>NW_024467138.1:1901404-2311415 GCF_000820605.1 Sporothrix brasiliensis 5110 | reverse complement strand
GAAATTAATAAAAGAGTATATCGGTTCTTTACGGTAACTTTATTTAATTTATAATAATCGACGTAAAGTTGTAACGTATTATTTTTTTTAATATAAATAATATAAGTACGTTAGTTAACGACTTAAAAGGACGGATACGTTCGTTTTATAAGTTATCTTTAATATAAAGTCGTAGTTTTTATAATTCTCGTTTAAATAACGAGTAAATCGTTTTATATAAAGGTTACGTATTTAATAAGTGATTTATAATATAATTAGTTTACTTAAACGGTAAGATAATTATCGTTTTAAATATATTAAAGATATCCGTAAAGTCTTTTAATTTAACGGATAGTTCGACTTTTTTACGAGTCTTTTACTTTTTTATATTAAAAGGATAGTCTTTATAAAGACGTTTATTTAAAACTACCGGAAGTGTTATAACTATATATACTATTATCTCGTTTCGTATAATTTTCGTAAACTTTTTTAAAACTTTAATATAAATCTTTAAAGTTTTATATACGAAACGTTATAATACTTTTATTAAAATATTAATATTTAACACTTTTAAACTTATAACACTTAATAAAATAAGGTTAATATCCGGACTCTTTAATTAATCGAGTACGATATAAAGACGAATCGTTTTTTTAATCCTCCCGTAAAAATCCGTAAAAGTAATAAGGACGTTTTAAATCTTAAATATTTAAGTTTTAAAAGTGTTTATTAAATACGTTACCGGATCGGAATATCTCGTTTTTCGTAGTTAAAGTCGTTTTATAAATTAAATACTTATAATATTTAACTTTATGATAATATTTAAAGTAATAGTCGTCTTTTCCTCGACTCTTTCGTAATATATTATTAATACGTTTTTTAATAGTTTATATTTTATTTTTATCGTCTTTCTTTTAAACTCGAGAAAGGTAATTAAAGGTTTTTTAACTTAATAGACTTTTTTAATAATAATATTTTAAATAAGTACGTTTTTTAAATAGTTATTTACGTAATATCCTACTTTATTATACTTAAAATAAGTAACCGAGGGTTTTTTTTACGACTCCTTTTTATTTTATAAACGAAAAGGTTAAAAGTTTATTATATTCCTTCCTTTATCGTTTTTACGATTTTTATAACCGTTCGAACGGTGTTAACGTTTCCCTTTTTAAAATACGTTTTTTTACGGTTTATCGTCGAGTCGTTTATAACTTTTTTACGAATTACGAGTATTATTAATAAAACGATTTCTTATTCGTTATATAAATAATAATTTAGTTTTTACGTATAAGTCTCGAAGGTTAATTTCTTTATAATTAATAGTTTTATTTAACGTATATTTAAGTTAATTATTTAATTTAAAATAAAAAACTTTTTTTTAAATTTATTAAAAAAAAGTATTATTTTTACTCCTTTAAAAAACGTAAGTAACTTAAAAACTCGAATAACGGTTAATTAAGTCGAAAACGTACCTTTTTATATAACTTATAAGTTTATATCGACGGGTCGTTTACGGTAAAAACGAGTATCGTTATTTACTCTTTAAATTTATTTTAAAAACGTTTAAATCGTCGACGTTCTTCGAAATCTTTAACGTTACGTATATATTAATTTTACTACCTTTTAAACGACTTATTTATATAATTATAAACGACGACGACTCGATTATAAGAATTCGAGAATTTATACGGTTTAACTTTAAATATTATTTTTAATTTTAAAATTTAAAATTCTTAATCTTTAAAAGTAAAATAATTCTTATAAACTTTAAACGATAATCGTATCTTTAAATCTTTTAACTTACGACCCTTTTACGTTTTTTCGTCGACTTTCGAGTTATTATTCGGTTTAAAAGAATTTTTTTTAAATAACGGAGTTAAAGAGAAAAAAACGGTAAATTTATCTTTAATTTTTTTACTTTAATAAAAGACTCGTTAACGTTTTACGTTTTTTAAAATTATAATTTTTTTTTAAAAACTCGTTTTTTTCGAACGTCGTTAACCTTTTTTTAAACGTTTTTTCTTCGTCGTTTTTTTTTTACTTATTTTTTCGTAATAGTATTAATCTTATTACTTTTTTTTTCCTTTTTACTATTAGTCGGTACTATTATTACTACTTTAATACTTAAAGATTTAATCGAGTCTTCGACCGTTAATTATAAGTTAAAGTTTTTAAAAATAAAGTCGACGTTTATTTATAAAAGACTTATAAAACCTTATAAATACGAACGTATAACTCGACTCGACTTAATAAAAGGTAGGTTTATCGTTTCTTTTCTTTTAATTATTATAAAAAAATATCCGTAAAAAAAGAATTAAAATTATTATAAGTAATTATAAAATAAGTCTTTATAATATATTAATTAATAAAAAGTACTAGTTTAAAGACGAAGGTAAGTATATATTATAATAAAGACTAATTCTTACCCCTTTTTCCCGGTAGGAAGAAAGGAGTCCTTTTATTTAAGGAGAAAGGCTTTTTACTAACGTGGCGTTAACGTGTGGTTAAGGACTAGCCACCCCGTGTCTTATTATATAAGTTTAGTCACTTAATTCGTAGTCTTCGGTTACGAATCGGTTATAATAAGTTATTAAAGACGGTCGACCGGTCTTTTAATTTACCTTTATTCGACGTATTCGGTATAAGTGTATTTCCGTATATAAGAATAAGGTTATAGTTAATAATAAAAAAATAATAGACCTACCTTTTTATATAATAGTAATTACTATTAAAATCCTTAATAAATCGTTCTTTTATCCGTTTTTTATACTTATAAATTTATTTAATACGGATTTCCGATACTTTTTAACGACGTCCGACGTTAAAAGAAACCCGTTTTTTACACCGTTAAATAAACTTTAAAAAACCACCGTTTTAAACTAAAAGTCGTTATCGTTTATTAATACGGTAATTTAAAAATAAACCGACACCTTTTAAATAAAAACGAAAATAATACTTATTAATACGTTAATACCGATTTAATAAATACTATAAACCTTATTAAATTAAATACTCGATAACGTTACGGTTTTATAAAAAATAACTAAAAACGTTACTCCCGGGAGTCCGTAATACGGTGTAAATTTTATAAAATAAAGTAACTAAGATTTAAAACATTTTAAATAACTACTAAAGTACACTATTAACCACCTTAACCCGGATAATAATATTCGTAAACCTATTAACGTAACACTCGACGAGTAAACTTAATAACCGACTTAGGTAATATATAACCGTCTTTTTAAACCGTTTAATACACTTTTAATCTTAATAAAACCTTCGAGACACTACTCGTTCGTTTTTATTAACACGTTTTTAAGTTTAAACCGTCGTTACGTTTACCCGGTCCCGTCTTTTCTTATACCTCGGTTAAACCGGACCGTTTACGACGACGTTATTATAATGTCGTACTATTATACCGACGTTAGTACTTTAAGACTTAACGTTTATAAAAATAAATATCGACGATATTTAAACCGTATTATTATTTATTTTCTCCGTTTATTTCTTTTATTTTTAATATTACTTTTTTTAACGAATTTAATATAAATTACCGTTTTTTTATACGTTATTACCGTTTATTTTTTATAAAGTTTTTTATTTATTAAGTAATATATTACGGTATTCACTAATAAAAGACGAAAATTTTTCACCACCATTCGATAAATATTATATATAAACTCCTTTTATAAGAGTTTAATATTATATTAAGTTACGTACCACTTAATTAAACTATATAACGGTTATATTAAACCTTTTCTCCGACCTTAAATTTATATAAATAGTTTACAGAATCAACAATTATTCATTATATATTATATTATACTATTATTTAAGACCTATACTATTATAAGGTATTCTAAATCGTGATACATATAAGACTTTATTTCTTGTTCCGTTACTTAGTATCTCGAACCTAGTAACGTACTACGTTTAAACGTAACACGGTTACGAGAATTCGAGAATTCGTATAATTTAATTTTAAATATTATTTTTAATTTTAAAATTTAAAATTCCCGGTTTTTAAAAGTAAAATAATTCTTATAAACTTTAAACGATAGTCGTATTTTTAAATCTTTTAACTTACGACCCTTTTACGTTTTTTTATCGACTTTCGAGTTATTATTCGGTTTAAAAGAATTTTTTTTAAATAACGGGGTTAAAGAAAGAAAAACGGTGGATTTATCTTTAATCTTTTTATTTTAACGAAGAACTCGTTAACGTTTCGTATCCTTTAAAACTACGATTCTTTTTTTAAAAACTCGTTTTTTTTCGAATATTATTAACTTTTTTTAAACTTTTTTTTATCGTTTTTCTTTTTTACTTATTCTTTCGTAATAATATTAATTTTACTACTTTCTTTTTCTTTTTTACTATTAGTCGGTACTATTATTATTACTTTAATACTCGAAAATTCGGTCGAGTCTTCGACCGTTAATTATAAGTTAAAGTTTTTAAAGATAAAATCGACGTTTATATACGAAAAACTTGTAAAGTTTTACGAATACGAACGTATAACTCGGTCCGACTTAACGAAGGGTAAGTTTATCGTTTCTCTTCTTTTAATTATTATAAAAAGGTATCCGTAAAAAAAAGAATTAAAATTATTATAAATAATTATAAAATAAGTCTTTATAATAGATTAATTAATAAAAAATATTTATTTCGAGGACGAAAGTAAGTGTATATTATAATAAAGACTAATTTTTACCCCTTCTTTTTAAAAGGAAGAAGGGAGTCCTTTTATTTAAAGAGAAAGGTTTTTTATTAACGTAACGTTAACGTGTGGTTAAGGACCAACTATACTACGCTTTATTATATAAGCCTAGTTATTTAATTTGTAACCTTTAGTTACGAATCGATTATAATAATAAAAAACTAAAGTTTAATTTATTAAAAAAAAGGATAATTATTTTAATCGATTCGTAATTAAAGGTTACGAGTTAAGTAATTAAATTTACTTAATAAAGTACGGTATAACTAGTTTTTAACTATACGTTAACGTTACGTTAATAAAAAACCTTTCTCTTTAAATAAAAGGACTCCCTTCTTCCCTTTAAAAAGAAGGGGTAAGAATTAGTCTTTATTATAATACACACTTACCTTCGTCCTTAAAACTAGTACTTTTTATTAACTAATTTATTATAAAGACTTATCTTACAACCACTTATAATATTTTATTATAACCGTATTTTTACACACTTTAACACTAACCTTTTTTCGTAAATTATTATTAACTTTTATCTTTTATTAATTATTTTATTCTTTTAATTATCTTCTTTTAATCCCCGGTAGTATTCCCGGTAGTAGGTCAACCTTCCCTTAAAAAATTCTTACAACATTACTATCACGTAACTTCCTATTAATACCACGCGTATAATTTACGGGTAACACTAACAGTAACCCCTAAACCCCTTATTCTCACCGTCGACGACTATAACCGCCGCCGACAACACCGTTAGGCCGGTGACCCCCGACCGTCCACCGTTAACTCGACCGACGGATGGTATTTATATAAGTACACTAGTTTTAGATACGGTGACGAGAGTCGTCGTAGACCGGTAACTCTTTAAAACCGTTACGACTATTACGTTTCTTTTTAAAGTTATTTAAAAGAATACTTCGGGTATAACGTTTAGTTTTTAATCGGTTATTAAGATTATATAAAATAAGTTATTAAATTAAAAGACTAATACGTAAGTCTTAAAAGAGTTAAGTACGTACTTTAAAGACTTTTTTAAACACTTTATTATAACCTTGTCGGTATATATACGTATAGTTACGAAGTAACTTAAAAAAGTAAAGTATTATATAATTATAATTATATACGTTATAAACTTTAAGTTTAATAAATAAACCTTATTATTAAACGGTTTATTAAAGACCGTTTTAACGGTAAACTTAAAATCGTTACTCGTCCCGACCGTTACGATATTAACTTTATCGTATACCGTAATAATTAATTAAAGTACTATTAACTCTTTAAAAGTATTCGTTTTACGGAACGGTATAACTACTTATAAAAAGACACTTAAAACGTTATAAACGTTTTAAATTAAACCCGATCTTTACGTTATTATTACTTTATATAAGGACGAAGTAGTAAGGTTATAACGTACTCCTTTTTATTAAGTAAGGAAGATTATTACCGATAACGTTAGTATCTCGGAGATATTTATCCGTTCGATTTACGACTCTCGTATAAGTTACGTCGTAATTATAACGGACGTTACCGTTTAAAACACGTTTTTTATAAAAACGTATAAATAAATTATTAAAAACGTTTTAAAGGTTAATTAAGTCGGGTCTTTTAAAATATAATATAATTATATAATAAATAACGTACCGAATACTATTTATAATGTTTTTTAAACTACTTTTATTCGAGTAAACGAAGAATAAGTCCGTAAAAAAGTATACGTTAAAACTTAACGGTGTTTTATACGGGTTATTAAAATATTTATTAATTAAGTTTACGATAAAGACCGTTTTATTAACTAATTTATTTATTTTATTAAGACCGTAATACCCTTCCGACTTTTCGAGGTTAATAACCGTATAAAACTCGTCGTATATAAGTCGAAAGTTTAACGTTACGACCTTAATTATTAACGGTATTATACTTACGGACTTTACTCGTTACCGTCGACGTACTCGTAGTACGTTATACGTTTTTACGAACACCCTTTAAAACCTTATACTTAACCGTTAAAGTATACTAATTACTTCGACCCTTCTTTTTCGGGTTATTAAAGTTACTTTACTACTTTACACCGTATAAACGATTAATATATTCGTTTTATTAAAAAAGAATAATGTAAAGTTTAAAAACTCGGTTAACGATTATATTAAAAAACGTAAAACGTAAAAACGGTATAATAAGTAACCTCCTTTACCCTTTTCTTTAACCTTATACCGAATAAGGTTAACTTATAACGGTAAAGTAACTCGAACCTTTCGTTCGAAACCGAGACGATAACCGTCGTTTAAAGTAAAACCTTAAAAGAGTCCGTTTAAAACCCGATTAATAAAAAACTAAAACGAAATATCGTTCCCCCCCCTTTTTATAACGTAAAAAAGGCCTTTTAAAATATATTTAACTTTTTAAACACCGACTAATTTAACGTCGATATAAATAATACTTAATTAATATACGAACGTTAAAAATAAAAATTAACCGTTTTACTTTTTTTTATTAAATTAACGGACTAATACTTACGTAATATAATATAACGTAATACGTACGGTCGTATAATATAACTTTATTTTAACTATAACGAATATAAACTACGTCGATATAATATATATATAAAAACCTTATATAAAAACGTCCTCGAACACCGTTACGTACTTACGATATAATACTTTAACACTTATAAATACTTAAAATAACACTAAAATAACGAAACTACGAGTTATATTTTACGTCCGTAAAAACGTAAGTTATAAAATAAAGTTTCGTAAGTTAAATAACTTAATTAAAGACGTTATTTAAACGAATATCGATAGTATTACTTATTTAAATATTTATTACGAGTTTAATACGTACGGGACTATAAACTTTATTTTAAAGATTACTTTACCGACGGATTTCGTAATAAACGGTGACTTTAACGTAACCTTTTAATAATAAAACTTTAAAAAGGAAACGTGTATTTAAGGGTTAACGTTAACGGATTAAACGAACGTTAATAAACTAGTATTTATAAAAAAGGTCGGCGTTTTAACGTACCGGAACGAAAAGGTACTTAATCTCGTCTTTTTTAATATATTATTTATTATTACGTTTATAATTAAAGACTTATACTTTAACTTTAATTATAAAACCCTTTTTACTATTATACTCGAACGACGGTTTTAAACTAAACCGTTTTTAACGTATAACGTAGTCCCGAACGCCCTTTTATACTTTACGGACTACTTTAAAACCGTAACCGGTCGATTATTAATCGACCCTTTTTTTAAGTATATATAAAGACGTAAACTAATAAGTAATAAAGATTATTAACTATTATATTACGACTTTACGAGTAATAAGACGGAAAAGGATAAAACGAAGAATACTTATATTATAATAGTCGAACGTTTACCGTAAGATTAAACGGGACTAGTTTATACGTAATATATATTATACTTTAAAAGAAAAAACGTTCGTACGACGGTATTATAAAAATATAGTCTACTTAATTAAACGTGACTATTAAACGTCCGTCGTAAACGACGTTAATTATATTAAAAACTTATATTAAATCACCGGTTAGTATAACGTAACCTTTAAAAAACGAACGTTTTGTTAACCTTTAATAGTAAACGGTACGATACGTTAACCGAAAAGGTTAACCTACTTACGTATACGTTTATAAATAAGTTCTCGGTTATAAAAGACTTAATAACGATAAACCTTTTACTTATTATATATCCCCGACCGTTATATCCCTTTTTATCGTATATTAAGTTTACTATTAAAACGGAGGTACGTCGTTTAATTATAAAAGTCGTAAGTACGTCTTTTAAAATCGACGGTATTTTTATTACCTT
Organism: Sporothrix brasiliensis 5110; assembly: GCF_000820605.1. Lineage (NCBI taxonomy): Eukaryota > Fungi > Ascomycota > Sordariomycetes > Ophiostomatales > Ophiostomataceae > Sporothrix > Sporothrix brasiliensis. The sequence continues at coordinate 2,302,898 of NW_024467138.1, read as the reverse complement.
TTTAAAAACGACTTAATTATATATAAAACTTATCCTTACTAAGGTTTATAATATATATATCGACTTACGTTACTTTTTATAATAATAAAAAACGGTTAAAGTAGTTATACTCGTTAAACTTAATAAAAAAGACTTAACGAACTTAAAATTATAACGTTCGATTACTCTTTTATTAATACTTAATAAAGGTTTAAAAAGGTTCCTCGTATAACGAATAACCGTCGTAATTATTTAAACGGGTATCCTTTCTTTTTAATAAATAAAAATACTCTTAAAACGGTTTACTATTAACTTAACTATATACTTTATATATAACGTATAACGGACTCTCGTTAAAAGGTAAGTAACGTCGTTCTTTATACTCGACGTATAAAAGGTTTTTAATACACTCTTTTATAAACGTTTGTTATAATAACTATTTAATTAAAACTAGTATAAAGATACGGTACGATTAGTAGACTCCTTTTTCGTAAATCGACGTATCCGGGTTCGGTTAAAAGACTATATTATAAATATACACGTATTCGTTTACGGTACTTTATAAAGTAACTTATAATCTTCCTTTTTATTTATACTTTATATTATCGACCTTCTTTTAACGGAGTTAAGCCTTCGTTACGGGTATATTAACGACGTCGTCTTTTTTCGTATCGGTAAACACTTTAAAGATATAACTCTCTCTTTTACCGTCGATTTACGACGTATTTTAAATTAAAACTATTTATATAAAATTAGTTTTATACGAGAAAAGTTCGAGTTTATATACTTTATTTACGGTAAATATAAAGATAACTTAATAATAATAGTAAATAATTAACTTACTATTTTACCCACTCTTTTACTATTATTTAACTATTAAAATAAATAAAACGTCCTTTCCACCGTCCGTTAACTCGTAGTTTAATTCAACTATAAGTTTAACTTTAAACGTTACGTTATAAAACGATATACCGTAACGTTAAAAGTAGTTAACCACTTACGGTACTTAATTAATATATAAACCCCCGGTTTACTTTATTCGTTTTATAATACTAATATACGTATTACCGAAGTTACTTTATAAAGTATAAACTTAGTATAAAGGGCGTCGTCGTCCTTTTATTTAACGTTTAAAAAAGGGTTACGACGGTCTCGTTTTAACGGACCTCGGTTATTATATATTATTTATTTAAAAAGTAATTAACTTAGTATATAAAGTTATATTATTAGTATAAAGAACTACTTCGAACGTTATACTTTATTAAAAAATAAGTATACTTATAACCGAGACCGTTTTTAAAGTTAAACACTTACGTTTAATAGTCCGTATATACTCCGTTAATACGACCTACTCTTTTATACGACGTTTAATTATACCGGTTATTAAACGAGAACGTACGGTCGGTTCGGTAACGCCGTTATATACTACCTTATTACGAACGACGGTTAACGGTTTTATTATACCCCGGACTATAGTACGAGTCCTTTAATATAACTTTAACGTTTTTTAAGACTTAACTTACGGTCTTTTAAAAAATAACGTCGTTTATTAGTTTTACGTATACTTTATTAAATAAAAGTCGAACGATATTATCGTATACGTAAATAGTTTAAAAAGGTTAACGGACTACCCCGAGATAAGATATAATTATATAATTTATACCGGATTAAATCCCGTTTTAGTTTATACTTATTATACGACTATACACTTTTAATTTACTATTTTTAACGTAAAGACCGTAATCGTTTTATAAAGGTTTAAACGAGTTTTTAAGTTATATAACTTTAAAGTTTATACTTTTTAAATTTACTTAAATAATATAAAAGTTATTACTTTTACGAAAAGTCGACCGGTTAACTCTTTATAATAGATTTTAACGTAGTTTTAAGACTTAACGTAGTATAAGTACGTACGGTATATATAGTCGTTTAAATATATAAGTATTTTTAATAATAAAAAGACGGATAAATTAGTTAAATTAGTTATTATTAATTTTAACGTACTTTAAGACCCGGTATAAATACTTACGTTAATTAAGTTTATTAAATACTTATATTAAACGGTAAACGATAAAATTAATAAAGTATAAGTTAAACGTAAGTTTACTTTAATAATCCGTTATTAAAACTTACTCTTTATATAAGTTTAATAAAACGTTTCGACGGACTTTATTTAATAAATAAAAGAAACGTTTTACCGTTATTTTATTTATAAGTTAATTTACGGGGACTTTATATAATACTATTATAAGTTTCGTTACGAAAACGTTACTTTAATATATTAGTACGGTAAAAATAAGTCTTTAAACTATATAATATTATCATAATCGATTCGTAACCGAAGGCCACGAATCAGGTGACTAGGCTTATATAATAAGGCGTAGTGTGGTTGGTCCCTAACTACACGTTAACACCACGTTAATAAAAAGCCTTTCTCTTTAAATAAAAGGACTCCCTTTTTTTTAAAAGGAAGAAAGGGTAAGAATTAGTCTTTATTATAATATACACTTACCTTCGTCCTCGAAACTAATACTTTTTATTAATTAATTTATTATAAAGACTTATTTTATAATTACTTATAATAATTTTAATTCTTTTTTTACGGATACTTTTTTACGATAGTTAAAAAAAAAGAAGTGATAAATCTACCCTTCGTCGAGTCGAGTCGAGTTATACGTTTACGTTTATAAGGCCTTACGAGTCTTTTATAAGTAAACGTCGACTTTATTCTCGAGAACTTTAATTTATAATTAACGGTCGAAGACTCGACCGAATCTTCGAGTATTAAAGTAGTAATAATAATACCGATTAATAGTAGAAAAAGAAAAGAAAGTGGTAAAATTAATACTATTACGAAAGAATAAGTAAAAGAAAAAAACGACGAAGAAAAAACGTTTAAAAAAAGGTTAACGACGTTCGAAAAAAAACGAGTTTTTAAAAAAAAGATCGTAGTTTTAAAAAACGTAAAACGTTAACGAGTCTTTCGTTAAAGTAAAAAAATTAAAGATAAATTTACCGTTTTTTTCTCTTTAACTCCGTTATTTAAAAAAAATTCTTTTAAACCGAATAATAACTCGAAAGTCGACGAAGAAACGTAAAAGGGTCGTAAGTTAAAAGATTTAAAGATACGATTATCGTTTAAAGTTTATAAGAATTATTTTACTTTTAAAGACTAAGAATTTTAAATTTTAAAATTAAAAATAATATTTAAAGTTAAACCGTATAAATTCTCGAATTTTTATAATCGAGTCGTCGTCGTTTATAATTATATAAATAAGTCGTTTAAAAGGTAATAGAATTAATATATACGTAACGTTAAAGATTTCGAAGAACGTCGACGACTCGAACGTTTTTAAAATAAATTTAAAGAGTGAATAACGATACTTGTCTTTATTACGAGTAACTCGTCGATATAAACTTATAAGTTATATAAAAAGGTACGTTTTTAACTTAATTAACCGTTATTCGAGTTTTTAAATTACTTACGTTTTTTAAAAGAGTAAATAATACTTTTTTCTAATAAATTTAAAAAAAGGTTTTTATTTTAAGTTAAATAATTAACTTAAATATACGTTAAGTAAAGTTATCGATTATAAAAAAATTAACCTTTAAAACTTATACGTAAAAGTCGAATTATTATTTATATAACGGGTAAGAAATCGTTTTATTAATAACGCCCGTAATTTATAAAAAAGTCGTAAACGACTCGGTAATAAACTATACGAAAATATATTTTAAAAAGGGAAGTATTAACGTCGTTCGAACGGTTATAAAAATCGTAAAAACGATAAAAGGAGGAATATAACGGACTTTTAACCTTTTCGTTTATAAAATAAAAAGGAGTCGTAAAAAAAACCTTCGGTTACTTACTTTAAGTGTAATAAAGTAAAATACTACGTAAATAACTACTTAAAAAACGTACTTATTTAAAATACTATTATTAAAAAACCCGTTAAGTTAAAAAACCTTTAGTTATCTTTTTTTAAGTCCGAAAAGAAGACGATAAAAATAAAATATAAATTATTAAAGAATACGTTAATATCGTAAAAGAGTCGAGAAAAAAACGACTATTACTTTAAATATTATTATAAGGTTAAATATCGTAAGTATTTAATTCGTAAAACGACTTTAACTACGAAAAACGAGATATTTTAATCTAGTAACGTATTTAATAAACGTTTTTAAAACTTAAATATTTAAAATTTAAAATATCCTTATTACTTTTATAGATTTCCGTAAAAGGATTAAAAAGGCGATCCGTTTTTATATCGTACTTAATAAGTCGGAGAGTTTAAATATTAACCTTATTTTATTAAGTATTATAAGTTTAAAAGTGTTAAATATTAATATTTTAATAAAAGTATTATAACGTTTCGTATATAAAACTTTAAAAATTTATATTAAAGTCTTAAAAAAGTTTATAAAAATTATACGAAACGAGACGGTAGTATACGTAATAATAACACTTCCGGTAGTCCCGAGTAAACACCTTTACGAAGACTATCCTTTTAATACGGAAGAGTAAAAGACTTATAAGAAAGTCGTACTACCCGTTAAGTTAAAGAACTTTACGAATGTTTTTAATATATTTAAAACGATAATTATTCCGTCGTTTAAGTAAATTAATTATATTATAGATTTTTTATTAAATACGTAGTTTTTATATAAAACGATTTACTCGTTATTTAAACGGGAATTATAAAAGTTACGACTTTATATCGAAAAAAACTTATAAACCGGACGTATCCGTCCTTTTAAGTCGTTAACCGGTATACTTATATTATTTATATTAAAAAAGGATAGTACGTTACGACTTTACGTTAATTATCGTAAGTTAAATAAAGTTACCGTAAAGAACCGGTATATTTTTTTATTAATTTCCGAGATTTTAAATCGGATAAATAAAGTTTAGTTTTTCTTTAAACTCGATATTAAAGATACTTATTATCGAATCCGGATTAAAAAGGGTGATAAGTGAAAGACCGTATTTCGTACGTAATATAGTCACTTTAAGTATATAGTTTTTTCTTTTAGTTTAATTAACGTTTTTACTACCTTTTAATATTATATTTATATAATCTTATAAAGGTTAATTAATATTATATATATAGTATATATAAATAACATTTTAATATTCTTTTAATTTTAAAAGTAATACGTACGATATTTATACGAAGTGTTAAAAAGATTTAAACGAGTTTAGTTATATATTAATTTATATAAGTGTAAATTTTTTATAAATAAGGTGGAATTTTGAAGATTTATTTTTATATGTTATAAAGTTAAGATATACCCGGAACGAATAGTTATTATTATAAAGTAATTAAAGTCGAAGTTTTACCGTAATATATAAGTATTTTTAAGATTTTATAACTTTTATAAACGATTTATTCTTACGTATTTATAAATTATAACTTTATTTAATAACCTTTTAAAGGGTATATAAAATAGAAAGAAGTCGGGAATGGTTACGTTTTCGACTTATAAACGAGAAGTTTTCGACGAGTTTAAAGTATATTTTAAAAAAGCGTCGTTATTAAAGTACTTTAATTTTAAGTTATAAACCCGACTCGAAACGGACTATTATAAGTGATTATAAGATAAGTCTTTATAATAGATTAGTTAATGAAAAGTATTAGTTTCGAGGGCGAAGGTAGGTGTGTATTATAATAAAGATTAATTCTTACCCCTTCTTTTTGGTGGGAAGAAGGGAGTCCTTTTATTTAAAGAGAAAGACTTTTTACTAACGTAACACTAACGTATAATTAAGGACTAACCACACTACGCCCTATTATATAAACCTAGTCACCTAATTCGTAACCTTCGGCCACGAATCGGTTATAATACGAAGTTCGTGTTAAAAAAGAGTGACTTTAAGGTATTATTTTAACTAAACGAATAAAGTAAATACTACTTAATCGTCTTTTAGTTAAAGAAATAAAAAGAGTTAAAGTTAAACTATAGTACCCTTAATTAAGAAATAATAGTAATTATAAAGAGTTTTAAACACTAACGATAATACTTAAATAAAAGTCGTTAAAAAGTCGAAGTTTTATCGGACTACGTTAATTTAAAGACGTTTATAAGTTAATAAAAGTTAAATAGTCGATAAACTAAATAGTGTATATTTTTAATACTATTTAATTTTAAGATTAAATATTAGGCCGGGAAAAGAAACCCCGTCGACGCGTCGTCGTATTATTTAAACTATAAGTTTAACGACGAAGATTATAGTTATAAAGACCTTTTATTTATATTATAATAAAGGTTAACGGTAGTATAATAAGTACTAATCTTATAATAAAAGTACTAATAGGTTTATAATTAAGACTAAAAGGAAAAGGTTACGTCTTTATAACGAGAGTTAAATAAAAAACCTTTATAAGTTTAATAAATTTAAACTCGTCTTTAAAAAAACTAGGTTTAAACGGAGAACTCGAGAGTCTCGTCGTTAACTTACGACTTTTAACCGAAACTACTTATAACGTAGTATATTTTAAAGACTTTAGTATAATCCGTAATTATATAAAAAAAGGTTACGTTAATAAATCCTTTTACCCCGTTATAAGACTTATTATTAACCTTATAAACTAATAATTCGTTTTATATAATAAAACGAAACGTTACGTAAACGGAAAAACTACGAGACACTCGATAAAGATTAAACTTAAACGAATTACTAAAGTACCGTTATTATATTTATATCCCGGTAAAAAGTTCGGTACGTTAAAAGATACTTAACCGATACTATAGTGAACCTTTAACGGGTTACTTTAAAAGGGTTAAAATAAAAGAAATAATAAAAAAAAATTCTATTAACTAAGTATAATTAAGAATATATATAAATTTATCGATTCGTATTCGATTTATTAACGAATCGTTATAAAAAAATATAAACTATATAAAAAACTATAACCCTTATTAATCTTATAACGACCTTAATAAAAGATTTTTATAAATTTTATTATAAGATTACTTATCGTTTACTATTAAAAAGAACTAGTAAATAATATCTTAATAATAATTAACCGATATACGAAGATATATCGTTTCCTTTTAGTTTTAACTATTATTACGTTCGAAAGACTAATACGAATAGTATATATTAAAATTAAAAACCGGTACGGGACACTTAAAAGAATTGTTTTTAATAAAGGAAGTGTGTTTACAAGTTAATTTTAATTAGAAATATATATAACGTTATTAATTCGTCGAAGACTTTTAATAATATACCACCCTTAAACTAATAGATAAATTAAACGTATAAACTAAACTTTAAAATATTATTTAAAGATATTTTTTAACGACGAGTAGTCGAATTAACCGTTACTTTTATAAAACGTAAAGTTTACGGTTAATAATACTATTAACGTAATTATTAAAGTTACACCTTTTAATATATTATACGGATATAATTTAAATATATATATTAACGTCGAGGCCGACGTTTATAAAAGGGGGGTATTAATTATTACGGATAAGATTAAGAAAATTTATACCTTTAAAAAAAAGGTAGAGAATTATTAAAAAAAAACGTAAAAAACGTATAAAAAATATTATAATAAGAAATATTAACTAAAAGTTTTTAAAGTAAAAGATCTCGTCGTATTATTAACGTAAAATCTTAAACTATAAGTAATTAAAAAGAAAATAACACCGAAATTTATTAAACCTTTTAAAGTTATTAAAATTACTCCGTAAAAAAGAAAGTAGATTTATAAAATTATTATTTAAATTCGACTAACGACTTTACGGTAAAACGTAAGTACGGCGTGTATTAAAAACGTTTATTTAATAAAATAAAGAAAGATTTAAATAACGACTTTATAACGATATATAAACGTTATACGTTAAAGACGTCTACTTAATTAAAAGAATATAAAAAACGACTCGGTACGTAAACGACTTAACTACACACTCGTAACGTTTAACCCGAAAAAAAAAAAACTATTACTAATACTTAGTACGACTTAATAAGAATAAACGAACGATATACGACGAAAACGTTTTAAAAAAAAAGGGGTTAAAACGACGTTTACGACACTTTACGTAAACGAAAAAGAGGCCCTTTTCGGTCGTATTCCGGTCGATTAAATTAAAAAAAATACGACGATCCTTTAACTACTTTTAATATAAAAGATCCTTAAACCCGAGTCGTAAGTAAAACTACTCGGGGTTCGACTTATTATTATTAATAACGAAAAGAATACGGTTATAAGTAACCCGTGACTTTATTATAATTCCTTTATAAACGACCCGACTTACCGTTTTATTAAAACTAATAATTAACCGGTAAGTTTTTTTATAACCCCGTACGAACACTACTAGTCGGTATATAAATTTACTTACGATATATAATAAGGTTAAAAACGTTTCTTCGTCCGGTTTTAACGAAAGGTCGATTACTCCGGTAATAACGTAAAAAACGGTGTAAACGTTTCTTATAAATAACGTAAAAACCTTTTTATAAGAATAATAACGAACCTTATATTATTAATATTTCGTTACCACTTTATATATATAACGTAAAGTTTAATAAAGGTTAACGTTTTAAAGGTTATTAACTACGTTAAAAAAACAAGTAATATATATATAAACTTAAAGGTCGGTGGTAAACTCCGGTTTAAAGTCGTCGTTATTTTAAATCCTTAACGACTCGTCGTCGGATTTATTATTTATTATATTACTATCCTCGTTTAAATATATATCGTTAAAGGTATTACGGTCCGGCGTTTTACGAATAAAACGTTAAAAAACCGTAAATAAAGTTTATATTATAAAGGAAACGGGAGTAATATCGTTAATAATATACGGTCGAGTTGTAAAAGTGACGGAAACTATAACGGACCGAGAGTGATTAATACCCGAAAGACTTACGATTACGTTACGAAATATAAGGTTATTAAACGGTTAAAAACGGTTCGAGTCCGAAAGGTTTACGATTTAAAAACGAGACGTAAAAAAAGTAACCTTAAAAGACGGAATAAACGGAATTATAAACGAATTAAACGATAAACCCGAAAAGAACGGATACGATTAAAATTCTTTTATAAACGGTAAAACCACTTATTAAATAAACCGTAATATATTAAACTAAGATTAAAAAGGTTTAACGATTATCGAACGACTCGTAAACGAATTAACGTTAATACGTCGAACGATAATATAAATACGGACGTATTCTTTAACCTTTAACACTACGAGTTAACTAATATAAAGAGAGGTAAACGAACGACGAAACGAGTCCGTAATACGTCGAATAAGTATATAGTTTAATATAGTTAATAAACGTTAAACGATTAAACCCGAATTATTTACGTTATTATACGAGGACGGGGAGATAAAAAAAAAGACTACGAAATTTTTATTATAATATCGTTTAAAGACTTATTCTCGTTACGTTTATAACGTTTAAGTATTTCGGGAGGTATAATAAAGAATAATTTAATTAAAAACGACTTTCGAACGAATAAACTACGATATATTAATAAATAAAAAAAAGTTATTAAAGAAACTCGATTAACGACTTATAAACGATAAATAATCGATATATCATACTACGAAGTATTAAAGGAAAAGGGGAAAGAAAACGAGTTACGATTCTTTTATAAATAAAAAATAATTTACTTAAAAAACGTTCGTTAAGTTAAAAACGGGTAAAAATTAAAAAAGTAAAAACGAACTATAATAAAAGTTTAGTCGAATAACCAACTTTATACTTACGTATAAAAAAAGAACGATAAAAGTAAATAACGTTTATAAAAAGAGTAATATTTACGAATAAACGTTTCGAATAAAAATAACCTACGAACACTCGTTACTACTTATTTACTACACAATTATTAATATACTTTACGAAAACGACGACGTTAAACGGTATTTAACCGAAAACGAGAATATTTATTTAAATATCGACGTTTAATAATAAATAGTTTAAACGTATTTAATACTTTTAAGTTTTATACTACGTCGGTGGTCGACGGACCGGACTATTATATAATATAAGAGATTATAAAGTAACTCGTATACGAATTAACGGACTATCGTATATAGTTAAAGGATTAACTATAACTTCTAATACTCCTTACTCGAGTAAAAGTAAAAAGATTAAAAGAAGTTACAAAAAGAACTAAAGTTTAGTTTATTAAAAAGGGAGGATAATTATTATAACCGATTCGTAACCGAAGGTTACGAATTAAGTAACTAGACTTATATAATAGGGTACGGTGTGACTAGTCTTTAACTATACGTTAACGTTACGTTAGTAAAAAACCTTTCTCTTTAAATAAAAGGACTCCCTTCTTTTTACCGGGAAGAAGGGGGTAAGAATTAGTCTTTATTATAATATACACTTACCTTCGCCCTCGAAACTAATATTTTTTATTAACTAATTTATTATAAAGACTTATTTTATAATCACTTATAATAGTTATAATAAAAACTTAACTAAGTAATTAACTTTATACTCGTATACGAAAAAGGAACGATAAAAGTAAATAACGTTTATAAAAAAAATAATATTTACGAATAAACGTTTCGGGTAAAAATAACCCGTAAATACTTACCGTTACTTATTTATTATATAATTATTAATATACTTTACGAAAACGATAACGTTAAACGATATTTAATCGAAAATAAAAATATTTATTTAAATATCGACGTTTAACGATAAATAGTTTAAATACGTTTAATACTTTTAAACCTCGTATTACGTCGGTAGTCGACGGACCGGACTATTATATAATATAAAAGATTATAAAGTAACTCGTATACGAATTAACGGACTATCGTATATAACTAAAAGACTAACTATAACTTCCGATACTCTTTACTCGAGTAAGAGTAAAAAGATTAAAAAAAGTTACGAGAAAAATTAAAGTTTAGTTTATCGAAAAGAAAGGATAATTATTATAATCGATTCGTAACCGAAGACTACGAATTAAGTAACTAGGTTTATATAATAAAACGTAGTGTGACTAGTCTTTAACTATACGTTAACGTTACGTTAATAAAAAGCCTTTTTTTTAAATAAAAGGACTCTTTTTTTCCTTTTAAAAAAAAAGGGTAAGAATTAGTCTTTATTATAATATATACTTACTTTCGTCTTTAAAACTAATACTTTTTATTAATTAATTTATTATAAAGACTTATTTTATAATCACTTATAACACTTATAAACGAATTAACGTCGATACGTCGAGTAATAATACGAACGTAAGTGTATTTTTTAACCTTCGATACTATAAGTTAATTAATATAAAAAAAGGTAAACGAACGACGAAGTAAGTTTATAATACGTCGAATAAACGTACGGTTTAATACGGTCGATAAACGTTAAACGGTTAAATCCGAATTATTTACGTTATTACGTAAAAACGGGGAGATAAAAGGTAAAGATTATAAAATTTTTATTATAATATCGTTTAAAGACTTATCTTTACCGTATTTATAACGTTAAAGAGTTTTAAAAGGTATATTAAAAAATACTAATTAAAAACGACTTTTAAGTAAATAAACTATAATATATTAACGAATAAAAAAAGTTATTAAAAAGTTTAACTAACGATTTATAAACGATAAATAATCGATAATTTTATAAAGTATTAAAAGAAAAAAAAGAAAACGAGTTACGATTCTTTTACGAGTAAAAAATAATTTATTTAAAAAACGTTCGTTAAGTTAAAAGTAAGTAAAGAGTAAAAAGAGTAAAAACGAGTTATAATAAAAGTTTAATCGAGTAATTAATTTTATACTCGTATACGAAAAAAGAGTAATAAAAGTAAATAACGTTTATAAAAAGAGTAATATTTATAAATAAACGTTTTAAGTAAAAATAATCCGTAAATACTCGTCGTTACTTATTTATTATATAACTATTAATATATTTTACGAAAACGACGACGTTAAACGGTATTTAATCGAAAACGAGAATATTTATTTAAATATCGACGTTTAACGATAAATAATTTAAATATATTTAATACTTTTAAGTCTTATATTACGTCGATAACCGATAAACTAAACTATTATATAATATAAAAGATTATAAAGTAACTCGTATACGAATTAACAAACTATCGTATATAATTAAAAGATTAACTATAACTTCCGATACTCCTTACCCGAGTAAAAGTAAAGAGATTAAAGAAAGTTACGAGAAAAACTAAAGTTTAATTTATTAAAAAGAGAGAATAATTATTATAATCGATTCGTAATCGAAGACTACGAATTAAGTGACTAGGTTTATATAATAAAACGTAGTGTAGTTAGTCTTTAACCACACGTTAATACTACGTTAGTAAAAAACCTTTCTTTTTAAATAAAAGGACTCCCTTCTTCTTAAAGGGAAGAAGGGGTAAGAATTAGTCTTTATTATAATACACACTTACCTTCGTTCTCGAAACTAATACTTTTTATTAACTAATTTATTATAAAGACTTATTTTATAATTATTTATAATAAATATACTACCGTCGAAACCGAAGGTTACGACTTTTTTAACTTAAACGGAAGTTTAATTAACTCTTCGTTATAAACACCGTTTAAGTCCGATAAGTTTATTTAATAAAGTTATTATAATATCTCGTATTCTTTTAATCGTTTTTTAAAATTTTAAAATAATAACGTTATACACTTTATAATAAAACGATTAAACCGTATATACCTCGTTTTTATTAATTATAACGAACGACTTATTATATAACGTATAAACCGTCGAAGTTCGGTCTTTAAGTTTAAAACTCGTTATTCGTTTTTATACTTCGACGACTTTTAAAAGGAAGTATTAAAGGATTTAAAGAATAAACGACGAAGTTTAACTAGTTTATACCGAGTCGAAAATAAAGAGTTCGGTATTAATATTATTAAACTCTCCTTTTTCGTTTAATAATACGAAAGGTTACGAGTAACCCTTCGAGTAACCTTAAAACCGTTAAAGTTACTTATAAATAAACCTTTACTCGTTATTAATCTTTTTTTTTATTCTTTTTTTTATTATTAATTTAACTTTATATTTCTTTTATATCTTTATATTCGTTACTTTTATATCTTTATATTCGTTACTTTTACGTCCTATAATAACGGACGTTTTAACGTTTAAACTTATAACGGTAAGGTTCGGGTCTACTTTTAACCGTTTTAACGACCCGTAACGTTTTAACCTATAGTTATTCGTACTATATTCCCTCTCACTCTAAACTAGTAAACACAGTACGTCACAGTGTTCCACACACGACAGTTTAATTAGCTCAGTAAACGGAGGCTGTAGTCGTACACCGAGGAGGTGCCTCAGGCACCATAGTTAGTTAGATAGGCCCAGCGCCCGCCCGTATACCCTAATAGGGTGGCAGAATCACCTGCACTGTGGCGGTAAAATAAACCAAACCAAACCAAACCCGGTAGTAGGTTGTAGTAGGTAGAATTAGCCTAGCGAGCCGATCGGAGTAACCGTGCGTTTAACGACGGAGCGGGAGGGTTATACTTTTTACTTCGATTTTGCCCTCACCTTATCGGTGCACCCGTATGTCCGACGAAGGAGGGTAGGAGGGCTATGCTGGTTAAGAACGAGACGTAGTGACAGGCTCCCGTGAAGGGGGCCCGCGTATAACAGGGTCTTTAGCCAATCAGAAGCCGTTATTTATATTAAGTAAGAAATTTCATATGTATCGGACCGGTGCAACCTACTCGGAGCCACATGTGTGTTATTAGCAGCCCCTGTTAACCAATCCCTTATTATTTATGTCGAAGTGGTATGTGGACTTCGAAAACGTAATTACAGCACCAAATCACCGACATTTAATGTGACAACGATGCCCGCCGCCACGAAGTAAACCGAGACAGAACGCTTCTTACCACAAGGAGTAGTCATCCACCAACCATCGCATATGATACCACAGATATTGGCAGTCTTCACATCCTAAGTGATGGCTTTCGAGCCCTGTAACCGACACGTGCCCTTCGTCCCCCTGAGGTACGACTCACATGACCCCGAACGCTCTGCTCTCGAGTTAGTTCTTACGCTGAGCCCCAACTGGCAGCTACCGGGTTCAAGTGTCGAATTCATCAGATTTACAGATGGAATCACGAATACACTACTGAAAGCTGTCAATCGGAAACCGGGGCTCTCACAAGATGCGATCGACCAAGATGCTCTACTTCTCCGCGCATACGGCCATGGCACCGACCTGATCATTGACCGCCAACGCGAGGCACAGAACCATGAGCTTCTCATGCAGTATGGACTTGCCCCGACCCTCCTTGCGCGATTCGAGAACGGGATGCTGTATCGTTTCATCCGTGGCGAGGTCACGCGACCAGAAGATATACGCCGCCCAGAGATATCAATGGCCATTGCCAGGCGTTTGGCACAATGGCATGCAACAGTCCCATGCCTGCCGCAGGCAATTACCGCTCCGATCAGTGTGGATGGTAGAATCAGTGACGGTCCTTCAAATGGCCAACCTCACGGTGGACAAAACAGTGACGTCCTAGGCTCAACAGTCGAGGCCGCCTCTGTTTCGCCCAATGCGGGTACGCCCATTGCACAGGGCAAACTCGAGCCGAACATCTGGACTGTTATGCAGAAGTGGATACTTGCATTGCCAGCAGACACGGCCGTCTGCCGGGAGCGTATAGCGGTATTACAAGCGGAACTCAAAAGCCTGGTAGCGAGCCTTAGCCACCGTTCCGGACTTGGCAAGGACGGACTTGTTTTTGCGCATAACGACTTATTAAGTGGTAATATCATTATCCTACCCGCCAGCGCAGAGGCAACGAATGGGCCACCTGTCGAAGTCACTTTTATAGACTACGAATATGCCGTTCCCGCCCCAGCCGCGTTTGATATTGCGAACCATTTCGCAGAGTGGGGTGGTTTTGACTGCAATATGAATGTATTACCGACTGTTGAGCAGCGTCGTGCCTTCATAGACGAATACATTAACGTATACGCGAAGTTACGACAGCTACCGCCCCATGGCTCCGAGCCCTTCCACCCAGAGACTGAGAAGGCAAGAATGCTCGAAGAGGTCGATGTATTTCGCGGCGTGCCAGGCTTTTACTGGGGCATATGGGCACTTATCCAGGCGACGATATCAGACATTGATTTTGATTATGCCACATATGCAGAGGCCCGCTTGTCGGAGTACTGGGCCTGGAAAGCCGAGGTCAATGGTGAGCGGGCTGCTTCGGGCGTTGATATGCCCCTGCGCGAGAGACGGTGGGCGCAGGAAAACGAAGAAGACAATGGAGGGAGCTCGGTAGCAACAAGCAGTTTGCAGACCAGGGCTTCTACACAAAGTACTGTACCTATCTGACACTAGGCGTGGTTCTCGATCAATCGGTAGGTGTCAGTTTATACGCATTTAGGCGAGCATTCAACATGGTCTTTAGGGGGCGCATATACTTGTTTGTTATGTCATTTGGGCGAAGCATTTCCCCAGCGCACTTATATAAACAATGTTCATCTTTCATACCCATCATACTCTGGCAGATGTGAGTCAAGACCTTACCAATCGACGGACGTACTAGGCCGGTCTATAAACTAGGCACGCCTCACGTGGTCGTAACATGTACATCGCGACCACTAGAGGCTATATCGCGGTCGAGAGAGAAATTGGGATGTGTCGCGGTGAGGAGAGGGATGAAAGTGTGAACTTGGCGGTATGTCGGTGGCAGATATGCAATTGCATTCAAATTCGCCATCAGCAACGAGTAAATCATCCCACGTCTCGGCGGCATGCCCAACCTCTTGCATTCAATGTAGGAGGACTGTTATTGGAGGCACTCGCTGTTTGTTCCCTCGATCTTGGAAGGGCCGAAGTAAGCTCGGCGTAGATGTGCTGCTACGTTATAGTAGGCGCCGTATTTTGTCCTTGCCACGCATACTTTGCAATTTGATAAGGATATAGCAGGCCGCCACGAGGCCGCAGCTGAGGTGTTTTCAGGCTCTGTACAGGTCCACCTCTTTATAACATTCGTGTGGCTTGCATCTGTAGGTCGCTTTAGTTGGTGCTCACTGAGAAACCCTTCGGGACACTCGTTGCAGGACCTGCATTACACTTGACCGGCGGGCAATCTCTGGGATGGCGATTTATTCGTTTCATCCTATATAGGGAGTGTGGAACCCCGAACACAAAAAGAGTAGCATGAACTGTTTTCAATATCTTAGAGCGAGACACCTGGAGGTTGAGTCATATGAACGTATGGAGTCTCGTGTTTCTCTACGTGTGGTTGCATAGAATGACGAGAGAATACGTTTTTAGGATAGTCTGCCGTAAGCTTTGTAGGATATTGTAAGCTCGACCGGTCGTACAGAGCCATGCAAAACACCGCCGCTGATATCCATGCTGCCTGGTGGCATCGAGAATGAGGACGTGGATGGGATGCCCTTGTCGTTCCAGGTACCCCTCTTGACAATCAAAGATGTGGTATTGTAGAGTTCCCAGTCCTCATCCAGAAGGGTTTCATTGTCATCGTTGAGAAGTGATGGGAGCCGATTCTTAAATATGGTCACTGACGCTTTACATGCAGCGTGTATGTGGTCGCAGATACGTGATGCAAGTCTCTCTTACATCGGCTCAATACCGCGATGTCTGACCGAGGCCATTTTGACAAGAACAACTTCTACGACGCTGAAGATGCACATGGAGAAGAATACAGCCCGGTACTGTTTTGTGCTCACCGTGTTCTCCTTCGCCATGAGAACTTCAAGTGACTCGAGATACTGGATCATGCAGGTGCGTACAACACTATGGCGACTGCGCTCCCTTGTTCGCATGCCGCGTATGGAGCTGAGGAGTAAAAAGGTAGCAAACGCAATTGGCGGTTCGGGCAGCTGAAATGCAAAGAACGAGATGTTCCTTAGAAGAAACTTGGATCGGTAAAGAGAGGGAATGTCTGGGATTCGGACTGTCTGCTTCCGGATGATAGGAGGCCACTAAGTTTCGGTTTCGAAAGTTGCTAGAATTTGTACGAGGTACCGACCACATTACGGCTGGTTGCAAGCAGCATCAATACTGGTGCTGGTCATTTCAATGACACGAGTCCCGAAGGTGAGAGTGCTATATATTTTCACAGTAAGCTTCTCGTCCGCGTGGCAATGGCTACAGAGTCGGAAGATATGTTGGTAGACCTGAAGATAGTGCCTGTTGGGTGGCTGATGAGGCGTCATCTGGAACAAGTATGTCGGCAAAGTTGCTAAGCGGTTCCCGGCGACATCCAAAGGTTTCCAAAAGACAAGCTCACCATACTTTGGGTTGGTTGGGTTGCAAGAGGAGCAAGCAGTCCCAAAATCTCACTTGTTATCATCTGGTTGGCCTTCTATCGACGCAATTCTTGGAACGGCATATTTCAAAACGGCGGTTATAACTTTACAGGTTGGCCGAAGGGAAGTCCGTACCAGGCCCATTGTACCCCTTGTCCAAATCTCTGTTTCTCGGTCTCGGGGTGTATAAGACCACAAAATGCATGTCGTATATACCTCCAACTCTAATGTCTTACAACGAAGACAGGTGTTGGCTGCACGCAACAATAACAGCTCACCTATCGATCTAAGCCTAGATGGACCAACACGGCTGCGTTTAAGAGGTGGCAGCAAAGGGTCGACCTTCACTTTCATAGACGCCGAGTCCTGGTTCCTTACATGACCTGATAGCTGGGGAGCGAAGGAGAAGGTACCCGAGGAGTCGCGCCAACTTGCACCCTGTATCGAATCTGGTCGAGAAGGCAACGTCGTTTTGTTACCACGACTTGATACGACGGCAGGAAGTTGTGTATGCGAGGGGCGGCTCAGCATGCTTGACGATGACTGGCCGTGCAGTGGTTCCGAATATAGTGGAATACCAGCCAACTACCCCCGGAAAGCCTAGAGTTACGCTTGGCATGTAAGGCGTGTGTCCTAGAGTGCCGATCAAGCTCGGATTTCTGTGGGAAGCCGTAGATGTAGTGGGCGCAGGTCTCGTCAACACATCGTCAGTGATTGTGGCCGCTCGTTTTGATGCTAACCTTTCCCATTGGCTCCAAACACGTACGGCTGGATCGTAGCACATATTCATATTTCTCAGACACTCGACGAAGCCAGCAGAGGCTTCGCTTCATAGAGAGAAGGACCGTATACGCAATTCATGCCTCTCGTGGGGCTAATAACTTGGTAGGTGAAGCACATAAGCGACCAAGATGAAGGCAAAGTGAAGCAATGTACGGTCAATATGAGACATGTTGGGGCAGGCATAACTCGATCTGAGCATACAGTCTCGATACACTCGATGCTTTATTCCCATTGAGGCAAGGGTAGAGACAAAGAGGGAAGGAACGTAAAGGGATAACTCTGGGTAGCTACTCACGATTATCTTCAGAAAACTTGCGCAGTATTTGCAGTTTATAGCGCAGGTTGTCAAGTTGAGCTGTGACATTTACTAGGTGCTTTTAACGATGAAATACCGGAAGCCCTGAATCCACTCCTGCTCTATGGTCAGGACTCGTTGACATTGTGAGCCCCGTGAATCCCAGACCATGAATGGCGCTTGAATTGCTGATCATACGGCGGTACTCAGACTGGTCAGGGGCATTAGAAGTCGTATTCATTCACAGGGGACACGCGAGGGAATGAGCCTAAGGCTGCTATGATGACCTTGGGCAGAACAAAAGAGGATGAGAGAAGACGGACGCGGCGAGAGCAGGTTGCGGCCGCTGGTTCTTGGGTTGACGTAGTTGCTTTTGGAGATGTTTTAAAAGGGGGAGCGTGTGCTGAAATGAGGTGTTCCACCGGCGCCGAAGCCGAAGGCCTGCCGCCGGCGTTGGAGCCGGGACGTTCACGGGAGATATATTAGCGTCAGCAGCGTAGTCTGCATGTTATGGAAAAGGTAACCCTCGAGCTTTCATATTCCGTTCTTTTGTCGGCGTAAGGCCTATTCGGGACGCGATCATATCTGTCGTCGAACGTTGGTGGAGCGCGTAAATTATGTGCGATTACCACCTGCTGTTTGCGAGCGTCAAACCTGTAACAGCACAGGAGTGGAGCTTACGGGATGCGCAGGATGACAGGCCTCATTTAGTCAAATATCTTCCGTGTCACCGCACCGCCTACCCTGTGGTTGTTTGCCAAGGCCTCAGTATCCAGAATGTTAACGGTCGGTGAATACGGGCCCGGTGAAGGTGCGGAGACCATAGTGGCGGACACGGGTAAGACCGGTTTACGGACTGGCCGGTATGAAGGCTATGTTTAGAATGTAGAAGAATGAGCCATCGCGCATCAGAAGTGAGAGGTGTCCGTCGGGGGGGGGGGGGGGGGGGCAGTATTAGCTACAACTTTTGCAGGAAATATCTACTATGGTCAAATGTGACGAGGCGATACAAGAAGTGTATCAAATAAGAAAATGAGAGCGCGGCAGAAAGGGAGTGTGGCGGGTGAAAGCGACAAAGTAGGACGGTGAAGAACGGTAGAGCAAGCGAGGGAGAGGGGAGAGGGGAGCGCACTTGGTTGTCATGCCGGACATCACAACAGTAGACAGAGCAAGGATGTCTCGATGGTCTGCCTGCCTGCCCTTCCCTCGCCTTATCATGGAAGTGGCCACCACTCCCCGCAGAACCAAGGCTGAATGCTGTAAGGGCTTAAATGCTTTTTAGGCAGTAGCGATGACTGCCTTGCAAGTAGCGAGTATCATTGCGACGCATGATTTCTTGCATAGAGTAGAGTTGCATAGACAGAATCGACTAATACCGAGCACGCCATATCTTATTATTTACAAAAGAGTAACCTCATGTGAAGAAATCGTTCCTGTCCGGAGAGCTCATTATTTCCATTCATTTCCTTGAAGCTACAACGGCCGCAACCACATTTGATGGTGAGCTCCAATGTAGATATGAATGAGACGGGTTAATAAATACGGTATAAGACGCAAGCAACACAGCTACAGCCCATGATTACATGAGCTAATGTTCTTGGTACGAAGCACGCCGTAATTACATCGCGGAGGTATGAGATCCTTCGTTTTGAATTATCCAGCCTACGGGCAAAATGAAACTGGGCAGCTATCTAACTTTTAGGTTTTTCTTAGTCTTTGCTGTTTCTTATATCCTCGGCACCCATAATATACCTTTTTTAACGGGGTACGCGAAACTTACGTGGGCATCCGCGGTTATGTTGCTGGCCCGAACACTTGACATCTAAAGGCGCTCATCGTTTGGCTGACAAAATCTTGAAACGAGGGTGACTTCCAATTTGTAACCACTTTCCTGTTATCCCTAGAAGCAGCAGCTGTGGTAAGTATGACCTGAGTTTCATACAACCGGACGTACACATTACGAGGGCCGGCACAATTGTACAAGTGGTCAACGGCAGAAAGCAACGAAAGGAAAATAATGCATGGTCTAGACAATCGGGGAGATTGCGCCGCTATCATAGGGGGTAATAAGAGTATGAAATAATTGTGGCGTGTTTCGATGAAATTAGTAAGGTGCACTTATCAGCAGGCAATTGCAGCTCGTCATCCTCGCTTTAGTCTGAAACAGTCCATATTCCATTTCCGCTTGACTAGGAGCGAACCAATTCGCAGTGGTTAAATATTGGATTCAGAAACTAGAACCTTTCCTAAAGCTGTGGCTGAAACTGCGCCACATCTGGGTCATTGGTTAGCATGGCTCAGCTCTTTGCCCCGCCCACAAACATCACGAACGTCAATTTCGAGACTCATGACTTTGATGGGCTATCCGCGTTACTGCCTCGAGAACAAGGTGGACGGAAAGTCGTTCGTTAATCTGCAGCTATGGACGACTTTGTGAGCGAGACGGACAGCGAGTACACAAGCTACTGGCGGGATTGGGTTCGTATTGCAACTTGCAGTTTCTAATGCTGGCGCAGCGGTTGTTCCGCATGCCGACCTTCTTCCTGTCACTTTTTCTGTCACCACGAACAACTTTCAGCCCATTGCGTTGCACTACGACCGTAGCTTCCTGCTAACTGCTAACTTCCGAGCCTAGTTCATATCGTCCCGGGGAAATGAATATTTCTGCGAGATTGACGAAGACTATCTCACAGATCGTTTCAACCTGACGGGGCTGAACACAGAAGTGCAATACTACCAATATGCGCTCGACCTCGTTACCGACGTTTTTGACCTCGACTGTGATGACGAAATGCGTGAAACCATCGAAAAATCTGCTCGGCACCTCTACGGCCTCGTCCACGCGCGCTATATTGTGACAACCCGGGGTCTTGCTAAAATGGTATTTGCTGTTTCCTTCTCCTGCCTACCTTTTGATTCGGTGCTTCATTTACACCCTCTATTCTTTTCATCGTGTTTTTATGCCAATTTATAGCATCTCGATGCATTGCGTGCTCAGGAACGTGGCTAACCTTATCCGCTTTCTTTCCTTTTTTCGCTTCGTTATAGCTGGAAAAATACAAAAAGTCGGATTTCGGGAAATGCCCTCGTGTCAATTGCCACTCCCATCCACTCCTCCCCATGGGCTTATCGGATATCCCAAACGTGCGGCCCGTCAAGCTGTACTGTGGTCGGTGCGAAGATATATACAATCCGAAATCAACTCGCCATGCCGTTATCGACGGTGCCTATTTTGGGACCTCCTTCCACAACATTCTTTTTCAAGTCTACCCTGCTCTAATCCCCCCTAAGACAGCCGAACGGTACATACCTCGGGTGTATGGCTTCAAGGTGCACGCTTCTGCTGCCCTTATTCGGTGGCAAAATACTATGAGGGACGACATGAGGCGGAGACTTCGAAGACAAGAAATCGAGAGTGGTTTCAAGGATGACGAATACGAAGGTAATGAAGATGAGGTGGAGGAAGAGGAAGACGACCAGTCACGCGATAACCGAGACCATCATGTATCCAACACGGGTGCCATGGTAATATGATTGAACAGTAGATATTGCTGCCCACTAATTTGTTTCTTTGTCGTTTTGCTGTCGCTTATCTGTTGGAAGTACTGGGCGTATGGATGTATTTCGGTGAAGATGCACTTGGTCGACATGGGTTTTGTTTTGTTGTATTTAGCGTAGAACTTCCATCTCCATTGTGTTCTTTTACGTTGCTAGTAATGTGCTACCGGACCTTCGACGGATGGGTGTCGGCACTGATGTTTCTATTAACTATTGAAATGCCCGAGTATTTTCCACCGTGATTTATCATTGCGATACTAACAATGGCTCTTCGAGGTTGAATGAAGTGGCCACTTGCACATGCCAAGTCAATGCCTTCCCTTCTCATAGAACGACGAACAAAACAAGGCAAGTGATTTGCCATGGTTAGACCGCGTTTCCCAGGTCGTCACCAAGGCCACCGTTACTAGCTGCCCCACGGGCTGCCCTTCTGCGCGAGGCAGTATCTCTTCGTGACAGGGGAGCTTCGGATAATCCACTATTATGAGGTACCGTCGATTCGTAGTCGCTTTCGGCACCATGCGTACGTGCGGCCAAATGCTCCCAAGGTACCGCCCAGCTGTTGCTTCCGACGCCGGCCCAGAAAGCTTTGTCGGCACTTCGGGGGCCCCAGGCCCAGCCAGCTCCTCGACTCAATGGAAGATGGTACATGCGGAACGCAACCAGTGTTGTCACAGTGCCAATTGCATACCCGAATAAGATGTCAAAGCCGTGGTGCCTAAAGTCGAACCAGCGAGAGGCAGCAATAAATATGGATGCGAAAAATGGGACAAGTGCAACCACAAGAAGATAGAGTGGCGGGGCAGCTCCGGACCGCCTTGTAGACAGCATTGTACCATTTGGCGAAGCGCGAAGTTGGCGGTTGTCATCTTTGCGGGTCCGAGTATGTCCGGATATGGGAGAGTGGCCATCGAGGAGACCGAGGCGGCCGGTGTCGTGGAGCTCGTACATGTCCTGTTGGAGGCTTACAAAGGGACTACGGCTTGGAAATGCTGACGCGACAAGAGCTGAAGTCTCTCTATCGGCCGGTAGACTAGCAAATGGGAAGACGACGCCGAATTTAAAGGCTAGAAAAAGCGCGACATATCCCAAGCCAGCCGCCGAGGAAGAGCTGTGGCCAGACGGGTAACTGCGAAAGCCGTCATTCAAAACAGACGCGTCCTTGTTGGTGCATATATCGGCGCTGACCAGCTGGCCATTAGAAGTTATGTTTGCAATACCACCCACGACGTACTGCGCCACGTTCAGAATGTCTGGCTGGCAGCGAGCGAGCATATCTGGCCGTGGCTTGCCGCATATGTTTTTCAACCCGTTGATAATAAACCACTGTGCTGCCATGCCCAGAGCATATGAGAGCAACGAGGCATATAGCTCCCATAATTTGCGTCGCCACAAGAGGGCACGCGGCGTGCCTGGGGCGACAGATAAGCCAGGGATTGAGATAAGCGACACGACGATAATTGTGGCCACAGGGGCAACGACTGTGGCAATGACTAGATTTCGTGTGCTGACAGTTTCATGGATCGTATATGGAAACCTGAGCCAATGAGCCAGTGAACATGAGTGGCGAGCAGTTATGAAGTCAAACAGGGCCCGATGGATAGAAGAGGGCACTCACGAAATATCCGGGTTTTCAAGTTGGAAGGGTCTCTTGGTGGGCGTAATGTTGCCAAGGTAGAAGCCACCAATGGCTGTGGCCACGACGAGAAGCCAGTCGACAATGCCAGATGCGACAACCCATGCGGAAGCGTGCCGCGCGCGTGGCCCCCACCGGTTGGAGTTGGCCATTTGGACACCTGGCACCGGGCTTTGGCCCGGATAATGCGTGCCCGTTTGGGGATATGGATGGGATGGCGATGAAGCGCGTGTGATGAGGGGTGCAGCGCTAATGTCTGGCATGGGATGCCTCGGGCGAGCTTTGTCGGGTTGGCGGGGAGTTTGGCGAATATGAATCAGGGATGATGATTTGAGAGAGAAAGGGCAAGGAAATAAATAAAAAACAGTAAGAAAAGAAGAAAGCGTACAATGTGTTCAGTATATATAAGAAGACGGCGACACGGCGTGTGGAGAGAGCTGAAGTCACTATAGGTTCCGTGATGTTCGGTGTGAAATGAAACTGGACGGCGTACGAGCCACTTTCTAGCGCGTGATGGAATGTAATAATTAGGTGTATTATGAGTATTTATATATGCAAGAAGAATTACGATGCGCTTTATTCCGACGTATTTCGAATGTGGAAATGAAGAGCGTGATGCTCGACGGCTTGGTCACTCTTGAACAGGCGGCAGGATGGGAAGATGGTCTCATGGTCTGGATCAACCTAGCGCGGCTGAGTCCCGGCTTTGCATAGGCCCCTGCAAAATCCCCACTGTTTACTTTGCGCAGAAGAAGGGACTTTGTAGTACACATATCCCTCTAGCGCGAAAACTGTTCATTTTTCCAGTGGGACGCCCAGAACTTGTTTTTAGTTTGCTCCGTATGAATTCTACTTTTGATATATGGCGCAAAAAAAGTTGCTGGCAGTGCATCTAATAGGTTAACATCACCAAGTAGCTCGGTAAGACAGACAGCGTGCGGCTACAAAAAAAAATCTCGATTTACAAGGTGGTATTTAGTGCGGGTTTCAACCTGGTCATGGAGGATCTGTCGGATGAGAACACATTTGCAATAAAAGTCCAAACACAATCGACGATTGGTATGGAGAAGGCTTTAAATGTATTATTAACAAGGCCCGCGTATTCATTGTCATTCAATAACCTATTTATGTTTTTGGTAAACTGTACGTACACGAGCGCGTGGCCATGAGGGTATGTCTTTGCTCAATATCTTACATAATATATACAAATCTCCGGACAAAGATTTATCGCGCAAAACGAACAGGCCAAATCTGTTGCAAAGTTCAAACAATGTTGCTATACTGTTCTCAACTGCCCTACTCGGAGCCCCCCTTGCTCCGGCGGCGGCCCATATTTCTTGGGCGAGGCGTAATGACCCATCTGTTGATGTTATGCGTCCGCCTCGTCTTGTACCCCCCTTTGGCCTGTCCACTTTGTTAGTTGGAAACTTCGACGCGGCAGCACGATCGGAGAATGGCAGACACAACGGGAGTAGTAAAAGGATACGTACCGGTGTGCCCCATGGGCTTGTGGGGTGTCGATTACTCTTTGACTTGCCGCGACCGCCACCGTGCGGATGGTCAACTGTAACACTCACAAGCATATTAGCAATAGCACATTTACAACCGAGGGCCGGTTAGCCGAGTTTGGGGTCTGGGCTGACCTCTGTTCATCGCCACGCCCCTCACCGTCGGCCGAATGTTTAACCAGCGGCTGCGGCCGGCCTTGCCCAACTGGCGGTCTTGATGGTGCGGATTGCTGGCAACGCCGATGGTTGCACACGCGTGCCTGCTCACTCGGCGTACCTCTCCGCTCTGTAGCCGCACCTGCACAAAACGACTGCTACCTTCTTGGGTGTTGTCACCTGTTGACATCTCTTCTTTGCTTATGATGACTGCGTAAGTACCGGCGCTGCGGCAGAAGACGGCGCCTTTGTCTGCCTGCGATCCGACATTGTACACGACGGTACCAATGGGAATCATGTGCAAGGGGAGACAGTTGCCCCTATGCGCTGTCCGCGCAGCAAGGATTCCCGGATCCACAGCACCGCCCATGACGTCCAGAAGATCTTGTGGGATACCTTCACGGTAGCTCTGCACAATATCCCCCGCGCGCATTCCCTCTGCCGCGACAATGTAAGATTTTTGACCCGTAGCTTGGTTAGTGAGTAAAGCAATGTGCGCGCTTCGTCCCGGGTCGTGCTCAATGCGCTCGACAAGGTGAGCACCCGGCGCCCACCGCTCAAAGTCGACCATGCGGATACGCCTCTTCACGCCGCCGCCCCTGTGCCGTACCGTTATCCTGCCCTGGTTGTTACGGCCGCCCTTCCCGTGTCCCTTCTTGGGAAACGTCAATGGTAGAAAAGGTCGACCTTTCCACAGGTGGTCGTTGATGGGCCGCTTCAGATGTCGGACACCCGGTGTCCGCGGTTTGTAAGTTCGAAGAATGGCTGCCGTCCTCTCTACAACCGGGGCGGCCGGTATAGAGAAAGAACTTCCCGCCACATCCTGCTGCCCGGGTCCGGTCGCGGTCCCGGCTGTGGCCGACGTCGTGAGACTTCTTGTGAGGCTGCAAGACAAGCTACTGGCCTGGCGGACGCGGCCGGCGAGAGACCGGAGCCGGGTCTGGAGCATGATACTCGGCCGTGGCTCTTTGGGTGACAAGAAGATACCAGAGAGACCCGGCCGCATCTAACTCTTAGTGATGGGAAAGGCGTGGCGTTGTGTAGAGAAGCTTTCAGAGCGAATAAGCATGCCACAACAGGCCGTCGTTCCAGCAGCTCGCCGGCTAGATCCCCTGTCACAGAAAAAAAAAAAGAGTCCGGCCGCATTAGAGGTTAATCCGGTCCGCTTCAGCCACACATCAAGACGGTGGATCTAACGCGACGAGCCACGACCCAATTGTCAGGTCAATACTTAGGCCCGGATTGACAAGTGACGCAGCCAATGAAAGTGTCGTTGCTGTGCGGTTGCCACTGTTGATAGTGGGTTGCTTGCCGATGCAACCTTGGATGTCCCGCTTTTCAAACGCGTCCCGCCAGAAGCAGGCGACAGATGTTTTCTTAGGGTGCTATGTGTAGGCTGGCACGCACCACAATTATGTCCACCTCTGCAATATTCTGAAGTAATAAGACCTGCTTCGGTCTCCAGTAGTCCACTTGGGCCAGCCCCTTGCTGATCACTCCCTCTAGGTCTCTCCCCTACCTCTGAAGCAATTCCCTCTCATGTCGTTCTTCTATGAGATTTTGCCCACAGTCTAGGAACTTGAGAGTCTAGTTTTTACAATGTCGATACAAGCTTAATGAGATTATAAAGTTAATCCACGATGAACATTGTGTTGAACATGTTGTTCGTCGAATGTATCTATGTACAGAGGACTCCGTATTCTCCGTATCTTACGACTAGGGACTTTAGTTCGAAGCGGGAACGACCGTCCACCCATTCTGTCCCTGCACCTCTTGTCCGCGGTTAGGTGATTGGTCACGGTGCAGGCATCTTTTCTCTCGGCGATTTGCAGTCCTCTCAGCAGATGAGCATGCCCCGTAATAGTTGTTTTACACTCCCTGGCCCGGCAACGACTTTCTATGTTCGTCGTCGCTGCTCCAGAGAACACAGAGCAATGTCGCGCTATTGCCCCAGGGGTGTCTCTGCACCATCCCAAATAGCCTGGTGGATTGTGGACGTGCCTCCCAACTCCCAAGGTCACGCAACTTACGCGAATTGCTAGTGGAGCATTTGTGACCTGGCACGCTCCACGAGACAACCGTGCTTGCGCTTTCCCGAGCCTACGCGACAGGCTCAGAAATACTCCATGTTGCACAACAAAAACACTTCAATCATCCTGCTTCCATCACATACGCACCATTCCATATGTGCCAGATTTTTGTCGGCTCCCTAATAATACTTGGACATCTCTGTCTGCCTTTCTTACTGACTCCACTAGCACCAAAAACATACATTCTGTCCGTCCTCTCCGTACCGAGCTGAGCCTTTACGTCTTAGTTTTATTTCTTTTCTCTTCTTCTTCCTCTGCCTCTTCTTCTTAGACTCTCCTCTATTTCTTCTTCCTTTCCTTCTCACGGCGTTCACCCTCGTCGGCACATGCTCGCTCGCTCGTCGTTTTTGGCTCGTTGCCTCTCTTTTCCAGCTCCGCAACTTTCCTTTTCACACGCGCTTCGCCTACCACAAACGCGTACTCAACAAAACACATTGCCAAGGTTCTGCCATCAGATCACGGCTTGACGTATCACGTCTCAGCATCCTTGACAATCTCAGCACTGGTCTGGCTATATCGCCTCGATCGTGTATCCGCGCCCCTCTCCATTCGAAGTCTGTACGTCGCGCGTTTCGTATCGACCTTGTATTCGTCATGATGGATACCAAACATGGAAATCACGCGGCACTGGCTAACATATGTTCATACAGCATATCTACCGTTCCAGAAACGCGTGAGACAACCTGGCAGAGTCCATCACAACGTTCTCTGTAGATCGCCCTTTAATTACAAGCAAAAATGCCGCCTGTGAGTAACAATGGCGCGAAAAGGACACACAGTGTATGTCGGAAGAATATACTAACGTTATACAGGGACGTCCTGCTAGACAGCGTCTCGCGACGAATGAGAATGACGAGAACAGTTCGGCAGCTGCGCGTATAACCCGCGCGAAGGCGGCCTCGCTCCATGTTGATGAACTGAATGTACCTGCCAAGCCTCTACAAGCCAAGAAGGCCGTTCAGGTTGCTAGTGCCCAACCCGCTGGCCTGCGAAAGCGGGCAGCACTGGGTGACGTGAGCAACGTCACCAAGGTCGAGGTGGCAGAGGCGAAGAAGGTTGCCGGTAAAGCTGGACTTGTGTCAAAGGCAGCACAGCCTACAGGCATCCAGAAGAATACGTCTCGTTCTACAGGTCGTACAGCCCTTTCAACGAAGGAGGCTAGCAAAAAGACGACCGATGCTAAGAAATCTGGACACGGAACGATTGGCACCGTACAGAAAAGAAAAGTTGCTACCGCATCGGCTTCCGTCGCCACCATTAAGGACGACGCGCCTACTGAGGACCAGGAGCCAGTCCGCAAAAAGGCACATACCGTCACGTCCCGGCTTGAGGAGCCTGCAACCAGTGACAGCACCAGAGAACAGGACCCTTCGTTACCGCTCAACGACACAATTGAAGAGTTCGTGCCGACTGACTTCGTCTATCCCGAAGGCGTCAAGGATCTGGACAGCGAGGACTTGGACGATCCACAGATGGTCGCTGAGTATGCAGCGGACATTTTCGAGTACCTACGTGACTTGGAATGCAGTTCCTTGCCCAACCCGCGCTACATGAACCACCAGGATGAGCTTGATTGGAAAACACGAGGTGTGCTAGTTGACTGGTTAGTCGAAGTGCATACCCGCTTCCACCTTCTACCGGAAACTCTTTTTCTTGCTGTCAATATCGTCGACCGTTTCCTGTCCGCCAAGGTTGTCCAGCTCGATAGACTACAGCTCGTCGGGGTCACTGCCATGTTCATTGCGGCCAAGTACGAGGAAGTGCTGTCTCCTTCCGTCGGCAGTTTCCGCCATGTTGCAGATGATGGCTTCACTGAGGCTGAAATTTTGAGTGCCGAGCGGTTCATGCTTGGCACCCTCAACTATGATCTCAGTTATCCCAACCCTATGAACTTTCTCCGTCGGGTATCGAAAGCCGACAACTACGACATACAGACGCGCACGGTTGCAAAGTACCTGACTGAAATCAGCCTTTTGGATCACCGCTTCATGCCGTATCGTCCCAGCCATGTTGCTGCGGCGGCTATGTTTCTTGCCCGTCTGATATTGGACCGGGGCGAGTGGGTATGTTTTTTAGATCCGCCTGATACATGTAGCTTGTTTGCCAGTGTACATGCAATGGAGTGATTATGGCTGGGAAACACTCGGCTTGTGTATTGTTCCAAATTGTTTCCTGGCTAACAGACTTTAGGATGCGACGTTGTCCTTTTATGCAGGTTATACCGAGGATGATATCGAACCAGTTGCCATTCTTATGGTTGACTACCTCGCTCGCCCTTCTACGCACGAAGCTTTCTTCAAGAAATATGCTAGTAAGAAATATTTGAAAGGTACTGTTTACGAATAGCCGAACCCAACACCCGCTTAATATCCTACTTTATGACGATAGCGAACACGATCCACTGTTTGGCGGAATATACTTTATGGGCGTTTTACTAACGAAACCAGCGTCACTTATTACCCGCCAATGGGCGAAAAAAAATGCTGTTCATTTTGGCATCACGGATACCGACCTGTCTGTGGATGAGATCTCATGAGTAAACCGTTACGAGCTTGGCTGCAGCCCGACCACGTCTGGGCATCGTGTGGTTCTCAGCCTCAACATTATCCTGTGCTGCAATTGCATCCGAAGCGTATCGGCCACGGAGTGATCACTAGCAGCGGTGTACGGCCGCTATTATGTCGCAACACTTATAGGATCCTTTTCCTACCACGGGCATCGTTTTTATTTTAAGGCGCATTGGATTTTTTTTGTTGGTCTTCCGAGTTCGTCAAACCCTGTCTCCTTAGGTGCTCGGATCACAATTTTCTTACTTTCTCGATCCTTTTTAAGTTGATTGTTGTTTGCTGTTTTGTCATCCTGGTGTTCACGCACCCTTGGCGCGCCTTTCATGATGTTTGCATTTATTGTTGTTGCTTGGATGGGCGCTCGGTGTTTAGATATAACCGCACAGGTGTAATGGTATGAGACCATTTTCGAATGTCCGTCATCTTGTAACATTGTTCTTTTGATACTTGCCCGGGTTTAGAAGCCGTTCTATATGTGCTCTTCGCCTTCATGGCACTGGCAGGCAGCTTAGGAAGCGGCATGAAGTAATTCAGTTATTCGTGTGACGTACTAATGGTATGATCACGAATGGTCCCTATTTCCAGAACCCGTCACTACTCTACGATTCGATTGGAAAGTGTGTGGTGCATACTGTAGTTTGTTGTTATGGCGACCTAACTTAACTGCTAGCATAGCTACTTTCGAAGCAAGAGCGCACACAGTACATGGAAGCAGCAGCCTTAGTTGGTTGAGAGCTAACAATTTGTATGGATAAAAACAACGTATAAGCCCTCTCTGGTGAGAGGTATGCCACCGAAACGCCTTGCGCCAAACCTTCCCCCCGGCGAGGGTCATGTCATATTGAAGCGATGGGGGGAACAAAGGAAAAGAAAAAGAAGGAAACCAGGAAAAACGTAAATCGTAAAAGAAACAAATAAAAGCACTTTTCTTGTGTGCATTCAGCAAGAACACTAGATGGAAGACAAACGGAGACAACAAAGTGGAAAGGCCAGTGGATGTGAGTTTAGAGTGAGCCCAGTCTTTCCTCCAATCCACCCCAGTAGACAATTGGTCGGGGTTCGAGGAGGGAAAGCTCGCTTCCGTAGCTTTTACGCTCTTCCTCCATGTTCACAATGGACGGTTGGCGAAAGATGACGCTGTTGATTGTGCTCAATGGGGAGCTGTCTGTCGACGAGCAAGAATCCCTGCTGCTACTGGCGGTAGAAGATGTAGACGCGCGGCGGAGCGAGATACGCAACTTCTGGGGGGACAAGCGAGCGGCCAAGGCATGAAATTGAGACGACTGCATTTTGGGTAGACTTGCGTAGACGTTGGAGCGCGTACGGCTTATACGATTATGTTGTCGTATACTGTATGGAATCACGGGCCCGTATACCTTCGTGAGGAGGATGAGGAAAGAACGAGAAGGAGACGAGGCAAAGCTCGACGGGAATAATTATGATCGGTAAATCGTGAGTGGATTGGCCAGGCACAGCCCAGTGGAATAAAAAATGTATTGACTTTGATAGAAGCTCAGCGTGGCAGACATTCGATGGGATATGAAAAGGGCGCTGAGAAAGGACGGGGTGCCGACAATGGGAAACAAAAAGTATGAATTGAGGTTCAAACGAGAGGATAGCCTGCTGCTTTCCAGAAGAGATCGGGCAACGGACATATGTAGATGTGGCAGGAGGCCAGGTGTTGCGCAGTACCACAGACAGAGCCCGTGAAAGAGGCTTTTCGCTTTGCTTGCTTAATCAAAATGGCAGCCGATGCGATGGGAGACGGGGCAATCCATGGGTTATGTACTGGCTGTGTCAAGACATCTGCCCCATCCGAAGTACAGTAGATGTACTTCGTGTTACTCCGTACGGAGTATTGCGTCTCAATGGTGACTCGTAGCAAAACCCTGCATCGATTCAGGTCTCCCGCAGGGGGGCTTCAACGTGTGTTGAGTCGGTGGGGTCCGTCGCGGTGCACTGGACGCCTTCAGGCATGAAGGGAGGGAGGGGGGAGGAGGGAGCCAAAATAGGGGAATTAACACGGCGGTTGGGACGACCGGATGAGTGACGCAGGGATGAAGCCACAGTTTGCCGTCGACGCGTCCGTCTACCGTGTCCTGGAGGATAAAAAAGGGTTGGTTTTTTTGAAGCTTTTTACGGACTACTCCGGACGACGAAATGGGACAAGCTGCGGGCGAGTATGTACTTTTCTTGCCAGGTGCATTCAATGGCGAGGATGTCGCCAGTTGGACTTTGTACAGCCTGGCTGATAAAAATGGGGTTTCTCTTGAGCACGACAAGGCAAAAGCTGTATGACACAGATTTGTGAGCTCCAACACAAAACGAGGCCCCACAGCATAAATAGGCATTGTGATATGATACTCACGTCTTTGGCCCCTATTCCTCCGTGCAGCGTTCAGGCTCATGTGCTAGAGGAGCCACACAGCAATATAAAATCAGGGGTGCCGATTAAAAATATTCAAAGAAAATGCGTTTTTGGTGGTGGCGGTGAAACGGCAAAATTTATGGCGAAATACTCGCAGAAGCAACGGCAAACCCGACTTTAGACAAACGAGGGTTTGTGACGCCGTCCGTGCGCCGAAAAGAGAGTACTGAGTGACATGTTTCAGAGTTCGAGCTGCGTTTGAGCTTTGCCGGATGTACGTAGTAATGCTCCGCAGTAGTACGACGTAGTATCCAGGGTCAAGTCCTCCGAGAGTTTAAAGGCGGCAGTGACAACTAGCCAGAAATGCACGACGTAGTAGGCGACGTTTTGCGACCCTCATTTCGACGGACGTCATGATGCAACAAACATTTTCCGCAAGAACAGATTGGTATATGGCAGGATCGTCAAGAGCAGCGAGGGCAGCAACGCCTTGCTGGGGAGGCAAAGCCGACAGGCGAGACGACTAGGGTAGGCGAGGAATGTGAAATCGGGCATGGGAATAAAGAGTGGGAGGTCGATAAGCATAAACAAGATTCCCAAGGTGAAATGTTGCCAGAGGGATCAGCGAGGGCGGTGAGGGCGGCGAGGGCGGCGAGGGCGGCGAGAAGAATGATTTCGAATTATAATAACGACGTAATTAACATCCAGAGGCCGACAAAATGGGTAGTCAGGGCACCGCAACGGCTTGTTTCAAAAGGAAACGACTTGATCAGGCTCGCACATTCCATTCCTGACTTGTAACACCAAGTGCCAAGCCGCCGATTGGGTATCATCAACAACGCAGCGTAAAATGCTCGAATGAACTAGGGAGGTGGGCGAATCTAGTTAAGCTATTGTTTTTTTTAGAGAGGGCTGGGTTGTAATTAGCATGCGTCCTTATGCTTTGTAATAATAACACGTCGTAATTACTGCGCAGTTCTCTCTGCAACCCTTCTCTCTTTGGCCAGACGTGAGAGGCGTAGAATTACCTAAACCAAGCCGGCCGTGTCTTGCAACGGTGCATGACGTCCAGCTGTTTGCACTGTGTTAAGTACGGCGACGAGAAATTTGTGTAAGTGCCACGTCGAATTGGCCAAGTTGATCCCCAGCCTGTCCCGTTGGAAGGAAGGACGATCAAACAAGGGAGGAGACTGTGCCTTGCGGTTCGGATTACATGACCATAAGAAAGAAGGCGATTAACAAAATCCTATTTGCTCTGCCCTGGTCGCCCCAGCATTCAACTGATATGCGGCGATGAGAACAACCACGGGACAAAGAAACCTATAATCGATTAAACCATAACACGAACATAGGGATTAGCTATGTATTAGAAAGGACGCGAGTAGCACAGGAACAAAGAATGGGAAATAGGCTAACAGCTGTGCAACGCTTCGGCTTCACTATCAACAACGGAACGCCCTCTCGCCCCAAGAATAAAAACGTCATGCTTGTCGTCGTTACCACACCGAAGAACAATCCTGGTACAAGAACACTTAAAGTAGTAGTAGTGAAACAAATCAAGAAGAAAAAAAAGAAAAAGAAAAGAAAAGCAAAAGAAAAAGAAAAGAAGACCAAAGGTGCTGGCACGAAAGGAAACACGAGGCCGATAAAATCCATGTGCTTTAAGTACCCCAGCCGCTTCGGCGTTGTGTAGCACTTCTCCGGATCGATTCGACCCACACCGAGTCATCGAGCATTTCCCTCACAAGGCCAGGGCTCACTCCGCTCACACCGCTCATACCGCTCGCACCACTCATGGCACTCACAGCGCTCCCACGCCTGCTACCATCGGCTTCAAACTGGGCACTAGGCTCCTGCAGCTCAAAGCTGAATGCACTGGGGTTGTAGTGATGCCTTTGTGGTTGCAGTCCTCCAGGACTCGTTGGTGAAGAGAGTCCACCAGTACGTGGAGCACTCAAGGGATGTGCATAGTTTGTGTCGTGAAGGCTGATATCTATGCTTGCACCCGACCAGGACCTATGGTGCTGTGCTGGCCCGGCTGCGTGATCGGCACTGAGAAACGTCGCTGCTGTTTGCAACGATGCCGCGCCGGTGCTGTGTCCGGCCCCCACACCGGACGTCCGGTCGTCTTCGTCGTCAACAAGGATGTCGGGTATACCAAGCTGGGGCACGCCGGTCATGCGTGCTGACCGCTTTTGTTCCATGTGCCGTCTGAATTTTCTCGACCAATAGCTGTTTGCGAAGTATGGGTTAGGGACACAGGACGGATGCACATGGGGGGAGGGTTTTGACGGAGCTAGATACTTACAGCGTGTTGAAAAATCCCAAGACAACCCTACGTCGTGCTTCCTCCTCAACCCGCTGGAGCCTCGCACGCCGGCGCAAGAATTCTTCAAGCCTAAATGAAAAGAAGAAGAAAACGCCCAGTTAGGAACCTGTTCAAATCCGGTAGAAAGTAAGACGTCTCTCCACGTGCTAAAACAAAACCTACCTCAAGCTCTTACTGTCGCTGATGATGTTGTAGTGAGCCAGGATCATCAGCACCGTCGTAAAGAAAATGCCCTTGTCTGGATCGGCAGACACCATGACTTCTTCGTAAAATATGTTAAACCGCCGCCGCCGCTCGCGAACACGGTTTAGGTCGATTTGGTTGATACGGTCGTTGAGCTTTTGCAGGTTAACACCCGTGAGTGCAGTCTGGGATGCCAACGAAGCATGTCGCGCCTGAGGCGTCGTGTCATCGTTCCGTGCAAACTCGAGAATGCTTCGCACTGAGTCCTCGTGATTGTAAATACGCATTTCGAACACGCCAGACAGCTCTCCGAGGAGGCGAGGAAATGCTTCGCGGGAGATAAACCCCGTGCCGTTCGGGTCCACGCTGCGCCAAGCTTCTTTGAAACGCCGTATCTCGTCTCTGCTGATATCAGCGAGTCCACTGGACCGCTGGTAAACATACGAGAAACTTTCGTAGATAAGCGACACGAACAAATTGACAAAGATGTACATGCTGATGATGTTCCATGCAATGAACAGGACCCTTGCCCAGGCTGTGCTGCCACAGTCGCTGCCAAAAAAGGTCGGTGCCTCGACACACAGCGGTGGCTCGACACCCGCGAAATCTTCCATGATCTGGTTCCATCCTTCACCACAGCTCATTCGGAATAATAGAATCAACGCATTCGGAACAGTTCGCAGATTGATGTTATTTGTTTCTTGCGAGCTGAACCGGGTCAGACTGAAAGATTGCGTCATTGCAATAGCAAACACCAAAAAGAAAACCAACCAAGTGGCCAGAAGACTGCCAATCGTCGTCACACTGGCCGCTGCAGTCTTAAATAATTGGTCAAGTGCATCGTTTCGGGGAATGAGGAGCAAAACGATAGCCACAAGAAAGAACTTGTGCAATTGTATGAACGTGTCCTGGCCAGGTTCGGCAAGGAACAGAATGGATGTCGCAAAAGCCCCGGCCACGGCACACATGGAGAACACATCCCAAGAACTTCTTCGAAAGCGGCTCCATCCGAGGCCGACAATGCGGATGGATATGTTTGCCATGTAGACGAGAGTGAAGACGAGGAAGACGTAGTCACGCGTGTTGGTCCACCAGTCCGGCTCTGACGAGTATTCTAAAATGAGGAGGATGAGGTGCAGCACCAGCACCATGGTGATGCCCACATACCATTTTCCGTGTTTTTCAATAGCACGTTTATGGCACCACTTCTTGAGTTTGTTTTTGGAATCATCGTAGGAGCTCTTCGACGGCGATATCTGTCGTAAAAGTTTGCGTAATTCGAGCCATGCTCTTTGATCCCCAGTGAGAAATGCAACACCAGTCTGCTCCGTATAGTTCCGCATAAAAACGGAGATGAATAACGTAAGCACAAAGATGGTCGCGAGCAGGTTGAAGGCAACGAAAAACAACGCATTGCCTTGGGCTGCTCCAAATTGGGGTTGATTGCCAACACCTGTGACAGACTGGGCTTGAAAAGACACGTCGACCCAACCCTCTTGGCTGACTATCGTGAACAGAATAAGAATCGAGGATCCGAAATCATCGAAGCTGTAGTATGGGTTTTCTGCGACGCGAGGTGACAAAAGCTGCCAGTCGTTGCTGAAGGGTGTATTTAGATACTCGCCTGTGCAATCCTGAAGACGCAGCACCGACCCGCTTTGGTCGTTGCATGAGACCATTTGCCCCCGAAAAAGATTGAGACCGTAGATGGCAAATGGAATGAGGAGAGAAATAGAGACAAATGCGGCGCTGAGAATTTTCCAGCCGCCAACAATGATAAGCGAGTGAAATGTTTCTCGAGCGCTATCACTGACATTCAGCAAACGCAGTGCTCTGAGAGCCTTGAAAGCACCAACGGCTCGAGAAACGGCCCCATCATTGGCAAACAATGTCGCTACATTAATCCACAGTGTAATTAATACGACTGCATCAATGATACCCCAGGAACTGCGAAAGTACGCATTGGGTGTCCAAAAGAAGCCATCCGCGATAATTTTGACGACTGCCTCGACAGTGAACACTATGGCAAAAGCCATGTCGGTCCAGACAAACCAGTTTTTGAAGCTGAACGTATGGCCACCATCGAAATACTGCTTTTGGTACAAAGGAGTAGTGACACACGCAATGATGACCATGGCAACGATCGACGCGTAAATGAAAGCCGAGAAAGTGTACCAGGCGTACTTGTTCGGTTCCACTCCGTCAAACCGCTCGGAGCCTCTACCCGGACCAACTAGGCGCTGGCAAAGACGCCGAAGTGGGTTTCTGGGTGTAAAAATGAACAGTGAATTGTTGTAGGTTGGATGGCGTCCTAGGTACTCGCGCTGAGCTTTACGCCGTGCCGATGTCGCGGATACAGCCTGTCGAGCCATTTGTCTCGGGTCTAAATTCTCATTCTGAACATCGAATCGAACATTAGAGTAAAAAGGATTTGGATCTTTGCTGGATGTCCATCTTGACACTTTCGCCCAAATTACCGGCAAAACTCCAGCTTTGGCCGTGCCACTGAGAACATCTTGAACTTGAGAAGACGACTGATTTCCCGCAGTAGAATCCTGGAGCGGATCTAAAGCTTCGTTTAAGAATTCGCGAACAACAGCTTCTTTTAGGAGCATCTCCATCATACCAGGTCCGTAGTCGAGGGGGTCCTTTCGTTTTGCTCTCCGTCCTAAGGAGAACATTGCAGACAGTGAAAGATTGCTGGCAGAAGTTCCAAGCTCTCGTCTTTGAAGAAATGCCTTGACTTGTTCCAGTCGTTTTTGATCTTCGCTCACATCAAAATTTTCTTGGATGACGGCGATAAACATATTGATCAAAATGAAGTAGGATAAGATGAACCAGCCAATCAAAAAAATGGCACCAATCCATGCCGTGTCAAGGCGCTTCGTGAAGCCCGTAACAGTGTACAGGACCGCCGTCCAGTTCTCACTTGACAAGATTTGATACATGCCCAAGAACGAGTTGAATATAGAGGCGAAGGTAATCCTTATGTCGTTGCCGCTCGAGTCTTGCGGTGTTATTTCGCCTCGAAAGAGTTGGACGGCGAAAATCGAGACGAGGAACGTGATTAAAAAGACGAACAGCATTAGATTTCCAATACCGGTAGCGTTTCCGAGGACCAATTTTATCAGTGTTCGTGTCATTGGGATGGCAAGAACCACTCGGTAAGCCCTGAGGATTTGAAAAACAGTCAACCATGCATAGACTTGACCTGAGTTGTGAATCGGTGGTATCAAAATGACAGATGTAATAACAGCAAGCCCAAGATCAAAAAGATTCTGTATGCTGTGATGAAACCGCCTCCAATCCGATGAAAATCGAAAGACTATCTCGATATCAAGCAGGACAGTCACGACGACTTCGCAGGTGTTGATAAAAACGATCCTGCCCTCGTGCGAAGCACTGCGAAAAGCTTGAACGAATAAATCGAAGGCAATGGAGAGGATCCAAAACCAAGTGGTCTTCTGATAGATACGTCGGAGCATGGTAGCTCTACGAAGCCCGCTGTCTGGGCGTGACGCCAAAAAATCATTCTCATCCGCAGTGAACGCGCTTCCTTTGCTTTCTTCTCGGATGACTTGGAATGACGAGGTGATGACTGCGATAAGCAAATTTGTCATCCACAGCATCATGATCATAATACCAGCAGCAAAAAAAAGGGCAGCGGCAAGGTAGTCAGAGTTTGTTGTGTAATACATAAGATCGCTGAAAGTATTTGCGCTCATAATGACAAAAACGAGCTCCAGAGAATGGAGAATGTCGTCAAAGTTGACTGTGGCGTTGTAGGGACTTTCTTGTTGGAGGCAGATCGAGCCCCTAGGACAAACAAAGCCTTTTCCGTTGCGGGTTCCATTAACAAGCGAGTTCAGGTTCCCGGCCTCGGTCATCATGACCCATGGAAGCGTGGTTGGATTGGGATTGGAGTCATTTTTCAGGTGTCCACCACAAAAGCCAAACTCGTTTGTGTAAGCCGCAGTCAAATTATCGGGTTGTGTGGGATCTAGCCAAACGCATTGGCGGCTGAGACTGGACTTGAAGCTCTGCACACCAATGATAGCGAACAGAAGCCAGAAGAATACGATCAAAAAGGAGACCCTGACAAGTAGCGGGGCCGCTTTTTTCAAGCTCCTTAAAATGATCTAGTTCATTATAAACATGTTAGTCAATGAAAACCAGACATCGAAGCTGCGATAAGATATTTGAGAGTGAAAAACTGACAGCGTTTCCTTTGGTGATGCCCAAAAGTCGAACGATGCGAAGGCAGCTTAGCATACGAAAGACGTATAGATGGTACTGGTACTCTATACCAGTGATGCTGAGTACAAATGAAACCCAGAATGACACGACAGCAACGAAATCTAAGCGACTGAAGCTGTGCCTCAGAAAAGCTCGCCGGGCCAGTTGCATCCGCTGCTGTTCTTCGTACGTCTCCGGCAGGGGTTGGCCTTGCATCAGTGTAAAGGACCGAGCGAAAGAAGAAGGTCCATAAGTTTCCACTGGGGGCCGTTTCACTGACCGCTGTCGTTGGGGCTGGAAAAATGATCGGTATTGGTCGGTCACGGCGGCGCGGACGCCTTGGCGCATGCCTCGTTTTCTGTCTATGGTACTATATTCGGCAGCGTTAAAAACAAAGCCGGATACGATTATCCGAGCTATGATCTCAAGCGTAAAGACAACGAATAGGCCGAGCTTAGCCCAGTCGTATGGAGTTTTTCCCCAACGTTCAGGACGTCCATTTCCTTGAGACCAGACATCTGGGGCGGCTTCGACTGCAAGAAGAACCGCTTGCAAGACAATCAAGACTAAGATGAATGACTCGACCCAAGGAAGCATAAGAAGGTCACAAAGCCACAATCGGAATGTGTTGTCTGCAGAAAAAATACCGAGAGACTTGCCTCTCAACGGATTCGGCATCGGGGCCCTGTAATAAGAGAGCGGGGGAGGCTGAGAGACGGCGAACTCGGATTCACCTTTTTTCTCAAGTCGAGTGCCAAAAACTTGGGGCTGATATGACGTATCGACAAGTACGGGAGATGATAAATGGTGTGTGCTTTGGGCATCTCTGCTAGGTGAACGAGATCGGTCGCGAAGGGCCTGTTGCTCCAGGGCCTCACCACCTCCACTGATGTCTACGACGCGCTGCGACATGGCCCTCACAATGGATGCTGTTTTTTGAAGTGCACCTGTTGTGGATGTAGATCTTGGCCGCCGAGTGGTACTGTCAGGTGTGAGAGAATTACCATAGCTGCGTTGCCGGCCGCCTGTGTCGTAGCCCGGTTCCAGATCATACCCGAGCATCCTCGAATCACGGGTTTCTTCTTGGCCACCATCTGAACCGGCAACAGTCTGGAAACTGTTGTGCGACTGGATGCCATCTGGTGGTACGCCAGAGGACCCAGATATTGGTTCTGCACTTGCTGTCAAAGGAACACGGTCGGAGTCGCTACTGGGGTCAAAGTGGCTGTGATCGTCGTAGTAAGAAGTAGAGATTGCGGCAAACGCGTCAGCAGAAGGAGGCTCAAAGTCTCGATCAACTGAGATTGGGCCAGTTTGAAATATGTTTGGCGGAAGAGCAAATTGGAGAGCCGCAGGATCGATAGGAGACTCGGGGCTCGCCAGCTCATTGCCACGTTGCGGAGCGCCATGTGGAAGGGACTGGTGGGTGGAGAGACCTGTGTCTGCCCAGTATGTGGTGATATCGGGAAGGTGTGTCGATGTTGGGACGGGTGGTTGAACAGAGGGGCGCTGCTCATATGGAGTTTGCGGGTTGGCAGAGTATGTGTCGGCAGGCGAGAGCTCTGTATCGCTCGAAACAAAAGCATAGCCATCATCAAATTCACCCGGACGGCGAGCCATTTTGCACGGTTGGACGTGGAATAATAAAAGAGGTGGTGAAATCGGTGCGCCCTTAGAACAGTCCCTTGGCGGAGACACGGAAATGTCTGTTAAGCAGCGTGGTTCATGGTGACACCGGTGCGTGATATCGGACACGATGCCGCCAGCGAGCAGCGCCGAGTTCGGAAACCGGATATCTAACTGTGCGAAAGCTGTCTGGTCATGGGCACGGTCGTGTAGTCGGCAGGAAGGGTGAGAGACGTGAGCAGCTACGAGAGGACGTCGCGATAGATCGTTCACCGGTGTACCCAACAGGAGAAGCTCGTCCAGCGATGCAACAAGGGCCAGGTGTGAAGGGAGACAGGGCCTTCGAGGCAATCAAGTGCCATAAAAAAGGTCGTCACGACTCTGCAGAGGGTTCAGAGTGAAGTGTGTATTGTTATCTTCGTAACGGAAAGAAAATAAAGGCAAAGTGACGAGGGAAGGGCCAGATCAAGGAGACAGTATGACTGGGTCCAAACAGATGGAATTTCGTTGCAATGGCAAGAGCAGTCTGCCGCCGTAATGCAGCGCGTTGAAGCCAATGTTGGAGGCTGAGGGAAAGTGAAACGCAGGCTCCCGGACTCCCTGCCACAAAGACAAGCAAACTTCAGAGCAGCGTTCACAGTAAATTCACACAGTGTTCTATTATCATCTCCTGCAGGATTCTCGAATAAATGAGACAGTGCGTTTTTATACAGACACTGTAAATATACACAAGCCATTCAGGGGCTGTTTGAAGTACCTTCATCCCTGGAAACCCTTGCTTCTACGAGCATGCAGGCATGCAGATTTAAAGGTACAACCAACGTATTATGGGGTATTTTCTGCCCGTGTACGACTCGGTAGGCAACTTCGCATCAGATCGTAAAAATAGATTTCAGCCGAATCGGACCCACCTAGTAGGTAGAGAATATGTCGCATGATGGACGACACGTACTTTGTACGTCGTACGACATGACACCTAATCTTATCCAATCGCATATCACGTGGCGATAAGGTGCGCCAAGAATTTCTTTCTAGATTGGCTTACTTAAATGGCTGAGCGCGTCTAGGTCGCGATTTTAACAATGGTCATGGTTGAAACGCAATATTTCGTATAGGCCTTAAGAAGTAGCGACCCCATCCGGGATCTTACAGACGCTGCGACTCGAACCGAACTATCTGTACGGCCTTTTTGTTTCCCATTCGAACCTTCCTGATGGCCCAAATATCGGTTGTGCCCTGTTACCGTTCGTGATTGACTGTAACAACATTCGTTTTTAGGGTTACTTTTTCAACAACCACACGGCCTTTATGCAACAACGACTCGCCTGACAAAGCGCACACCTGCTGAGCACGAACAAATTTAGCCGACAGAACCCTTTAAGGCGCGGAGCTGCGATCGAATATTTTCGATGGATTCCCTCCGGAAGCGACGACATGACGATGGGGCGGACCCTCACCCCCCCGAAGTTCTATCGACGCTTGTCCGCCTTCGTAACATGTGGCAATTTGCCAGTCTCTGCCAGTGGTTTTATATCTTTGGCGCCGTGGTCAAGCTGGACAATCTAGACATTGATGTTCGTTCTCTGAACCCTGCTCAGTCTATGGCTCGAGTCTCACTGACAACGCGAATCTCTTAGGACCTGGAAGTGCAGTGCTTAAGCCCACACTCGACTGTACTGCAAGATATTGGACTTGCTCTCCTCAAATATCTTTCGTCTCATCGTGGCTTGACGTACGACCTAGCTCAATTCTCTTACTGTATCCTCATTCGCTATGGGCGATGGCTAATAGAATTGTAGTTCTGAGCTCTTCGACGAATACACCAGGCGCCAGTTTGCAACAAAGGCTCCCGAGCTGCCAAATCCCTTCGGTAACGACGAAGTTCCTGCGAGATTTGCAAGTTTTAGCATCTTTCAAAAGGTACATTCTTACGTATCCAATGTTCTATTGTTTTTGTCAGCGGAAACGCCCCTAATATGCGTATTTTACAATAGATTCGAATACTTCACCAAATGACATCTTTCGTCATGATGAATGCAGAAAAGCTTCGCGAAAAGATGGCAGAACAAAAGGATGCCGACCAAGACCAGACAACTTGGGTAAGTTGTGAGATTGTAAAGGCACTGTCAGTTCGACATGAAGCCCGGAGGTGGAAGAGAGATTGCGTGAACTCGCACGCAGGCTCAATTTTGGGCCAAATTCTCCTCGTCCGTTAGCGTTTTATGCTAACGCATCAAATTTCGCCAGCGCATCGAGCCTTTCGGATGGGATAGAGACGACCGCGCCTACTTTGTTCTTGACGACAACCGCGTTTATCGTTTGACGGAGGCGCCCCCCGCACCTCCCAAACAAAAAAAGAACACCAAGAAGGCCAGGGCACTGGAAAGGCGCAGAGAGAAGCGGCGCCGCGTCTCTTCTACAACCCTTGGCAACGCAGCTGAGGTCGATGAAGATCATACCGTCCCACGAGATGATCAAAAAACACACGCAACGAACGATGATATTGAAGAGGACATCGATGATGGCCTGGGTGGGATGACATGGGAGTGCGTCGCGGTGTCTTTGGACGAGCTGCGCTCACTACTGGCCTCGATCTCCAGCAAGAAGGATCCTAATGAGCGGGTTTTGCACGAAAAACTTGTCGAGCACCTCCTCCCTATTCTTGAGCAGCAAGAGGAAAGAAGGAAGAAGCGAGAGAAGGAGCACGAAAAGGCATTGCTGAACCTAGCAAAGATGGCCAATGCAAAGAGGTCAAGTCGAATTGCTGGCCGACAGGAGCAGCAAAAGCAGGAGGAGATGCTACGGGAGGAAGAACAGAAGCGACGCTTTGAGATAGAGGCGTTACGAAAACAAGAACAAAGACAACGCAAGGCCGAAAAAGAGCGCGAGGCTCGTCTCCTATCGCGGGAAAACCGCCTTCACGAACGCGAAAATCGACGAGCGCGGCACAAATACGAATTAGCACAGCTTTCCGAGGATGGCAAGTCTGTCGACAATGCCGTAGGTCGGATATCTGAACGCAGACGGCAGGCGGAAATTGAGAAAAACAAAGAAGCGCTTAGGGACCTGGGCGATGAGTTGGAAGATGAATGGACGTTTGACTGCATTTGCGGCCTTCATGGCAAGATTGACGACGGCCAGCACAGCGTGTCCTGCGAAAAATGCAGCATTTGGCAACACAGCAGGTGCTTGGGTATTGACGAGAAAGAGGCTGAGAAAGATGATTTTCATTTTGTCTGCGATCCCTGCAAACGCAGTGCGGCCACTTTGGCGGACGGCCAGCCATTCGCCCGGCCCGTTATAAGACTCAAGATCAACGCACCTGCCCCTGAGAAGCCAACCCAGCCCACCGCTCGAGCTACTGACTACCGGGTGCCTGTTGCGACACAGTCAGTGTTACCAAATCCGGTGGTGCCGACCCCGGCGTCGACTCTTGGCAGCGAACTGGATAACGATGATACCGACTTTGATGCCTATCCTCAAGAAGTTGCGCGTGCTCCTGTTCTTGCCCTCCCAGAGGCGGGCAATGGCATCAGCACGGTTCCGGGG
Source organism: Sporothrix brasiliensis 5110 (assembly GCF_000820605.1). Taxonomy (NCBI): domain Eukaryota; kingdom Fungi; phylum Ascomycota; class Sordariomycetes; order Ophiostomatales; family Ophiostomataceae; genus Sporothrix; species Sporothrix brasiliensis. Next base: position 2,258,769 of record NW_024467138.1, on the reverse strand, counting down.
AAGGTAGACGGTGTAACAACTCTTCCAAGATGGAGTCCCAACGGCGATTCCAGCGTGGAGTCTGGTTCCAACCCGATGCCGTGGCCAACACGAAACGAACATACAAATCCTTTTGCAGCGCCCCATCCCGGTCTCTCTCAACCAGACCAGTCTCCGCGCAAGTCACATGCATATGGGACAATCTATGAGCAGCCTGTTCCTCCCCCTATGCTTCCACACAGCCTACAATCACAACCGATGATAAATCTGGACCCACTCACGCCCACAGCCGCTACAACCACGTGTAGAGCGCAACCGTTACCCGCTCAACTGCCTCCAACCGCCCTCGCAACCCCGCGGCTGCAACATCGACAAGAAGAGAGCCTTGTAGCTGAACCTTTAATGCAGTCTTCACCATCACTTTTACCATCGAGTGGCGGTATGTCACCAATCAAGCACTCCCGAGCAGCTTCGAGCGGCCAGACTGCTGTACTCCCACGCGGTAGCCCAATGTCAATCTCCATACCGCCGTCAGCGGCCTTGTCTCCTTCCACGCCTCAACAAATCCTTATGCCGCCTGTCAAACCCGAGGGTCTGGCACATCGACAGTCGTTTTCAAACATTGCGACTGATCAAACCTCACAACCACGTGCAAATTAAAGCTAGGATATTGCTCTTCTGCAGGCTGCCGGTGTGGACGTGCGTACGTTCCCAACATGTTTATGGTGTGCGAGTAATGGAAAGGCCAACTCCCCCTGAGGGGGCCCCTGGGCTCGTAATAACTGGACAAAATGAACGATCAAGAGGCTGGGTGAAATATTAAAACAGTCCATTCAGCGAGAGCCCAACTTCTGCCGAAATTTTGTCATCCTAGCCGTGGCTCAACTGGATGCAAATAAGGCGGAAAGCCACAAAGACGCAAGTTTCAGGTTTTGGGAAGGGCCTGGTTGAGATGAATATGTTTCACAGGGCGTTTCTTACGCCGAACTGGCAAATATTAAGACTGTCAAGCAGCTGACTATGCTCACAGCTTTTCGGGAACATGATGCGCATCTTGAGAAGGACACGAAAGATAATAGAGCAACAAGAAACACATTTATGCCCTTATCTTCGCCATTTTGCCCCTTTTAGATTCCAGGAGGTAAATCTTACCAGTTTATTCTGATCTTATGTTTCTCTCCCATTATTGGTGGGGATTGGCTCGTCGTATCTATTCGCTCTCACGTAGGTGTCTTACGGGAGCAAATTTTTGCGATGTACATCGTTTCCCCTCGTATGTGATATGGGACACCTACTCCGAAAGCACCTGGCCATCGCAGGCACGATTTACACAGGCTGCCACTTTGCCTGACATTCTCGTTGCACTGCTTTGTAGAGTCAGAAAAACCCAGGCACTTGACAGCATGTATAAGTATGTGGCTGCATCTGTGGCAGCGACGATTGCGTTGCTTTAGTCAGCGAAGCTCGTAGAAAGACATCGGGTCACCCAAATCGGACCTGTGTGAATGTGCCCCGTGGTCGTCAAGCATAGGTCGGCCAAAATGAAGGAATTAGAACACATGGTGTACGCAGACGTTTCCGGCGGCAGCTAGTTCACATTCCACGTTGATTTTGTTGTGATGCTGCAAGTATAGTGTGGTTAGTCGATATTAATAAATTATAGTATATTTTCACGGTTGATTTGTTCTCGTATTTCCACACACTTGTCAGGGGAAGTTGCCCTCAGAATCTGGCTCAGGGATCAATTTGCGGTGATTTCCTCTTAAGTATCCGTCCATAGTGTCCCCCAGCGCCGCTGCAGACAGCTCGTCAAACGAGTTTATTTTATTTTATTTTATTTTACTATTTATTTATTTTATTTTTTGGTGGGCACCTGAAGAAGAGGGTTGGGTGTGACATTCGTAAGGGACAACGATCGACCGCCCAGAGAAGACGCCAGAAACACAAACATGCCACGCCACGCCACGCAGGAACAAAGAACAGAAAATCCGGAAATAGGGAAGGCACATAAAATGTAGCCGGGTGGGTGATCATGTGGAGCGGATTGCTACGAATGCCGCATTCGGAAGGTATAAGGTACTTAAATTTTTCCTTTATGAATGCGCGAAGCCGCTGATAGTGAAGCACTCCACCGTATATACATTACATAAGGGGCGACAGGCTGCGTTTACTGTGAATTCTTTCCTGTTTGTAAGACGTATGTCCGCCTGAATAGAGTACTAAAATATATTATGCACACGGTGTCGTCTTTTGCGACGAAGGCTGAATTTTCCTTATTTTGCGTCAGCATCGCACCCAATGCTGTTTGACGAACAATATCCGAGACGACGGGAAAAGAGCAAAATCAAGCATAAAGCTGAGTGTGTCAAACCGGCCCTGAAAGAAAGAACTGCTGAACCAACCCATTTCCGGCGCGCACGCAAATGATGTCCCGTTGGCAGCAGCGTCCGGGTTCGTCGTAAGACCGTGTGCGTACGGGGTAGTTTAAGGCTCCCAATCGATCGGTTCAAGTATGTGACCTTCTTCGTATTATCGTCCAGACCTTCGCTCCACACCGCCCAAACAGGAACGTGGGTGTGGTGTTGCTGATGTGTTGAAAGTCGACTAGCGCGCTGTGCACCCAGACGGGTTTTGTTAGCGCATGTGGCTTGTGGGGTTGAAAGTTCGCTTTGGTGCTAGCGGCTGTTTGTTTCAAAGCCGAAAACGGTAGTTTGGCAGGGCCAGATCCCACCTCGCATTACTTGCGCATTTGCCTACTGTTGCAGCGCACGGACGCCGAGAGAGCACAAGGACGGCCTGGTAAGGCCAACAGCAATGGGGTTACGGAGAGAAAGAGACGAGGGCGCAATGAGGGAATAGAGTCCACCACAAAGAGACGAACAGATAAAAAAGGATGGAAGAGGTTCGAAACCGAAGGGGAAGACGAATCGACGGAGACGGGGGCAAGAAGGGGGGCAGGGGAAGCGTGCGAGGGCGAGGGTGCGGACAAGGGACAAAGACGGCCGGGTGGTCAGAAGTGAAAGCACGATGAAAGGGTGAAAGGGAGGGCAGGACACCAACGACGGTCACAAATGGCAAACGCTAAGATCAAGACGCAAACGCAAAAGGCGTGGAGCGCAGGTCCCGACCAACAAGTCGAGAAACAAATGCGGCCGCCGGAGGGGATGATGAAGGTGACCCGGGGGACGCAGGGCAAGAAGAGTGAATCAAGTCCGCTGCCTGTAGGAGCCAACAGCAACCAGCAAGGCCGCGACGATTGGTAGGACGACAGCAGAGACAAAGGCCAAAGGGCAAAAGGCTAGGCCTCAGACCAGAGGCCAGATATGAGAGACGATAGACGAGAGACAACAGACAGCGGACAGCAGACAACAAGCGAGAGAGAGAAGTATCCAGGAATGTACAAATAACGGACACTTCCCGGCACATGTAAGACATACAAAGGAAACAGAAGGGAGGCAAATTGACGAACCAGATCCAGAGCATCGCAGACACTCGAAGCGAAGAACAGCAAAAGAAAGCAAGGACAGTCAACGATAAGACATCACGGCGGTAAGATGGCTCGAAGAGAGAAGGATTGCTGAAACAAACGGTAACCCGCTTACTCCTGACAAGACTATCAAATCCTACATGCATGCAGGTACAGGTCTCATAAGGCAAGATATCCCCGACCAAGACATATCAGAGACATTGGCCTTCAGAAACAGCAGAAAAATCACAGACTACAGAAACATCAGGAGACACCAGCGAAACCAGCGACACCAGCGACACCAGCGACACCAACTACGGCAGTCACCTGGCACCAAATCATCACCGCCAAACCGCTGCCTTCAGTGGCAGCTGGCCCGGTCCCCACCAACAACATCCCGCAAGCAAAAGCTACAGTCACTAGCTGCTACCGCTAAAGAGACACCTCGCTGGCAAGCTACGACCAGGCCTCACTCATCTTCGAAGAAGACTGACAGACGGAGTCACTTCCACGCTGTACGCACGACAGACCGTCGGTGTGAGGACAAGCTTCCGGGGACAGTGGCGAATTGGGCGTCGAAAGTGACCCATCTGACAGAAAAAACGGCTCGCCGTGCAAACCAGGAACAAGACTAGGCGAGACTGCAAACAGCCACCGCAGACAGCCGCCGCACCAGACGAGGTGCAAGCGCCACAACGGCCTTCTTCCAGCCTTTTTTTTTGTTATTCATTTCCTCGTCATTTTACTGCAGCCGCCTTGACCGGGCATTTCGTCTCTGTCATCTCATCCGGAAGTAGACGAACTCTGATCTTGTCGATTCACGCTAGGTCCGGATCCGGATCCGGAAGGCCGCAGCCAAGCCACCTGGAAGGCACCCCCCCCCCCCCCCTTCTCCCCTTCCACACGCCCTCAACTCAGGACATCAGGAGCGTCAAGAGAATCAATAGCACCAGCGGTCGAAAGTTATAGGGTGACCCAAGTAATAAAACCTGTGGTTCCCAAATTTAAGAACCTCACCAAGAGCCATACGTCAACGACCTATCCCCAACGACCTGGCCAGACAGAAACACGAGAAATCAGGCCCCAAAGCAAGAAACGGCGAAGAAAGACTCTCAATCAGTACGTACAGCGGGCCGGCACCAATCACAACCGGAAACAGTTCCCTCGCCTCTTTCCAAACACGCCTCGGGGCTACCCTCAACTATCATTAACACCGCCGGCCGTCTTCGTTCGCTTTCGTTCGCCGTTGAATACATCCGTTTGTCAGTCTGACCGCCTGGCAGAAGACTATCCTACCGCTGTTGCGACTGCACTCAGTAGGAGCATTCTCCGTTGTCGCTGTTTTCCTTTTCCGTCTACACATGCTCCACACATTGCCATTTTGATATCATTCATCTTCCAATCTTTCCGCACCCCTCCCCCCCCCCCCCCGCGGCGCCCCCAGTGCCTTTCACAGCTATCCATCCTCGTGTCAAGAGACACGAGCAGGTAGAGACACGAGCAGGTTTCTCCCTTTCCTCTACGTCCTCTTTGGCCTTCGCTCTCGCTCTTCTTACCCAGTCTTCTTCTCTATCTCCATTTCATTATATGCCACCTTCATTTACACGATCTAGGGTGCACGCTCTCGCTCAATGGACCGTATCATACCGCCGTCTCCTACCCCCTCTGTGCGCGAACACTCCCCCGCTATTTTCGATCAACTTCTCCAGAACCACAGCATCGCATCACAGCGTCGCTGTCCTGGTACGCCATCCGAGGTTGTCCAGATCATTCCTCGTCCTGCTTCTAAGTACCAGACACCGGAACCCCGGCACGTACGCCAGTACGCCAGCCCGAGCATGGCATATACACAACCCCATCAGGGGATAACATTCCATTACCCAGCTCTTCATACCGGCGAAGACGCCCCTGCCTATGAGACGACGCATTCAGCATCGACACCTCAAGTAAGTCAGGGCCGCTGCTTGGGTGCAAAGAAAGCGCCGTTCGCCGGGGTATGCTACATTGATTCACTAACTTACACCTTTACAGGTGTACAACCTAAATACACCCGAAGCGTCTCCGCCAGCCGCGCCGCAACACCTCTCCGGGAGTCCTGGTGTATCCAACATGGCCACACCGCAAAGGGCAACACAAGGAATGAAAGTTCTTTCCGTAAAGACGGGCCGCGTAGCAAAGAACTCGACACCCAGGAAGAAGGCGCCGTCTCTGTCTGCCTCTCCTCCATTAACGCGAAAGGAGAAGTCCACCAAAGCAACCAGCGAAGAAGCCAGCACAATCGACCAACCACTCAGCATCCTCACCAAGGAGTGGGATATGCCGATCGTTGATATCGAGGCCTACGTCCATAGGTCTGCAGACGAGCGGCATGAAGAGGTCGATCACGGCAAAGAGCCTGGCAAAGTCAAACGTGCCATGAACGCCTTTATGTTGTATAGAAAGGCTTACCAAAACCGAGCCAAAAAATGGGCACATCAGTCCAAGCACCAGATCGTCTCCAAGGTGTGTGCCCAAAGTTGGTTCATCGAACCAGACAACGTCCGCCAGCAGTTCAATGATTGGGCCGTGATCGAGCGGGACAATCATCGCAAAGCTCATCCGGAGTACAAATTCACACCATCAAAGCCTCGGAAGAAGGGCAAGGATGAGTTTGGCGAAGATTCGGGTGTCGATGATGACTGGGAAGCCTCGGGTCACCGGGATCCGAAGCATCGGTCAACCAGCAGGACACCTATAATGGACCCGCACGGTGGGCCGTACGGACCCCCCTATTCCACAGTGGCTGTTCCCGACGCACAATCATACGGCGCGTATCACCATAGACATCCGCAACAATTGGCGAACCCGGCAAGACACACCCCCACGCCATACGACACGGAGGACTATCACGTGGCTGGGCCGGGAATACACTATCGCCATATTCCTACAGGCCATCACCATCAGCTCGAGAACATGGTGTACACAAACACGGCACAGCAAAGCATGGGCGTGGGCTTAGGCCCTGCTCAACATTCGACAGGATACCAATCCTTTGAATACAACGCACAATACGCTTCACAGGCCCCGGCTGCTGCACACCACCACCGCTCCCATGGACACCCTGCCGGTGGCGTAGGGCAACAGATCGATCCTTCGCTTATGTCCAGGGATGGTATCCCTCAGTACGACATATCTAACCCCGTTCTCACAACTGGGGGGCTGGGTGAATCCCAGTGGCAGCCAACCCTCCACACCGCAGCAGACACAAATGAGATATATGCTGGCCCGTATCTTGCTGAGGTGGAGGAGAGTCTGATCCCAGATAACCATCTTCAGTATCTTCAGGGCGATAACGAAAGCTGGAAAGTCGATTCTGTTAATGAGGCCGATAATTGGCATGGTTTGGGTGGAGCTTAATGGAGCATCTTCTATCGCGTTTGAAACCCTGTCGACACTACGACCCTTAGGTGAATGAATGCAGCGATTATAGCCTGCGATGGTCATTCGTGTGCGTGTTATAATGCTGTTGCCAGTGGGGTTTTCTTATCCCTTTTTATTCTCCCCTTTCCCCTTTTTTCGCTTCGGGTGTTTTGCGGGCTTTGGTAATTGGAGTTGGTTTAAATTGATTTTATCTTTGTGAGGTTGACTTTTTATTTTACATGTTATTGAACTACACTTGGGGACTCTTGTTTATTTCTCCGTTACAAAGATGTTTTGTATTTTTATATTTTTCTTACTCCTTGGCCAGATGGTTGTTTCACATCCGCATGTCGCACGCCAGCTGCCGGCAGTCGAGTTTGCTCATTGGTTGCCTCGCAAATTCTGGCCAGTAGCCTAGATATTAACAGGTTTACACTTCCAACATTTATCATAAATGTCAGAGCTACAGTAGCTGTTTTCCCTTTATTCGTTACCTGCTTGTTTTGTATAATATTTGTTCTCTCTTTCCGTGCCTCTTGTACATTGCGGGATGTAAATATTAGCAGTTTGTCAATTGCTTTCCTGACTGGCGATGTACAAAGACATGTGTAGAAAGAGTTCTGACCGCAAGACAACTAGTAGGGACGCATGCACGACATACTTGTACTCCGTAGGTAGTGTGATGATATATTGTCGAGTTTAGACTTAAAAGAAAGTTGCGCGTGGGGTTGGTGTAAGTCATGCAGAGGATCGCTTAGCTGCAAAATATGCAATTAAAGAAGGGTTATCAGCCTAGTTTTACGAGCTCAGTACACCTGGCTGTACCTTCCCCTGATTTTTCGAACCCACAAATCAAGCTCGAAATACTCGCCACGACGCACATCTAGTCCTCTACGACCCAACAATAGTTCCCTCAAATACCAATCGAACCTCTACTCTGAAATCACTTATTCTATCTATCTATCTATTTATCTACCTATATAGCTAGGAAATGACCTGGGTTTCGAAAGTAACGACGGCCTTTGGCCTCGTCCTCCTCGCCCATTCGTAAGAACCCTCACATGTGCCCAGGATCGCCCGAAGCGACAACGGCATCCACTGACCTCTGTATCTCAATGCACACTCCCAGATGCTACTCCGCACAAGAATTCTCCTCTCTCCAAACCTTTCGATCTACGGGACTTTCACAACCGGCCACGACCTCTTTGCCCATCGACATCGCCATCGAAACTATCACGGCATTGCTCATTGCAAGTCTTGGCCTCGTGCTTGGGACACAGCAGCTCAAGCCAATCCAGTGGCATGTGTGGGCCGGGAAGATCGAGCGCGAGGGGACGAAAGGGACGAACAGCGCCGACATGGATGCAAATAAGGACTATGTCGGAAATCCGTTCCGATTCCTGGAGACAAGACCTGGCTTTGCCGACATTCGACGCCAAAGAAAGACGTTTGGAGACTGGGTAAGAGACGGCGGGGATGGGAAGTAGACTTTGAAGCCAGTTATGCCGGAAGGACGGCATATAAGAGAGAGAGTGAAAGACTATGATACGGACCGAAGCCCAAGTAGGAGGAAACAAGTCAGCACCAGGCCGGGATTGCCTTACCACAGACCTTTTATACTAGATCAAACCACAAACGCTAGAATTATGCCGCCACCCTGTCCAACTAGATTAACTGGTACTTACAGATGCGTGCCGTCCTTCTGTCCGCTGCTTCACGCCTATATATAGACCTGGGTTGAGCATTGCTGAACTTGTATTGGAGCAGAGAGAAAGGGATTGTATTTGGAGCACATTGATTTTGGATCGAAGAGATGCAATAGTAAGCTGGCCTTCACGGCAGCGGTATGATGTTGCCAAGCAGTGATACTGGATATATGTGAATCGGGGGACCAGCCGCACCTTCCTTGCCAACGAGAATCTGCAGTAGCCGGCGTTGGGTCTTTCGCCTCGTGAAAAATACGAGACTTATTTAAGGCTCTATGGCCCCTCGACCACCGTCCAGCCCCTTTCCCGTCTCCCTCTTGGGTCCGTGTTGCCTCTCAAACCCAACTGTCGTCTCTTGTCGCCTATTCTTGTGGTCTACAGCAACCACCCGCCGCCGACCCCTCTGTGAGCTTCGAAATACCATGGTTTTAAACAGGAGGTGGGCAAGAACCCCACCTGTTGTACCTACACGGTGGCAGATGACTCACCGGGTTCGGGTTCCCCGATTTGCAAGATCTTCGAGGTCAATTGGCCCTCCGGGTTTCTCTCCGGCCGCCACGGGGCATGACACGGCGGGTCACCCTGATATCCTCAATGAGATTCTGCATACTGTTGGTAGCAGCACTCTTGATGACCCCTCACAACCAAACGGTAATATCGACAGTGATACTTGTCCTGCAGCTCACGACGGCCCTGATGCTGCTGGTACCTGGGTGACCGAGCCCGGTGGGGTTTACATGGCGTTGGAAATGAAAGTTAACGGAACGGTCGGTTGCGCATACTACGTTTCTGATACGGCAACGGTGTATCTTCAAGACGACACGCGGGTTGTCGGACTCGAGTTAGTTGAATCGCTGCTTTTTCAAGTCCGACCTACCAGCATCATCGTCCCAAGCCGCGCTCAGGGTGCGTTGGTAGACCTACTTGATCATCTCGCCGGTGAAAACACGGACTCTGGCTCGGGTGACGACGCGGAGCGTGGTTTTAAACTACGCTCCGTCGTGTCATCCGACTTCAACCCAGTGCTTGGAAGACAGCTTCTGGCACACTTGGATGATGCCAAACGTTTCAAAGCGGGCTCGGCCCCTTTCACATCCGCCGTGGAAGATGTAGAGGGGAATGACAGTCGCGATGCTGTTCCTGCGCACCTCAGAGACGATAGAAACACGCGGAATAAACTTATCTACCTAGGTACATTCATTAATTTGGATGGCCAGGTTTCCGTAAGTAGACAAAGTCAACAGTTTTGCACTGATATACTGGCCGGCTCAGCGGCTTCCTTAAGAATTGTAACTAATATATGGTCGTCTGCCGTAGCTAGGCTGCGCGAGTGCGTTAATCCGCGACCTCGAAAGAAGGCAGGCTACCACAATAGGCTTACACGCGGAACAAATCCATATTCGATCTGTTCTGACTGTAACGTACGATAACTACATGTTTGTTACAGCTGAGGCCTTGCTATCGCTACAGATTTTTCGCCCAGATCTACGATACGCCACTAGAACGGGCGCAGCGACGAGTAACAACGGCAGCATGGCTGGTACATTACGTGGCAAACGCTCCGTCTTCGACATGTTCTGCTCCCTGACCATCACTTCGCAAGGACGTTGCACACTGCGCGAAATGTTTGTTCATCCGAGCACAGACCTTGCACTCATCAATGCGCGCCAGCAGTCTATCTCAAACCTCCTAGACTCGAAAAGCCAAGAATCAGTAGGAGTTATCCGTGCGGCACTGAAAAAGGCCAAGAACATTCTGCCCATCCTGGCCCACCTTCGAAGAGGGCTTTACTTTTCTGGACACTTCTCTTTGATCAAGGAAAGTACCTGGGCGAACCTCCAAGACTTTTGCTCTGCTATTTTGCAGATCTTACTTGTGGGATACAAAATTTGCACCGTCTTTGACAAGGTACGCCTTGACAGTGAACGCTCTTTGCGGATTGGAAGTCCGGTATATTTTTGTTTCTGAGCTGACAACACCGAAACGTTAAGGCTCTAGGTGAAATCGACTCCGAGGCAATTTTTCAAATTCGAGAGAAGCTGGCTACGACGATCGAATTTCAAAAGTCGAGATCTTGTGGTCGTAGTTTCGTTGCTCGAGGAGTCAGCCCTGAGCTCGATGCACTCGGGTCCACGTACAGCCGTCTTCAGGTTCATCTCGAAGAGATTTGCCAAGAGTACAAAGCCAGGCTGAGAAGCAGCGCTCAAAATGATATCGTGGGGTGGATTTTTCACCCTCGAAAGGGGTATCTCCTCGTCGCATCTGCCATCATCCGTGATCACAGTGATAACAGCAGTAACAGTAAACCTGCCCTGGAAGACGATCTTGAGTTTGGCTCCTGGGAAGAAATATTGCGAGACGACGGACTTTTGTACTTCAAGACTCCCATCTTGTGTGATGTAGACAAGGAGTTTGGAGATCTAGCCGGACGGATACTTGGTAAGCACAACGAACGGCTCTGTGCGTTCTCTTATCTCAGTCTCTTTTATTATGCCAAGAAATCGAGTGCATTGCTAACGTATACCAGATCTTGAAGTGGAAGTGCTCCACTGTCTCGGATCTGAGATTTTGAAAAGGGAAGAAGCGCTGATTTGTGCTTCGAACGCCATTGGGCACATCGACAGCATTCTTGCTCTTTCCAATGGAGCGAAATTGTTCCAACTCGTTCGCCCGCAAATGACAGAAGAAAACGTCCTATACATTCGGAAAGGTCGTCACTTATGGCAAGAGACGGGCCGAGAAAGTTTTGTGGTGAATGACTGCCAGCTGTCAGGTGGCTCAGGCGATCCCGCGGGAGACATGGATTGCGATTGCTCACCTATTCAAGACACAGACAACAGCACTCCAAGTACTGTTGTATTGACAGGGCCCAACCATTCTGGAAAAAGCGTCTATCTAAGGCAGGTCGCGACGATTCTGTTTCTTGCACACGTTGGAAGCTATGTACCAGCGGAAGAGGCCGTTGTCGGCATCACAGATAAGATTCTAACCAGAATTGTCACACGGGAGAGTGTTTCGCGTAATGAAAGTGCGTTCGGAGTCGATCTACGGCAAGCAGCATTTTCTATCAATGCTGCGACGCGGAAAACTCTTATTCTTATAGACGAATTTGGAAGAGGCACGGCCACGGTTGACGGCGCGGCGTTGTTCGATGCGCTGCTTGACCACTTTCTCCGCATTGGGCAAAACGACGCCCCAAAGGTACTTGCTGCAACACATTTCCACGAAATATTCAAGCGCCGAGGATTCAAACAGCACCCCCGTCTAGGACTGTTCTATATGAGCGTGGCAGTAAGACCAATCGCCTCGAAGCCCGAAGAAAAGGTGAAGTTTCTTCACATACTTCGGGAAGGAAGAAGCACGGAGAGTTTTGGTTGCCACTGTGCGGCCATCAGCGGTGTCACGCCTACTGTTGTTGAAAGGGCCAGCCAAATCGCAACGTTGCTTGGACAAGGCGGTAGCCTTTCGAAAGTTTCCCTGCTGTCCCAGGTGGAGAGGTTTGAAAAGATGAAGGGCAACGAATACTGCGCACGCCGCTTTGTTGTGGGAATGGCGAAAGCAGTTGATTCAAGCACCGATTTACGAGCTCCGCGTGAGCTACTCCGGTACGTCTTAAATGGGGATATGTGAGGCTTGCCTGAATTCAAGGGAAACGCATAGCGGACGAAGCTTGACGTCCAGTGAATGCATCTCGGAATATGTGTTGCTCGTTGCAGCCCAATGGACCAAAGCCACAGCTTAGAGGGTCAGCGTGCAAGGAAACGACTGCACTTGCGTTTCCAAATTTAATCATGTGGCCGGGTTTCGAAAACGAAATATATGTCTGTGGCATGGATTACGACGTGAATGACAAGACACCAAGGAGCTTGCGGATAGACCATGAAGAGGGATAAAATGCAAAGAGCCAGTGCTCCATTAATGGATACATTGATAACATATGTGTATGCTCGCTCTCGAGGTTTCTTGTTGTTATTGCCACCGCGTAGTGGGTATATGATTCAAGCCCATACATGAGACAAGTCGACGTAGTTCGACGACGCATTGTCGACAAATCGTCCCAGCCATCCTATCAGCCTTTTCTTAGCAACACTGTCTACAAAACACACACAGTCATGATAAAATAGGTTTGCAGTCCAGTTTACACATAGGTCTAAATATTGGAGAATTGGTAATAACAGAGCGTGCGTTGTCATACACCTATCGTTTCGACTGGATGGCGAAATATTTTCAACCCGCAGCCTGCGACCCAATGCGCTCGTTGCACAAAATGGCCTTCCAGCAGCTGAGATGTATATCGATGTATATGACTCCTCATGCGCTAGCACTCGATTTTGAAACGAGTGTAGAGCAAGTACATCCATTTCTGACCTTTACCGGGAATGTCCAGTCGTAAGAATATCCGAGTAACTCGTTGTACTAGGTACCATATTTTAGCAACCCGGTTCAGGGTCTATCACGGATTGAATTTTTTACAGTTCTTGATACTCGTGATCGGTGGCCGATTATCACGGTACTGGACCGAAGTCTAGGCGATAGGTTTTTTTTAGACATGCCATCTAAGAACCTGCGTAGACAGGATGCATGACAAAGGAGCGTTCTCCAGCAAGGACACCATTCGGTGTGTGGGCTTTTGGTGGCAGAAAATGAAGCCCAACTGTAGTATCAACGCAACGGGTTGCCTTCGGTGAGAGAGTTTTTGAGACCAAGCATCTCCATTGCTTTGTTGAAGTATAAATAGAGAAGCTCGTCCTCCGAGAACGACCTTTTGGTTGCTTCTCATCAGACTTTTATATATATTCCCCGTCGTCATCGACCACATCATTTCTTACCGACGCAAAGTCAGAAGAGAACAAGGTGGTAGACTGTTTCTCGTCCCAAGCGAAACGCCCCGGCACCTCTTCGCCTAATATCGTCTGCAAGAATCTACTCGGTCTGGCACCGCTTGTCCGCCACCGCTGACAAAATGAGGCTCTCTTCAATTACCCTCCTCGCGCTCGCGACAGCTGTTGTTGCTCAGGTATGCCGCCTCGTGTTCCGAAATGTAGAAGCAGCCGCAGCGGGTTCGCCTGACACTGATTGCCACAGGAGTCGAGCTCTACAACGACCAAAACCAAGACCAGGGACGCGTCGACTAAGACTGGCAAGAATTCCAAAGGTACGACAACCGCGGCCGCAAACAATGCCACCGATCCCGTGGCTGGCGGCTCAGATTCCGGGAAGGGCAACTCGACCGCGATCTCGACCGCGCCTGGCGGCGGCAAGAAAACCGCTACGACCAGCCAGGCCAGTGCCACATCATTTGCATCGGGAACGGGCACTGTCTCGGTCAATGGCGGTGATGGCTTGTTCAGTCCTGGGTTGGGAAGCGTTCTCACAATCGCTGGTCTCGGGGTCACATTCACTCTATATATGTGAGGCGAGCGACTTTGCGGCCAACTGGATTGCTGGCGGATGGTGACTGCGTCATTTGTACATACAGAGCGGAATCTACGCACTGCGATGAGTAAATCAGGAGCAATGATAATTAGTTACTGGTTCACGTTTGCTTCAGATAGGTGCAGCGCCTGCAGTGGACAATACGCTGTCGAACGTGTCGAGATTACACACTAGCACAGGATTACGTGCTACTGTCCTGTGGGGACCCCCACTACTTCGTTAAACAACTCTTGCGAAACTTCGGCCAAATACCAGTAACCTGATAATCGCGCTCAATTAGAATTTACTTCATCTTTGCCGTCGTGGTCTTTATTCTAGCTCTGACGACCATCTATACCCGGCCCACCCCAGCAATCGACTCCGACGTCCTCGGAAATACACCACAGTCACCCGCTACAATGGCTACGTACGTGACGATCCGCACATATGCACAGGAAGAAAAGAGGCAGAATATCCAATCTTTGGCCGGTAGTGGAGGGGTATCAACTCGGAAAGCTGTCAGACGAAGATGGGCAATTCTGTCAGCAGCAAGGCAGGAGACAGAAAATAAAAAGAAACACGTGGCTGACGGATAGCACAAGAAACATCACCTGGCACACCGGCCTCACTCGCCAAGAGCGCAACCAGGCTCGGGGCCAAAAGGGCTACACCATCTGGTTCACTGGCCTGTCGGCCTCGGGAAAGTCTACCGTGGCCACGGCCCTCGAGCAGCACCTCTTGCACCTGGGTGTGGCTGCCTACCGCCTCGATGGTGACAACGTCCGCTTTGGTCTCAATAAGGATCTCGGCTTTTCCGAGAAGGACCGCAACGAGAACATCCGCCGCATCGCCGAGGTCGCCAAGCTATTTGCCGACTCGTCGACTGTCGCCATCACATCCTTCATCTCTCCCTACCGCGCAGACCGCCAGCTAGCTCGCGAGCTGCATACGCAGTCTGCCCAGGCCGGCAACGCTCCCCTAGAGTTCATCGAGGTTTATGTCGACATCCCGATCGACGTCGCAGAGCAGCGGGACCCCAAGGGCCTGTACAAGAAGGCCCGCGCTGGCGAAATCAAGGAGTTCACCGGCATTTCAGCACCATACGAGGCTCCCCTGGAAGCCGAGATCACCATCAAGACGCACGAAAACACCGTCGAAGAGTGCGTCGCACAGATAGTGGAGTACCTGAAGAGCAAGAGCCTCCTGTTTATTCCGACTGCGTCTGTATAGTCTTCGAGGCCCAAGCAGGGATGAGTTGTGACAGAGAACGCCAAAATATAATTGGGCTACCAGGCTCACCCTATCCCAAAGTTTCAGATTGCCAACTGTGTTGATTGGATAAAAAAATAAGAATAAAACACTGGCAGTAAACGGGGTTGACAAGACGGAAAAAAAATGAGAAGCGATGGGCGATGTACAAAATTTCAGGATAAAATAGGGAAAGGCAAATGCCCATTGAAGGGGAAGAACGTCGCTTTGCCGTTCCTCTACTACAACGAGGTGGCATGCATGACGGTTGTACCCTTTTACATCTCGGTTCGGTCCGTCCCCATATTTAGGGGAATTCGAACTCATAGTACACGTACGCCATGTACTCGTTGCCATCAGCTAGCCCGACACCAGCAGCTGCCATATCAGAAGACAGCGAGGCATCGTCCTTAGTGATCTTGCCCTTCTTGTCCCTACCAAATGCATTGCCGCCGAGATATGAGTATGCTGAATCCAGCGATGTCTTGAGCTTTTTCGCAGACTTGGGCGACGTCTGTATTTTGTGAAGCAGAATGTAGCATTAGCGGCATGGTTCTCTCCAATATCTAGTAGCGGGAGAAGAGGGAACAATAGAAAACAACGGCAAGTGGAAAACTATTGGCTTTTTTTGGTCCTGGATTACATCTCACCTTGATTAGAACGCTCACGTAGTCGAGCGGTAGGCCGTACCGTAGAACTGTCTCGACAAACACACGGAGCGTGAGTGCATGCATCCAGATCATGACGCTTTCGCTCCAACTCGTACGCGCCAGCCATAAAGCCTCGCCCCAAACTTTCTTTTCTTCACGAGTGACACGGTCCAGCTCGCGCTGCTCCTCTTCCTTGCCGCCCTCAACGTATTTGTATTGGCGCGGCGTCCACTTATGTTCACGGCATTTCTGCAGGAACTCAGCACTGTGCTTCTTGAATGTTGTCACGCCAAACAGCGCAAACTCATCGTCTTCGGCGAGCTGGTTCGCGGACCGGGGAACCACCATCGGAGCGAGCGTCTCATATTCGCGGAGGAACTCTTTTCGAGAGCCGGTCGGGACAACAACAAGATGCGTTTCAAGGTATTCCGAGTCTTGGACTAAAAGCGAGGGTTTAATGAGAGGGGTCAGGGACTTCGTGGCAAGGTTTCCACTAGGTTGATATTAGTCCAGGTTTGTCATATTTTTTGCACCTAGAACAATAAGGAGAAACGCAACGGGGGAGGGGGGGTAAGAAGAACATACGTTTGCTTTCTTTGCAAAGTAGCCAGGTTGGACTTCACCGAGTTGTACTGGGTGAACTTGCCCTTGACATCATTGTCGATGTTGACGAGCTCCTATACAAGCCACTCATTAGCCGCCTATAAAGCATATAAACGTCGGAATGACGAGATTGTTCAGCTCAAAACGTTACAACAAGTTCCTAGAGAGACATACCTTTTGCAATGTGTCGATGATATCGCCGAGCGGGCGATCTATCCGGTACCGCACGTTGTTCCAGGAGAAGTTTTGTAAGTAGTGATCAGTAGGCTCTGGCAGTTCAGTTAGCAAATTACGACTGTGACACCTGGTGGCGCAATTAGAAACAGAACTGGACAAAGCCTCTTTTCTCCTTACTGTCATTGACGATCTTGTGTTGCGTGAGTTTCTCTTCGTCGTTGTCGAGAATCGTTCTTAGGGAGTCCGCCACCCGAGACGCCACACCCTCGCAACCAGCGTCGAGCTTTGCAAGGTCATCTGCCTGCTGGACCAAGGCATCTAGGGTACCAATTTTGAACTCAGGAATGAGGAAGAGTTGGACAGCGCCATTTTCGGGGTTCACGGTGGTACGAAGAGAGGCGACGGCCCCCTCTCGATTGCCGGAATCGAAGATGCGGAGGGGGAGAGAGACGATGGCGTATTTTGCGGGGTTCGGCATAGTTCCGAGAGGTGCGATAGCTGTGCAGAATTGTGGTTGAAAATGCGATGCGTATACAATGCACCTGTACAGGAAGTTTCAGCAAGCAAATTCCCCGCAGATATGCTGCCCGCGAATGTCGACGATGGATGCTGATTGCTGATGTGCGAGAGAGAGTGTGTGGCTATTACCCGCTGCCAGTGCCAATGAATGCCACTCACTCCAGTGTTCCGACTGACAAGGGAACAGAACAGGCAGCTGGCACAAAAACAATTCGAGCGCAGAGATATGAGGTACCGGGTATTTTGTTGTCCAGCGTGTTGTCAGGACATGGGCGAGTGGTTGTAGCTTAATGGGAAACGATGGACAGGAGGAGAGATGAGGCAGATTGCGTAAAATTCAAAGCTCCTCGGTCAGTGTGGCCGAAGAGCACCAATAGTGGGGGAATATAAGATGCCGAAGATTAACACCTTGTCGATACGACCGTCCAACAGCTTATTGACAGCACAGCTGGTGACAGCTGGCAGAACTGTGTGGGATGAGAAGACGCTAGGCCAGGACCTCGCAAATCGAGCGGTGTGCCGTGCTAGCTAGGCTGTACATTTCAACACAAAGAAACCGGTCGTTGCACTGACAGTGATCTGACCGCGATGTGCTCTGCGCTAGTGGGGCAGCTAGGCTCAAGCGTCACCAGGTACCTGGTACCTGCTGGCTTGACATGAACAGTGCAAGGCGAAGAGCCCGAAGCCTCGTTGCCCTGGCTGCGCATGTCGTAAAATTATCGCAGAAGTATGTACCGAGTACTTGCAAAAGCTGTCCAGAAGAACCCAACCCCGGACGTCAAATGGTGTTTCCTGCCTCACTTTTCGACATCGTCTGTTGCTTCGTCTCATTTCTTTTCTGAACACGCCTTGCTCCCACCGCGCAAACGTGCGTCAACGATCGCCGTTTTAGCGCCTCTTCTTCTTTTCTATCTTCTGTCAGCTCGGCGCTTGATGCTGGCTGCTGGCACCCGTCGTCGTTGTCGTCGCACAGTTGGGCCTGTTACAGCTTCAAATTAATCGGTAAAATCATTTGAGAGCACCATTGTCGTTGCAATCCCGTGACCGCATCCTGTTTTGGCTCTTCATCGCTCCTGTTGGGTGCTTCATATCCTCCGCCTCCTTTCCTCGTCGAACTTTGTCCTCTACCTAATCTTCGACTTCACCGTCGCGACTTCTTCAGTTCGGCTCGGCTTGCCCGCATCGCCTGTCTCGGACCTCTTCGCCAACCCCGAGTAATTTACTGAGCAATACTACAGATACTCTTGGTAGCTCTCTTTGCTGCCCGCTCGTACCGACTTTCTGCCATCCTTCTTCTCTCCACGATTGTTGGTGTTGTTGCACTCCCCCTCACACACCCGACCGTTTCTACCTCAGCCCTCGTCGACACCTCCAAAGCCAGCATACACCAACTACGCGCCAAAAGCAGGTGTTTGTAAAGTTTAGACAAAAGTCTCAACCTCAAAGGCGTTTATACACTGACTTTCTCGTCAAACACGTGAAGCGCAAGAGTATATTACACTTGGCCAACCTCGTCTTTCCACTCTCGTTCTTTTACGCGATACCCTTTGACACACGTCGAAATTGTATACCTCCGTTTAATCGTCGCAGTGAGGAGCAATCTGCTCGTGCCTTCTGCCGGACCGATCGAGACCTGGTCCTCCCCCCGTGCCTTGTCATCTCCTCTGTACCATCGATCATATATGCTATAGTCGACCTGTCTTCGCCAAGCCAGTTCTGAGGGGGCGACTATGCGACTGTTTTACGGGATTTGACGGATCTCCTGCTTTGCTGCTGCGGAGCCGGTGGCCGCACCGGCAAGTTGCCGTTGCGCCACAGCAGTGTACGTTGGAGCCAAAAAGCCCATTGTTGAGGAAGTGTATACCACTGCCGTTTGCTAGTGTTAGACGCTGCGAATGTCAATGTCGCCGACATCTTAGGCGGCTCTCAGACAACAGCAAGGAACGAGACGTATCACAGGAGGCCCAGTTGCGGTGACTCTGATGGCCGATATGTCGTCTCTCCAACCGGTTGTGGGGCTCCCTCCACTGTCAGCCATCGCCGCTGTTGACCCTAACCCGGCGCCTGTTTCCAGCTCCATTGTTGGCAACGTTGTGTCGGTTAGCTCATCCTCAACCATTGAGTACCGAGATGCACGCATCAAAGACCCAATACCCAAGAAGCTGAAGGGCCACAAGGGCAGTCTCAGTGGCAACTTTGGCATAATACAATTGGAACTGGGTGGCCATGAGTCGTCACTTGAACGTGATGAGCTTGCCAAACGTGCAAGCGAAAGCACGGAACTGGCTGCCATGCGTGCCTACCAGAGCAGCCACGGCACGTCCTCTACTTCCTCTACGAAGCGCTTTGTCCGTGTACCGGATGATCCTGGCGCCTGGGATTCGTATTATGCCCCATCAGCCCAAACTTCTGGTCAACCGGCATCTCCGGCGTCAGTACCTCAACCACTCATGCCGGCAGACATAAAGAGCGAACAGACTCGCCTTTTGACCCTACTCCGGGATCTTTCTCCTGCTTCGGTCGTGGATCAGATTTGCAAGGCACTTTCATACTTTGGGGGAACACCTGGTGCAGCGCCACCCTCTGACGGTATTTTCCCTGGAAGTGAACTTGCAAACGGCCCTGGGAGTGCCTTTGTCGGATGGATAGCCGAGATCTTTCCCAGGCTAGCCAACGAGGCGTCTACCACCCCAAAATCCTTGCAGAAGCCCCATCCTTCTGGCCTTTCTGCACTCGCACCTGGTAACTTGGCAGAGACAGTCTCCGGTGCCGGAGCAGCCTCTTCCGCCGGGCCCAAACCCAGTACAACTCCTACCACGTCAACTGATACGACCCATATTGTTCACCAAGCCACTATCATCGACGGCACCACTCCCTCCACAGAGAAAAGGCGGAGGGGAAGACCCAAGGGAAGCAAAGCTACCAAAGCGCGACGTGACAAAGGCATAAAAAAAGGGCCGGTCAAAGATCGGAAAGCTTTGGCCGCCGCCGCCGCCGCCGCTTCGGTTTCCTCGAAGGCACTGTCTACGGCCCAGGATCCCCGCCTCGACCTTCAGACGACTTCGATAGCCAATGTGAATCACGGGGATGACAGCTGGGTTGACGTTGATGATGACAACATCCTAGATGTTCCCACTTCCGTGGGGAATGGCTTGTTTTTTTCAACAGATACGAATGCTAGCCTTCCTGCAGACTCGCATCTCAGCTCAGAACTAGGGATGAGGCAGGCTTCGGATGTGAGACAGGATGCTGCCAAGGCCGTTGATTCTTTTACTGCACCAGGCTCTCTTAAGGAAACAGGAAAGAAGAGAGGAAGGCCAAAAGGCTCGAAAAATCGTCCCAAGGCACCGGCGACGGACACAACGAACGAAACGCCAAGCGCAAGTGGCCCTGCCACTGTGACCCCAATCCCGCCCCCGGTAGTGCCCGGCGCCCCAGTTATTTCGAAATTGCCGAAAGCGAAGAAGCAGAACGCTTCCGCTGCAAAAACCCCGACGCTTTTCACACAAACTGTGCATACCGGGGCAAGCAATAGCCATGAGATAAATATAGAATCTCAACAGCTGCAAGGAACTTACGACCTCCAGAGCACCGCGGCGGATGTCCATCACATGCCGTTGGCACCAAGCGACACGCTTACTTTGGCAGTAAACAAGAGAAAAAGAGCAAAGGTTTCGAAGCAAGACAGTACGCCCGCAGGCTCAGCAGAAGCCAATGCCTCAACTGATGGAGCGGCCAGCGTTCCAAATTCTCGCAATAGCAGTCACGTTGGCCACCAATCAGATCGTCTACACGGCATGTCGAGACCACCCAAAAAACAGAGGAAAGTGATTGACACAAGCGCGTCAATCCAGCCTGGTGTTGATAGCAATTCCTCGCCTGGTCCTGACATTATTTCAAGTAGTACCACCGGTGCTTTTGGACAGGCCGAGGCACCGTTAAGTAGTGATACGTCGATAATGCCACCTCTCGATTCCGGCACAGGGACAAACGGAGAATTCAATTCAGCCGCCTTTGAAGCCCTATCGAACCATTTAGAACACGATGCTCCTGTTGCACTTCCAGGACAGCATCAACAGAACCACAACGACGGCCTCTCTGCCCTCCGCAATCAACAAATACCGACGCAGAACACACAGTCCCTCCAGCAACCACCACTCGTCGCGCAGAAGACGATGTCTTTGACTCCACCATTCCATACCTCTGATCACATTCAGGGCCTAGGAAGTGCAGCGAAACATCATTTGCAACAACAAGTTTCTCAACAGCAAGGGAACCAGGGTCAGCCAGGACACCAAATGCAGCAGCTGCACTCGCATCAGCATGTATCTAACCATACTGGCTCATCTATCTCCTCGCAGCACAGTTCCCAGTCGCAAATGGCCGCATCGCTGCCAACAGGCTCACTTGCAACTCAACAATTGCCACGCCCAGATCAAGTCCCACAAACATACTATACACACGGTAGGACAGCAAAAAACAGCCAGTTCAACCAATCCCTTCCACTGCCACTGCAGCACCTGCAGCACCAGCAGCACCAGCAGCAACGTCAACCACAGGAGAAACATCATTTTGGTTCGCGATATCAATCCCAAGGTCCCTACACATCCCAGCCACAGCAACACCAATCATTTGCGCCCCCACAGCGTCAATCTTCCCAAAATACTGGCTCGAGCTCTCCGGGAATGTTGACCGATAGCAACGCTCATCGCTCGCCGCAGTTTGCGGCTCCAAATGCCACTACCATTCGATCTGGGCATGGGGGGTATGGGACTCATCCTTCTGCTGGGACAATACACTTTAATTCTTCTACATACGAACAGAATCGGCGCCAAAGCTCAACCGCTTCGCCCTCCTTGGGCCACACATATGGTACGGCGGAGACAACAGCACATGCATTAGGCCACCAAGGCCCGCCTTCTTTTGTGAGCACACGGCCACAACACTCGCCGGGCGCGGCACACTCGCATGGCGTGGGTGTTTCGCAAGGGATGCAGAGCTTTCACGGTTTCGATAGCCCTTCTCTATTCGACGGCATCAGCCTTGATACGACAGGCAGTGGCGGTGGGCTTGGATTAAGTAGTCCAACCACTTATGGCCTAGGCGGAAGCGTGCCCAGGACATCGGGTAACATGGGCGGGTTTGGACCCTCATCCTCCGCCAACTCGTTTGATACGACTATAGGAGGCGCTTCGAGGGATCGCTTTTATGATGTCCGGCGATAAGAAATGGTACATTGTGTCTTCTCTTTGTTAAATGGAACCGTCTTTATTTTGCAAAGCTGGCTGCAGCTTTGTTACTGTACCATTTATTGTTCCGGCTACTTATGACGGGCAACAAAGACCATTTGCGTTTTATCACTGATGCGGTTGCCCTTTTTTCGGCTTCGTAAAAGGAGACACTTCACCAGATTATTACTTTGGTAAAGTTTATTTCGCCTGCGCCTTGAAATATTTGCCCATCGTCGAAACAGTTGTTTGAAGTCCGCATACTATGTCTGTTTTCGAGGGATGACTCTTGAATATATATGAGCCGGAGCAAGGTTTTCTTTTTTCCTCCCTTTTTTGGTTTCCTATGTGGTTGATATATGCCCACGGAGCGCGTAATTGATCAAGTTTAAAAAGGTACACCGGGGAGGTGCATGTGGAATTATTACCCACCAACCAAGCTTAAATAAAACCTCAAAGCCATCTCCAATTGCGGAACAGATATCATTGTTCCTGAGACTGTGTTCTAGGTCGTTAGTACTCCTGTATATTGGTTTGAGTCGAAAAACGACTACCTTGTTGGATTTGATTAAGTCAAAGCAGGCGATTTACGAGTTTCTTTGAAGCAAAATGAAAGTAAGACAATCGATAGACTCTTATATAACTTTATCAACCATGGCTACACATAGCCCAACGCCGGACCTGTTGAGGTCCCTTAGTCTGTGTCTGTAATCCGGCCCAAAAAATTGACGTCTATGTTTTCCCGTAAGACGCAACTCAAAATATAAATGAATATATATAAAACTAGAAAAGGTCCGCGCATCGCTTGTTTGCTTGTGCCAACAAGGTGCTAATGTGCAAAAATAAAGAGAAATGTTTTTAAAGCTGGATCGTGTTAACAGCGATAGCCACCTATGATCATAGGTTGAGCTACCGTGTACCAAAGCTGGTTGGATCAGTGATCCCTCAACCTCTCGAGAAAACGCCTAAAATGCTATGAGGACATAGGAAAGCCACGGCCGAGCGGTGGATGCATGTAAACGCATGATTGTATGCGTGCGTGCGTGCGTGCGTGCGTGCATAAAAGTGCATGCACGTGTATGCGTGTCGTTGTGTAGATACGTGTGATAGTAGTTGGTAGGTATTGTGTGGTTGTGTGGCATGAATGCCAGCCAGAGAAAGCAGGAGAGCATTAGTCACCAGGTATCGGATGAACGTAGTCACCGTTGCTGTTAGAAAGCTAGCGGTTTATTTCGAGTCACGTCCATGTGTCTCAGCATGTGGCAGCTGTCACGACGTCATGTCCTCAGTCATGTCTTCTTCGATAGAGTCCAATGGTGGCCGAATAGAATCGTGTGCGCCTTGGCCGTACCACCACTCGTCCTCTTCAGCGAAGCCATCCTCCCGGATGAGCTCCAACATCACCTGGGCATTTCGCCGGATGTCAGACTGTTTCTCCACTATTTTCCGCTCCAGAATCAGTGCCTCGGCAGTGACCAGCCACAGCTGCTGCAGGACAGGAAGATCTGACAACAACAGTCGCAGTTCTTCCCGAGGCAGAAGGTCCATTGGCATGCCGTCGGCAAGGCTGGTATTAAAGACGAGGTTGTTGCATCGCTCCCAAGTAGCATCATCCATCGAGCCACGTTCTGCGCCCGAGACACTCGAAGTCGATTTAGCCAAGGTGTTTGCAGATATCGAGGGGTCATCTCGTATCGCCAATGACGACATTTTGCGGCCGAGACCTAGTAGTGCCCGACGAGGCTTTCCAGTCGACTCCGCTAGGTCTTTAGCGACGGAGTTATACCAAACATCGACTGCGTTTCGTCTGACGTTGTAGCCTTTAATTTCCCAGAAGCGCTCAACTTGGCGTAGGCCACCAATGCACAATGTGGCAACATGGACTTCGTCTGGAGGTTTGTCTTTCATATAACCTCTCAGTGACTTCTCGACGCGGCCAACATAAGATGGTGGCCGCAAACGGCGGCAAAACGACGCAATAACCAGCGGAAAGACTTGGTGTACCTGCAAGAGCGTCCGGTCGTCGTACATGCTCATGACTTCGGCTTCGATCGGGTTGATAGTATAAGGAGTTTGTTGTAGCCCTTTCCCGTCATGATCGATGATATATTGGAGGTGGCGAGCGCGATACGTTTCGAAGAAGTGGAAAATGGTGAACAAAAGTGGGATCAACCTCCGGCGCATTCTCTCATTCTGAGGCGCAAACTCGAGCTTCTGAGCTTCTGATGTGCGCAAGAAAATTTCCTTTGTCACCCACTGGCAAATGAAGGATGACAATTTAGCGGCGACATGAAGGCGGTGCCATATTCCACATAGGTAGCGGAAGTCCAGCTTTGAGTAGTCTGGAGGATAGAGCCTCTTGGCGTAGGCGGGCACGTTGTGTTGGAGATGATGGCGGACGATGGGAGACTCGTTTGCGGAGACCATTGCGTGCATGTTCCTGGAGGAAAGGCGGAGTTGGAGGATATCGGCAAGCGGCATGGAGGCGATGATCTGTATTTGTAGCTCGGTAGGGAGGTTGTAGAACTGCACACCAAATCTGCTCATACTACTCCAGCTTGGTTAGCAATGCAATGAATAGCCGCTTAGATACGGATGGCCAATCGCCCGGGACTGTCCCCCCCCCCCCCCGGCCTTCGATCGTTAACTTACGGTGTTGATGAGGTCGGTGTATCTGGCAATGTGCTAAGCGACTTCGTAGTTGCGGGCGCAGGCGTTGGTATTGATGGGGTTGTCGGGATTGCTGTTTGCGATTTTGAATGAAGCAGCCGTCCCAAATGGAAGCGGCTTTTCTTTTGCTTTAGCTCTGGCAGATCAGCATTTTCTCTTTCGTCGGCGGCCTCCGTTTTTGCTGTCGCGGATAAGGGAAGAAAAAAGGGCGATGACAACTGTGTAGTCAACGGTTGCGGGGACGCGGGAGTGGTGGTCGTTGATTCCGATGTGCTGCTACCGGACGCGGCATTGTTCTGCTGCTGCTGCCGCTGCTGCTGGTTGAATTTTGTAAAGTACCGGTCCGATGCGAACTCGGTAATATGGAGAGGATCCATGGCCATCGGCCGTGGTGGTGGAGTCGACATGGCTGACGTTGGGGGTCAGGGAACTGAACCTGCGACGACTACTCAACAAAAATATGCTCTGGTCTTGCTGGGCATCAAGAGTCGCCTCTATCTCCTCCAGCCAAACCGATTCGCTGGGGTTTGGTATGTCTCGTAAAGAAGCCAAAAAAATGTCTAAGGTATTCAGTCGTTCATGATAAATTGGCCATCATACAAATGCAGACGTCGATGAAAATGAAGGAACGTTGGAACGTTGCGGCGACTCGAGAGATGGTGCTCAGGCAAGGCAATGTCGTCAGGACTAGGAGGAGTTTAAAAGAAATGTAATGAAGGCGTCGTGCAAACTGCGCTGGGCAGTCGCGATGGCGTCGCGTGACGATAGTCGAGATGTCAGGGCCGAAGACGACGATGGCGACGAAACCCGATGGGTGAGCGTGGCAGATGCTAAAAGTCCGGTTGCCAAAAAAGCGTGTGCTTCTCGTCGCGAAAGTCTCGACTTCAAGTCGACAATCGGCAGGTCGGCTTTAATTGTTGTCGGGATGAAAAGATTAATGTGATGTCGTTTGTGCGAGAGAATATTGTACTTTAGGAGTCGTCGAGCCAAGAGGATATGTGAAAAGCGAGCGAGTTTGCGAGAATGCGAGGCGACGGACAAGTTGGCATGAAGATCGAAAGGCAGTAAAGGTGTTGACGATGAGGAGACAAGAAACAGGAGATAGGAACAGAAGGAGAGACGGACGAAAGAGGAGAAACCGGCTGGGATGACCGAAAGAGAAAGGGTGAAGGAAAGACGAAAGCCAGGCCCCTGTTTATTTGGGAAAAGGGGGGGGGGGTGCAACGAATTACTGAGTACTTCGTACAGAATATGTATGGGGCGTTTGGTGCGAGACGAACCAATATCGGGAGAAGAAGGGCTGGGGAAAATAAAATAAAACAAATAATAGGTGAGAGATACCTGGAAAAGGAAGTGCGAAGAAAACGGTGCAGCTACGGCGCTGTTAAGATCGAGCGTCTGACTTTGATGGCACTGTTTAACGTGGGTGTTAAGGACGCTGGCGGTCAGCGGAAGACGCTGGGATGGTACGTGGTGCTCCCTAGTGTTGGCAACCGACAGGGTATCGATGGGCCGACCATGTAAATGAAATAAGAGTGGTACAGCGTATCTAGGGTGGACGAAGGTACTGAGCAGCAGTAAAAGGGCCGGGTGGGTTCTTCGGCGGATTAAGGGTCGATGATTAGGCGGGTTTAGTTGGACTAGCCTGGCTGGCATCACAGAGTGTCTCTGTAGGCAGGTCCCATCACGACGCGGAATAGAAAGATGGGAATGTGAAAGGGTGGGAAAGGGGGAAGGATGGGGGGAAAGTAACATAATAGAAGGGGGTTAAAGGATGGGTGGCTACGGCGGTTTGGCCGGCGAAATAGTGGAGAGACCTGTCGGGCCAGATAACATATGCGAAGATTCAGCCCCGAGCGGGTCCTCTCCTACAGAGGCTACATAAAAGTGAAACTCACTTACTAGTACAATACACCTGTTTATGTTTAGAATTATGTGCCTACAGAAGTACCACGCTAATCTACTAGTGTACCGCCGCAAAGGAGACACTTCCTCCGTAGTACACTCCTTGTCGCTCCATCCCTCCCTCATACAAAAGACCATCTTTCGGCCCTGTTTGTAAGTACCGCCGGCGGCGGAGACATGTACTAGGTACATGCTCAACGCCAACTAATGTCGTTGTACGCACTCGTAGAAACCAGAAATTTGCCAGCTTCGTGTTATTTAAGTAGTTGATTATATTGACTAGTCTGTTGTAATTATTGTGTACAAATTACGAAACCTTCGCTACGATATAAGTCTGTTGAACAAAAGGTGATGACGACTTCAAGGTTACGAGTACTTTGAAGGGAACTTGCTGCGACATCGTTGCACATCGTTGGCCGCAGGTCATAATTTAGCCGTGGCCAATTAGAGGGCGAGACAGCGCGGAGGTCTTAAATAGAGCCAGGAAACATAGGCCTTGTGCACTGTAAACATACGTTATGACAGTTCTTTACAGTGTGAATTCTAGATTTAACACAGTCAATTTTTCATTTTAGAGAATGTTCTCCGCCTTCGTTTCACCCAAAAGCTGGGAGAATCAGACGGTGCGTCAACCAAACCAGTTCGACGCTGGTCGCCGTACTGAGTAAAACGCGGCCGCCCATAGGAGGATTCTCATGTCCATGAATTGATGGCAAAGGAAAAAGCTCCTCGGTTGCCGCACGCCACGAGCACACTTGGGTGACGCCAGGTCCGATTGTCCCTTTGCAAAGGCATCAGAGGCTCCATCACTGCAGCCACTGATGGCCGCCGAGGCATTGCAAGCGGTCGCGTTAGCAGCTGATGCTCAACAGTCGGCCACGCTCAACTATTCGGAAACGGCCGCAGAGACGCCGGGCGGCGACTTCTTCCTTGCCTTTTGGCCTCCTAGGTGTCGATGAGTAAAGAACCAGGCATAAGACAGATGGTCTAGACCGGGTTCAGCGAGCAGATTGATACTATCTTACGGAGTGCGATGTGCATAGTATGTCGTATTTTACAAGTTCCTTGCGGGTGGCCTGCGCTTGTTCCAGTTCGTTTTGCGGGCCGTTTCTGGAGGCAAAAAAATAAGGCCATGATTGATGGATGTGACATTTGATGTCGCGAGATGTACGGAGTAGAGCAGCTGCTTTTCTGCTGTCTACTTATCATATTTCCTACTACGGGCAAGAAGAATTCGAAAGCAGACGACAACCTTTGCCCGTGTGAGCGAAGTCCCAAAATGCCCTCGTTTATTACGGCAGGTTTGGGAGAAATGTGCCCAGGTCCTTCCCTAGGACCTTTTGCAAGGATCTTTCACTATGCCACTATGCCACAATTGCGCGGGCATCGCAGGGCCGTTATTTCTTCCCGCAGGGTTTTTCTTTTTCTTTTTCTTTTTCTTTTTCCTTTTCCTTTTCCTTTTCCTTTTCTTTTTTTTTTGGCTGCTCTGTGCGTAAGAGTCATAACTATCTTTACAAAAAAGTGTCGTAGAGACGGCTTCGTTCAGGGGCATACCGTCAAGATAGCGACCCTGCCACCTGCCCATACGGAAAGCCTCAGAGCCTGTACTTCATAGGGATCATTTGCTACGGGAAGGATCTTAAACAATGTGGTGGGCCCAAAATATATTCCGACAGCAGACAAGCGGCAGCCAGATGACTACTCCGTACTGGAATGATAGAATAGCGCCCGTCGTCTTTTCATCTCCTAGCCTGCTGGGTGGGGGGCAATGTCAACGATTGATCACCATTTTATGTGTGCTCGAGAAGCGTCTCGAGGGCTGTACTTTGTACATGTCCGTCTACCTGCCAAGACAATTCGTAGGTAGATCTACAATACTTACGAGGCCGGGCCTTCTCCGGTGTATCAGAAAACAAGACGCTGGTTTCGCCTAGCAAAACTTCCGATTGAAAGCGGACTGGATATGGTGGATATATACTGTAAAGAGTAATGGCAGTTGGATTTAACGTTGCTAACTTTGCTGTGATACCTTGCTCAAAGTACTCCTGTTGTTACGTTTTGGTCCAGACGGTTCTTTAGCATTTGCTTTTATACTGTTCTTGTTTCTTTTCCTTTATTTGCTTCGTCTTCAGTTCTTTTTTCTTCTCCCTCCCTCGCCGTCTCACCGCTGGCCTGTCTCACGCAGTCGGTCCTCATTTCGGCCACCCAAGTTTTAATACGCGCTGGCCTCGCCAATCGTCTTGGTCCACTCAAGCCCGCCTTCCGCAGTGCCTTCGGGCATACTCCGTACTCAACTGGTGTCCCTTTACAGCATACTGGTTACAAGCATATTCGGCTTTGAGTATGCAACTGAATCTGTGTGCGATCATGCGCGATCGTGCACAAATCACACGTGCCCTCCGTTGGGCTCTTTGTGAAGATCCCGTGCGCTAGGAAAACGAATCCGCCACCAGCCCTGGCGAGCCTGGTCATGTGTGAACCAGCCTTTACAGGACCGAAAATGGCCCCGTTTTCGCCCTGGGACGCGCACCGTCGGCGTCAGATTCTCGGCGGCTCTTGCTCGGCCAATACGGTAATCGGTCGGCCTCTTTGTGGGTGTTTACGGGCGGCCTTTTCTCCAGTGGGTCGCCCCTTTCTCCCTTTACATCATTACAAACTACGTTCACCCTGTGGGGACGGGACATCTTGCACCGACGATCAGTAACTTGGGCCGAAGATCTTCCAGGCACATCTGTCTCGCACGGAAAGAAGCAGGCATGGACGCAGAGATTCCAATATCGCTGGGAATCATGGTGTTATCTTTGTCAGGTGCTGCTGGCAGAAACGGGAAATACGCCCCGGTAATGGCAAGGCCGAGACGCCATATGCCGATGGACTTCTCATGGCGACATAGATTGTGTATCATGCATTCTGGAGGCATGTATGTAATCCGTTGTACTCTGCACTTGTTGGGCTGACTGTGCGATACACAGTGTCAGTATCTAATATTGACTGGCTCGGGCCGAGACTTTTTTCCCTGTGTTTTCGTACAACCTTTGTCGTATTTGCTTGCATACTTCCGTCGTCTGTACATACATTCCGGTCGTAGCAATTTTCTGCATCCCGATGGAAACGAACCCTGTTTTCCTGTGACAAACCGTACACGTACAATGCTGACGCATCCTGTTTGGTTTGACCTCTGTTCCTGTACAGGACCAGCACTCCTAATCCGCACGGATAACATTCTGATGCTGGCCTTCACCAAGCTGTGACAAAACAGGCATTTCCGCCGCTGCACAGCCATGGAGAAAATGGCAATGGGTCGCGGCGCCATTTCCTGATAAAGACTAGCTCAATTCCCCAGTAGTTCCTGTCATGGAGAGACGGGGTTTCCTACGAAGTACATCGTACACTGTACAACTTGGAACTGAGCATAAAACTAGGCGCGTATTATCCGTGTGCCGTACGTCGCATTTATTTATTGCATTTTCGTAAATGGTCGATGTTTTTGCTAATCAGGGGTGAGTTGCGTCCTATATAAATAGAGCTCCGGTGTAGTCGTACATGGCAAGGTCGTATGCAAGAACGTGGCAGGATGTGGGGTCACCGCCTGCCGGGATGATCAGAAAAATAACTGTTCAGTGGAAGTTGTGTCACGTGAGATTATCTGTACGAAGTATGTCTTTCGATTTTTTTTCCGCACTCCTTCTCCGTGATGCCCGCTTCTGACTTGACCTCACCGCTTCTACCATCAACGAGGATGGGAACCGAATACATATTCTATTATTTCCCAACGTTCTCTCCCATTCTCCGTAACTACAGAGACACTGGCAGTGCAAGTCCGACATCGACACGACTGAAGGCCCAGACGGCGCCATCTGCCGGCGTCCGGATCCCCGCTTTGCACGTTATAGCTGGCCGTTGTCTCCGCGCAAGGCTCCGGGGAGCTCAGTAACCTTTCTTTCGTCCCATCTCATCGCGCCTTCCTTGCCTCCCTGTTTCCGACATTACCTGCACCAAAATTAGCTGACCAACCAGCGTTGAACCTCTTCTAAAACCACGTTCTATTTTAGTAAACAAGAACACTCGCAGAGAATACGAGCTAAGCAACCATGTGGGAGCGCAGTTGCTCGTGAACATTTCTTCGGTGCATGGTTGCGACGGCGCCATGGCTCTTTCATTTTCTACTTCATTGGTTCTGTGACACTGTTTCCACTATGCTTTGCTTTTTCTTACCCTCTCCTCTACTCCTCTTATTCCCACTACCACATCCGTGTCACTGCTTGCAACTTTACACACAAACAGCTACCACTGTTGCTCTACCGAGTACCAATACCATCCAAGAGCCTTGACAACCAGCGTACTGTCGTTAACTGTCGAACACGGGATGGTAGTCCAACGTCACTGTCACACGGCCCCGCTGCACCACTCCCTCTTGGCTGCTTCTACT
The DNA here is from genome assembly GCF_000820605.1 of Sporothrix brasiliensis 5110. Classification (NCBI taxonomy): domain Eukaryota; kingdom Fungi; phylum Ascomycota; class Sordariomycetes; order Ophiostomatales; family Ophiostomataceae; genus Sporothrix; species Sporothrix brasiliensis. Next base: position 2,227,375 of record NW_024467138.1, on the reverse strand, counting down.
TCCCGCGGGTTTCTTGTTTTATCAGCACATTCCTTTCCCGTATCTCTCACCAATTTAACTGCGGCTTTCCATCTGCGTTGCAATTTGCTTTTTTCCTTTAGTATCGCCCTGTTGGTAACATCCTGCGAGCTGCTAGTCACAACATGTTGCTGGGGAACATGTCGTCTTTAATATAGCCAGGCTCAGGAGAACATCCAGAATACAGCCAGAACAAAGATACAAGAATAGCCGGCACAGCAATTCCATATTCCATACCCCGCCTTCGCCGACCTCAGCCTCGTGAGGTATCCTGATTGGGCTGTAGTATTATCTCAATGGCGCAGAGTGGCAGCCTGACTTCGTTTTGTTCCTGGACGCCTGGACGCTCTGCCAGCGTACTCCCGCCCTCGGTATCTCACACCATCCCCCTTGGTCTTTCTTCGCCATACTCAACACTGTTTCCATCCGCTATGCTATCGACAGCTCATCTCATCGGTCCTTTGCCACACCGTCTTTACAGTTCGCCTCGGCCTCACGACTATGGCAGAATTTTGTTGCCGAGTACATCCAGCCTTGACGCCTCTCGCCTCTTCACTTTTCCTTGTGGCTCTCTAGATACATGACGTGGTATCGCCTACCACGTCCTGAAGCTTTATCGTCTGTTGTAGTGAATTTAGCTGCCCAAAGTCTTGCCGAGTTTCTCCTACGTTTGCCACACAGTCAAATCGTGGATCCTGGATGATTGACAGCTGACTGCACACCTTGTCTCGACCGCATCGCCATACCTCACGCAACTTGATAACGCCCACTTCGATGCGGCCCGCCCTACTATTGCGTTTTTGACCCATCGCCAGGCTGATTGACGACGGTTTCTTACAGCTCCAGCTTACGCAACCGATTGGCTCACCGTACCAGCACCCCAACCACCGTTGTCATGTCAAGGCAAGCTAGTCCCCCTCCTGCTTTTCCTCCTACACCCGAGGACGAGACGGGCATGGCTGAGCTGCATCCTGACTGCGGCCGTGCGAAATCGACCCAAGGAATTACTCCAGTCAGTCGCAGTGGCATCATGGACAGTGTTGTTGATACTCCAACGTCTCCCTCATCGTCTCTCGCCCTCTCACGCTTCGAGTTCGAGTATGGAAAGGGTAACGAGGGTACGAAGGTGCTCATGGTAGAATGGGATTGTATGGCGACTGAATCGGACAATATATCCGAAAACCCAACAGAAACCCAAGCTCGCCAATATCGCAAAGGCGCGACACATCAGGATTGGGTCATCACGTGGGAGGGGAAAGACTCTCACAATGTGCTTGCAGCTACCAGCATTGACGCCAACGGCGATGATGCAGAGAGACGATGTATTTTTTGCTCCCCCCTGGTGCCACCATCCCGCATCTCGTGAGCATCACCCATGTTATGAAAGGCGGTATGGGTTGCAGTCACAGCGAGAGCAAGGATGAGGACTTGATACTCTGGACGAAACCCATGCCGGCCATCTATCCGACCAGTCTTGGATCAGAGCCAGGTCAGGCCGGCAGGCGGGGCGTACTGCACACCCTGTGGGCCAGACAAAATCTTGCAGGCCTAGAAGCTGAGATTGAGGCCGAGATGAAAGTCAACAGCGAGAGCGTGGGATTGCAGATTGCACTCCAGGAGCAAGGCTGGATTTCAACCCACTTTGGAGCCAGTCATACCGGCCATCCCAAGGCGATCTCGCCATATCTACCGAGCACCGTGGGCGCTGACCAGATTGCCCTATCACGGTCACCGATAGGCGGGAAGCTCGGCGAAAAGCTCAGTGGTCTGAGATTGGCAACGTCACCTACTGAGCTGGCGGCGGCGCTACACAGTGAGTTGTGCTGGCTGACCGCCGTCCCCCACATGTTGTTAACTTAATTGCAGCCAATTTCGTTTATGCTTTGAAAACTGTCCGGCCGCCCTAACCGTGGTCGATATTGCAGGTTCGAGCATAGACCCAAAGACTGCCCCACGTTCACGTTCAGCAGATGCCGTTGACGTACCAATGCTGGCAGCCATTGGCACCAGTGTGGGCCTCCGCACCTCCATCGAACCGCACATTAGCGTTCATGGCTCACTCGATGCCGTCGTTGGCGAGAGCCAAAATGGAACAGTAATACAAACGACGACGCGAACTTAGGTGGCGGTCGTCCTGGTACAGAAGACGATCTATTTGCCCTGCCGCTAAGTCCTCGGAGCCCTGAGATGGCCAGGAGTCCTTTCAGCCTTCTGTAGTTTGTGCGATGTGTCCATTGGTGGACATCCTGGTGGTTTAAGATCTGGGTCGAAAGGCGCTGTTAGCTTTATCCCTGTTGAAGCATTGGTCTATTATTTGGTTCTGCGATCTCATGCTATCATGCCACCAGAGGTCGTTGTTCTGGGCATTTTCGTTTTGTCTATCTCAGTTTTAGTTGCGATTAATCCTCACAATTAAGTTTTCGTCAACCTTTTGGACGAAGGCAAAATATGTATACTCTGTACTAACACACACACACGCACACAGAAATACAAATAAAGTGCTGAAGAGGTACCATCGTATCATATGCATACCCCATGTAAAGTTCAGTGACCTGCAAATAGTCCAGAGTAACCAAATACAGGGAAAGTATCAAAGGGAACAACAGGAAGCCAGAATATGTCACTCGTATATGTTGTACAATGCCAGCTTTGAATTCTATTATTCGCCCGTATAAACGTTGCTTCAAACGGTATCTCACCTCGGGTGGATCGTTAGTGTAAGCCCCGATCTCTGATTTCATAATCCAAGGTGGCTGAAGTTTGCACTGAAGTCTCGCTTTAAAGACTGTCGCAATTTTCTTGCGCTACAGAGGTACCTATCGACAGGTTAATACCATGCCCCTTACGGCATAAAGAACTGAAAAAAAAAATTGTACAAACTAACAGGTCATAATTCGTAACTACAAGGGGAGCTGGGAGGTGAATGTGGGTACGGAGTATGTTGTGTCCCAACGATAAAGCGAGGTCGAGACCGCGACCTAGTAGTCGTATTCCTCGAGTCGGCCCGCCTGCCCGGCCGAGGATGGTGTGGCAGACAGAAAAGAGAGAAAAAAAAAAGGAAGGAAAAAAAAAAAGAATCAGCACGTCATGTCACAGCACGTTCCATGTCATACGAACAATAGGATCTTTGAGTTGCCCAGGCTGTTCTATTCACAGGTGTCGGCCTATTCACGGTCCAAAAATGGAGATGATGACTAAGCAACACGAACATACAGTCGACGTCTTTTGGCAGGATAGGATATACTTCGTAAAGCGTATCAATTCTCGCAGAAAGTATTGGGTGGACTGCGGGTCAACAGGACATCCCTCTTCTCTTCTCTTTGCGGGCCGGGGTGTTGGTGGTGTCATGGAGTAGTTTAACACATCGTAGTTTGGACAACACATGTGATGGATCCTCCTGACCTGTTTTCAGAACGCCGTGCATCGTATCGCGCTGCCGTTCTAGAGTCCGTTCGTGGAAAGGATTACGAGAAAGCTCGAAGTTTTCGACTTTTGGTGGTTAGCAGCACCCCAGAACATGTTCGCGTCACGCTGCTTTGGAAAGGCCCCGTTTCGACCCCCTGAAACGTAATTACATCATACCCACTCCAGTTCAATTCTCTTATTTTTGGCGGTCTCAGTGGCGGACTCTTACGGCAGCCTGGGCACTCCAAAAGAAGGCCCGTTTGTCCAATTCGCCGAAACACCCCACGTACACCCCCGCATCGGAGTGCCCGTGTCGGCCGACCGCTTCGTCCTGTCGGTCCTGTCAGTCTTGACGGGGTGGGGGTGTATATCTGATACAGTAGACAGCCATGTGTATAATTGCTGCCTTTTTGAACCGAAGCGACCATGCTTGAAGCGGTAGAGGCGTGGCCGGAAATCCCAGACGGACTGAACCAGTTTTATCTCCAACATTGTCCAGTAACACACTCGTTCACTGTTATTGGCGCAATGCAGGTAGTGCACAGTAGGTGGCACGGACGTGTTGCAAACGTGGCACTTCGTCGCTGCGTGCGAATGGTTTCCTTGCGAATTGGGGGTATGGATTCACTTGTATTTGTCTCCGGTGACGAATGGTAGGCAGGTCGGAGCTAGTAGCCCGATGATGCCTTTACCGCCATCCGCCGACACGCCCTTCGTCCCATCGCTCCTTGCGTTCCTGCCGAAGGTAAAACAGTTTGCGAGCATCACGATACCGCCGCACCCATTCCGAAGCCTCGCGCTCGCTGGCTAGGCCTCCATCGCCCTCACCCTCGAGAAAGCTCTCCTCGAGTGCCTGGCACACCTGCTCCTGTTCATTGACGCCCGCTGCAAGCTGCTGGTAAAGACTAGCCGGAGCAAACGGGGCCAGTGCCGCATCCATGGCCGCTTGTTTGGCCCGCCACGAGTGTTCCAGCGCATGCACACCGAGCAGTTGTGCCTGTGTGGCGGACCGTTGATGTGCTAGCCGCGCCTCCAACTCCTGCAGGCGCTTGGCCAGCTCCATGTTCTCGTCTAGGGCGCTCTGTAATGCTCCGTAGGATGCTGATACCGAGGGGTGGATGGTGGATGCAGAGTGTGTGAGGGCGGACAGAAGCTCTTGTGAAGCGAGGACATCGAAAAGATCTTGCTTCCTGTAATAGAGCCATAATAACAGACGTTGTTAGGAAAACGGCCCGCGGCAAAGTCAAGGGGATATAGTGATGGAAAGCACGTAGTGCTTTCGTTGCTGTAAGGACTTACGATTTGTCTTGCAGAACCTTTGGCAGCCATGTGTCTCCCGGGTCTACGATGGCTGGAGGTGCCGGGGTTTGCGCATATGCGGATGCGGTGACTTCGGGCAGGCTTGTCGGAGTCGACGGTAGCGGTGGCTGTCGGGGGGACTGTGTTGTAGCTGGGGTGCTCCGCCGACTGGCGTCGTGACTGCCCGATTTCGGCGGTGGGATCGGTGCGGTGGTCTGCATTGGATTGCGTGTCCGTGTCGCTATTAATTGCCGAAATGCTTGAGGCCGACGGCCGACGTGCTGCGATGTGATGGGTAGGTGAGGCGTTATCTTATCCGACTCCATTTGTGCTGATGCTTTGGTGCATATCTTCGTGGGGTATTACAATGCCTTAGGCGCATATTCCTGAAATGTGCCCCACTTTGAACGACAGCTTTGCATTCAGCGATTGCTAGCGAGGCTTCCCCTAATTGAAATTACCAACTCCATTCCTTTTCCCTGGATGCTTCATTGTTTCTTTTCGAGTGTCCTCCAAAAAGGGCATCCAAGACGGTTTCCAAGAAAGGAATTTGATAAGCCATTTTGAACCTGTTCGAGACCAGTAGCAGCAATGGCGGGCCGCCAGGAATCAGGTACATCTTCCTCTCCCAGCGCTCAGCTCTCACGTTTTGACCTCTTGTATAAGCAGACAAACATCCTGACACATCTACACCACAGTAAATTTGGACAGTCTCAGCCCGCAACAATTAAGTGCTGTCAAGAAGCAACTTGATGAAGAGGTCGAGCACTTGTCAACATCCTTTTCACAGTTGATGGCTGCCCAGGGCAAGTTCAAAGAATGCCTTCGTTGTGTCCAGGGAAAGCCACGGGGTAAGATTTGCTATCCTGATCTTTAAATTGAGGTCATACCCAATTCCCGAGGTCCTTGGGCAAACCTATGCTCCTAGCTGACACCTGTTACAGAGGCCGGCAAGAATGTGCTTGTGCCGTTAACAAACTCACTATATGTTGGTGGCACTTTGAGCGATCCTGACCACGTCATCGTGGACGTTGGAACCGGCTTCTATGTTGAAAAGGTGAGAGAGTACCTGTGTCTATTCGTCACATACGTTATGGCGTCTGTTGGTTATTTAAAGCCATGCTGACAAGGGCCCAGGGCACAAAACGCGCTGCGCAGTTCTACGAGGACAAGATCAAGGAGCTTACCGGTAGCATTCAAGAGCTTGAGGCCATTGTGCAGAACAAGACATCAACATTGAGAGTGGTGGAAGAGGGTACGTCTCAGCACTGTATATTTGTCTTTCATTTCGTTTGTCTTTACTGACCTACTTTAGTTTTGCGGCAAAAGGTTCTTGCTGGTTCAGCACAACAATAAAAAATGCCATCCCCTGCCGTTTACTTCAAATATATTCAACTTACTGTCTACTTCACTCCACACCTTGAAAAGTTGTAACTTCACGTTTCTTATACCTGCGTCTGCGAAACACAAATACCTCTTTGGTGCTTACTGCGGTTTTGAAGAGCGACAACCCTTCGGATAATACAAGAAGCAGATTGGATGCGCAATATTTTATTTTTCTTTCTTCTTTTCAAGTAAGTACCTATGAATGGTCGCTTGTCACGAATCGTTTAGCAAGTTTTGGAAGACATAGCGAGGGATATCATAGAGCAGCCTGTGCGACTATACAGGGCTTAAAGTTGACATGACTTGCAGATATCAGAGGCGGAATATCACCTCGAGATACATGGTGCCAGCTCGATCCTCAATCAAATATAAGCAAATCCACTTCCTCCTCCTGATTGTTGGAGACGGCGAAAAGGTGGCTGGAGATGCGATTTTCCGAAATGTTATGGCCAGTAACCAGGTCCACGGAACTGGATTTCGGCAGTGGATCAGGCTGAGACGTGCGGACGGCGTACTCTGCACTCTCCGTAATAGGTTGTGACGCCACGGAACGAGTGGCATCACCGTTTGCTCTGTGCCAAAGAACCAGAACCCGATCCACAAGCTTGAGGAAGCTCTCGATTCCACTTTCCAGTGTCCCTCGCCCGTTCCTAGGGCGAAATATTCGGTCCCAGTTTGCTCCTAGGTCTCTGGGACCACCTTCAGTGGCAGGTGATTTGAGAGTTTCTTCCCATCCGCTATTCAGGATTGACATTCCCACCTGCCCTTGGTCATTGGGCGCTTCTCCCATATGTGATATTGAAATCTTGTGGTACAGGCAAAGCTCCAACATATACCGCGTACCTTTATACCCCACAGTCCAGGCTGTTTTACCGAACAGTTGCTTGATTCGGTTCTCTTTGCTCAATCCTGGCCTAAAAACTGGTATGGGAAAGCCGTCCTGCTTTTTATGGTCGACGACAGTGACGCCTTCGAGAAAAGCTTTTATAGTGGATGGAATTTCCCCCGGTAACAGCTCTTGGATTGTCTCAAGCTTCCAGTCAATATTTCTGACTGATGTCAGTACTCAATACATATCTCTCTATAATAAGGTGCAACTGGATGTGAAATAAGTCATACCGGTTGGGACAAGCAATTGTAAGCGCCGCCTTCCCTTCGGACCCAATTGTTTGGAAAACCCGAAGATGAGATAGGCTAGCGGAACGTTTATCAGGAGCTGAACCGGGAGGTCCAATCTCTATCTCGAACCGGAAAGTCTCCATGATGCCAACAAGAAACCTTTGTGGCTCTACGTCGAGAAGGCTTTCAAGAACAGAAGAGCACGGATAGAACGCGTCTCCTGAGCGAAGCACCTGCTGCTGCATAGCACCAAACACTTCGACACCGCCAATTCTTTAGTCCTGTTAGCAATTTTGATACCGAACTGGACCAATGTAATATTCGCGTACCCTAGGCCGCCCGACTCTACGATTCATTTCCTCACCTGTGCTCGAAGATAGCGTCTCCATCTGTAATAGACTTGCCTATGGCCGCATCTATTTGTTTAGCAACATCCTCAGAAGAAACTGGGCATTGGACATCTTGCGTGCTAGAAAGCAGTCTTCCAAATTGGACCTCCATGTGGAGGTTGGATGGTACGGAACGTAATACGTCAGCAAATAGAGCGAACTGATCGCGGAAGCCGGATATTTGTTCTGCCAGGCACATCTTATCGATGCTCTCGCACTTCATATCGTCGGCCTCGTCCTCGAAGCAGCATCGTGCCAGCTCGGGGTGACTGGCGTTTTTAGCCAAAGTCAATTTCTTGCGTCGACTACCGAGAGGCAGTATCATATGTAGTTGATGCCGCATCGGCGATCTCAGGTTGTGCATAAAGCCATTGATGTCCTTGTGCGCCGAATGAATTGCATCCCGAGTTGCGCCGATAATTGTGAGGCTGTTTGGGAGAGGGACATCATTCTCAATTTTGACAGCGTGTCGTCGCCGCACGAGGTCTAAAAAGTCCAGCACAGCAGGGCTGCCAAATGAAGCCTCGTAGTCTATGTTGACCGGGCCCAAGACAACGACCTGAGAAAAAAAAAGATTAGAGCCTGCCCATATCTATCTTGTCTGAATCTAATGAAGGTATAGAATCACAAACTTTAAACGTGGCTTTAATCACCACAGCAGGAGCTGCTTCTGCCCGTACTACCACAGGAAGAGCTCTCCCGGTTACCGTGGTGGCGCCATTGATGTCGATTTTCGTCAAGGTTAGGCTGTGCTGTGTGGATGGGCTACACGGGCGGACGACACACCGGGCATTTTTTATGGACGCTTGCTTTGATTTCTTGCCAGAGACAAGTGCTTTAGCCGCCAAATGCTTAGCTCCCCTCTTGTTCGACGGCATTGTAGAACGAGCATTCGTGCTGCCGGACTTCGTATCTGCCGTGGAATAAAAGGGACGGAGACGATGGGCAGGCGGGCGGCTGGCAAACGAGAATGGGCGGATGTGTACAGAGTAGCGCCGAGGCTTTCCTACCCGTGGGATGGGAAAGCGCAGATTATGAAGGAAAAACAACAGCGAGCTTGCGTGAAAAATTGTTTTGGTGGGTGCCCATTGTTGTTTACAGGAGACCGACGACATGCATGGGATGTTTAAGGAAGGAAGGACCGCGCTCGCTCCTGCCCCATTCAGCTGTAATATTTGTTCCCCAAGAAACAAAAGGGCGTTATGTCAAATTAATTAGACCAAATATATGTGAAAGTTTCTTCTCTCTGTATTAAACTCACTTCTTAGAACTTTGTGGCTGCAGAAAGCTCCTCTCCCATGGGTGGGAGATTGGCCAGGTTACTGGGATCGCTGAGCGTGCTTGTCTTTGTGAATGGCATTTGTTTCCTTCCCTCTCTTTCGCACAACTGTCCCAAACGCACAATGCGTACTTGGATGCACGTCTGTTGTCAATATTTTGCTCTTGTATTATGATTTTGTTCGCAGTTCGTTGCTTCTGTGCGTCTAGCAAGCATCGTACTAAGTATGCCAACCGGCTCGAAAAGCTTTGGTAACCTGGATTCACCTGTGGACAACAAGGCAGATCAATCATACGTGTGTGAATGCTTCTCCAAAATGGGGCTGTTGACGTTGACTTATGGTAGTAGTGCCACAGTAGCCACGATGGTTTAGCGCAGCTGCCCCAGAAAAGTCTAATTGAAACGCGAAAATTCGCGGCTAGGAGTTAGCGCGTTAAGCAAAACCGTCCCAAATTCGCGTTTGCCTCGGGCTTTGCAGCAATTACAACAGTAACGAGTCGTCCTAGCTACCATTGAACCACGACACATGAAACAGCATATTCGGACCTTCTTCCTCAGTCTTGCCCTGTTTCTCCGACTGACCAGGAACCAAAATGCCTCTCTTAAAAGCATCACAGAAGCCGGCTCGAAAACGAAGGACACCAGCAATTGTTCCCGGCATCGCACGCGATGATTCTGACGACGAGCTTGGTGATCTCGACCACCCCTGGGAATGGATTTACGCGGCCGACAAACCTTCGACACAAGGAAATGGGCACGAATCTTCTCGGAAAAGAAAGCGCCCGGTCACCGGAAGTAGCATCGTGGGTGCCCGGATGGGCGATTTCGAATGCTTCCTTGGCGAGACCGTCCTGCTCAAGGCCGAAGGGTCAAACGAGGCCTGGGTTGGTATCATTTGCGAGTTCATTGACGATGATGGTGATGACGGCGAGAAGGCCGCCCACTTCATGTGGTTCTCGACCGAGAAGGAGATTCGCAACAAGGCCAAAAAGAGGACAGACTTCCTACCCGTAAGCTCCCTACCCACTGACATTCAGGCTTGGGACTCCCTGACGCTAACATGCATTTGGTTATAGAATGAGCTGTACATTTCTCCATCGTGGGATGTCAACCCACTGACATCCATCAACGGCAGCGCCAACGTCATGTCTCCCGCCGTGTTTCGCATGAAATTCCCGAGCGGCCGTCTTGGCCGGCAGTCAGCGGATTATGGAAAGACATTTATATGTCGCCGCGGCTGCAACACCCGCACTGCCAGTTATACGGACGAATTTGTTTGGGAGGATATCTACAAAGGCACAGTCGAAGACATTGAAAATCTGGTCGAGTTGGTCAAGACAGGCACGAAAGCCTCTCGAAAACGCCGACAGACAAAAAATGTGTCCGCCGACTTGTATGATTACCAAGATGATGTGGATGACAACTACAATGAGCCGAAGGACACGGGTGGCGAGAAAGAGCTACGAACGCCGAAGAAAAAGAACAAGAGTTTCGAAGTTGCGACGACACCGACAAGCAAGCGGCCAAAAAGCGCTTCGAAGCTCCTGACGCCGTCCCACCGAAGGTGCGTGTCAAAACCGCATATCAGTCAACATGCTATACTAGCGATTTTTGTGACTTTATATTGTTACTAACTTTGTCTCACCACATGTGTAGGGTCGTGTTGAAAAAACACCTCGAATTCACACCACTAGCCACTCGAACCCTTTCCCCAAACCACTACCTATCCTCGCCGTTTCAAAAGGCACGAGCTCAACTACATATTGCGGCAGTACCTGCGAGTCTCCCATGTCGCGAGAGCGAGTTTTCGCTCGTATATTCTCATCTGGAGGCTGCCATTACGGAGGGTACCGGCTCTTGCATCTACATCTCTGGGACTCCAGGTACAGGTAAAACTGCAACGGTGCGCGAAGTGGTTTCCAGCTTGGACTTTGCTGTTCAGTCCGATGAGCTGGACGATTTTATTTTTGTCGAGATCAACGGCATGAAAATCACAGACCCACACCAAGCCTACTCCTTGCTGTGGGACGCTTTGAAAGGCCAGCGTGTAAGCCCTGGCCAGGCCCTCGACCTCCTGGAGCATGAATTCAGCAACCCCAGTCCTCGCCGCGTCCCGTGTGTCGTGTTAATGGATGAACTAGACCAATTGGTTACCAAAAACCAGGGCGTCATGTACAATTTTTTCAACTGGCCAGGTCTGCGTCACAGTAGACTGATAGTGCTCGCCGTTGCCAACACCATGGACCTCCCAGAGCGCACTTTGAGTAACAAAATTAGCAGTCGACTCGGTAAGCTCATTGTTCCTACCGATAATTTTGATGTTACAGCTAGTTGACTAACGTTTCTTCTTGGTGCTTTTCTTTCTTTCTTTCTTTCTCTTTACAAATAGGTTTGACCAGAATCACATTTCCCGGCTATACCCATGAGCAGTTAATGAAGATTATTCAATCTCGGCTAGAAGGTGTTCCAGGAGCCACTGTTGACCCCGACGCCATTCAGTTCGCTAGCCGGAAAGTCGCCGCTGTCAGTGGTGATGCACGACGTGCCCTGGATATCTGTCGCAGAGCTGTCGAGCTTGCAGAGACAGAGAGCCGGCTGCAGGAGGCATCAAGCATATTTCAGACACCTAGCAAAAGAAGTAAAGACCATGACTCCGACCGTGAAGCAAAGAAGCGGGGCGCTGTCGGCCGTGTGACTATTGATACAATCCGGCGGGCTATTGCTGAGGCCACATCCAGCCCTCTCCAACAGTATCTTCGAGCTTTGCCATTTTCCTCTCGGCTCCTACTGGCAGCGCTGCTCGCCCGGACACAGCGAACAGGCATTGCGGAGAGCACATTAGGCGATGTTCTTGAAGAGACACAGCGTGCTCTCCGCTTTGCGGTCGCAGTCGCTACTGGTACAAAAGAGGGCCGACCACTGGAAGCACTCCTCACAGGGCGCAACCTAACCGACGGCGCATCGCGGAAACAGGCCGCGGCCCTGGCAGCCTCGAGGGGTGTCCGCCTTGCAGGTCTCGGAAGCGCGGCCGTCGAGCTTGCGGGCGCTGGTATTGTTTATCTCGAGGGCCATAGAGTCGAGCGTCCCAGCAAGATCAGACTTGCCATTGGAGACGAGGATGTGAAACTTGCGTTCCGCGATGACCCGGAGGTCAAGGCAGCTGGACTCTCGTCATAATCGCTCACAGCAACGACTCTCAATTGTGGGCATACCAAGCTCGTGTTTCATAGGAACCGAGACTATACAGACAATTAAGGAATGAATGAATGTACTTATGCTGTGACCTAATAAATTATTCATTGAGTATAGAATATGCTCGTAGACAACGAGGAAGCGAAGCGAATGAGATTGCACACAATTTACCAAAACTCTAAACAGTACGACAAGAATGGCCTCCAATGACTAATGCGTTGCACAAAATCCGGCCAAGAATGACCATAGCCACACCCCATCTAATACCACACCCCATCTAATACCGTCGCCGTGACATTGCTGGTTGCCAGCTGATTGGGTGCGTTTCGGGAGTCGCTTGCTCGTCTTGCTTCCAAATCTTGATGGTCTTATCGGCCTCGCCGCAAATCAAACGCAGGCCCGATTGGTCGAATGTGGAGCTCATGATTCCAGACTCAGCGTCGAGCGAGCCAGGCTGTGCAACCGTGTCGAGCGACTGGAACCGGTAGCCAGTCTTCCAGTCCCAGAAGCTCATGGACCCGTTGTCTGCTCCAGAGAACAGCACGTTGTCGGCGTTGACAGACATAGTGTTGAGGATGGCGTTGTGGCCCTCAAAGTTTTGCATAAATGCGCCCTCAGGGCACTTCCACTGCTTGATACTCCCGGCGCTCGCACTGGCAAAGGTGAATTCGGTCGGATGGACAGTCAGAGCACGCACACCTTTCTTGTGGTGGGTCAGTACACCAGAGGATTTGCCAGCAGCCAGATCCCACAGCCGCACAGTGCTGTCCAGCGAGCCCGTAATGACTTGCGGATCTGCCTCCTGACAGCGGACATCGGAAATTGTGCCCGTATGGCCAGCCAAAACGTGAATGTTGCTGCGCGTGCGCATATCCCAGACACGTGCGACGCCATCGCGACCGCCCGTGACAAGTACATCGAGTGTGGGGTGTAAGGCCAGCGTGTAGACGCCGCTCAAGTGGCCATGGTAATGACGAATGACCTTGTTTGTCTCGAGGTCCCAGCACTTGACCATCTTGTCCTCTCCACAAGAGAAGAGATACGGATGTCGCGGGGACACAGCAAGGCCGCGTACGGTCGAGATATGGCCCGTCAGTGTGAGGCGTAGCTGACCGGACACAAGGTCCCAGATCTTGATGGTTCGGTCTCCGGCCCCACTCGCAAACCACTTGTTGCCGGGCTCCACCGCCAAACTGCGCACCCAGCCGAGGTGACCAGAGACAACCCGCATCAACTTCCACGGCGGGTGCCAGTCAGGCCGCGGTTGTGCGTGTAGGTCTTGCGCGCGAATCAACTGCTGGCCTGGTTGTCCTCGAGCGGCACCAGGTCCAGGTTCTGCTTCTGCGCCAGCCCCTGGGTTTCTCCTGGTCCGCATCAAGGCTGTCGTCTGTGTTGTTTTGCCATGTGCAGTACCCACTGTCGCATTTTTTGTCGTTTTTCCAGACTCCTGGATCCCTTCGATCATCTTCCTTGTCGTGGTTTCCTCGCTGCTGGGCAGCTCATCGGCTTTTCTACGCTGAGCCCTTCTTCGCGCGGAAGCAGCACCGACTGCGGCGACCTGTTTCGCGGCCAAGGCCTCGGGAAGAGTTTGAACGTCGGCATATTCCGCGTTTAGGCGTAATGACAGGGCTTCTTCGTTTACGTCCGGGTCGGTGCCGCTCGCTGGGTCGACTCGAAGCCGCTTGCGCGCACCAGAAGAATCAGTCGCAGAGCGCCCGTCAAAGTATATCGCCTTGGACATTTGCGCATTGCGCTTGATGAGATTGGTCAGTGCTGCGGACTCTGCCGCAACGCGGCTGTCAGCCACTTGCGCGGCCATCGCGTTGGTGTGTTTGGGCCCGGGTCTGCGACACCAGAATTCTTGCTGGTTGAGCAGTAATGCAATATGGAGACCGTTCGTGGTGTCTTATCTCTCTTTTTAGATAGACTTTCGATTGGTAATGTCCTGCTCGGAAAGGATGGTTGTGAAGGAGAATGATGTAGGAGGTCGACTACAGTGTACGGTATTGACTTTGGAGACGATGGCGCGCGTGGATGTCGACAAGAAAATTTAAGTGGGGCACATCGAAGATAAGTCAGCATTCGAGTATCCTTTGGTACATATTATATAGTTAAGCGTAGTCGCGTCATTCACAACCTAATGCGTTGTACAAGATACATAACTTCGCTTACTTACATCGCTCGCCATCTTGCGCTCTCAGTCTGCTCTATCGCCCCCTTTTTCTTTGTTATTCGTTCGCCGATTTCGTATTTCCTGATCAGTTCTCATTTTTCGCCATGGCCGACCAGACAGATCGATTTGCCATACATGCAGCATGCCGCGAAGGCCAAGGTGCGCAGCCCGGCAAGTCCTCATTAATCGAATAAATAACATGAAGCTTACACGTGCCTACGGTACCCTCGTAGTCACTGTGGTTGAATCTCTCTTGAATGTAAGGCTGTTGTGGATTTTTTTCCGTTTGTTGAATCCGTTTCACTGACTGTCATCGAACAGGCGGATCCAAAGCTGGCAAACCGCAAGGATGACGATGGCCGTCTGCCCATACACTGGGCTGCATCCTCCAACCAGCTGGAGATTGTGCGCCTTCTAACTCAGGTGAAAGGTTTCGATCCTGACGTTCAGGTTTGTACTGGCAGGTCCACGTAACCTCAGAGCTCTTGTTAGTTCCTTTTTACCACTCCATATGGCTGACATTTTTGAGTAGGATGACAGCGGTTGGACACCGTTAATGATCGCGGCCAGTGTCAGAGACGCTGAGCCTGTTGTTGATTTGCTTCTGAACAGAGGGGCTAGTGTGGACGAGAAGAGTGCGTTGCCACATCGGGAGCCTGGCCAACCGACCTCTTAGATTGGTGACCGCATAACTAACCAAGGACGCAGACCATAACGGACAGGTGAGCACGTGGTTAAATAGCGAGCAAATCAAAGCCAAAATATCGACGAGGGCCGAAAGTACTTTGGCTCACAGTCCTTGACTGACGTGGATTGCGTAGACTGTCCTCCATTTTGTTGCTTCAAAGAGCAACATCGACCTCGCGAAGAAGTTGCTTGAGGGCTCGCCTTCTGCATCGGCTCGTGTTCGGGATAAACGCGGCCAGTACGCGATCCACCGCGCTGCGGCAGTCGGCTCTGCACCGATGGTGACTTTGCTTCTAAAACACCGCAGCCCATTGAATGCAACCGACAATTATGGTCAGACGGCGCTGCACCATGCGGTGGCCGAAGGACATGGTATGAGTCATTCCATGCTTGGTTCTATTTATCTCGAAGGGCGGTTTGTAATCGTTTAATTATATATAGGTGACACTGCCGTGGCTCTTCTCAAGGCAGGCGCTGAGACGGAGAAGAAGGATCAGTCTGGTTTTTTGGCCCTCGATCTTGCGCCAGACAAGGAGGTGAGTCTGTTGATGAAAAAAGCACAGATGAAGTGGAGATGAGCCGACCGACCTTGCAGAAGTAAACTAACAATTGTTTTCAAGGTGCGGAAGTATATTATTCAGGCGGCTGAGAGAGAGGGCATAGAGCTGGCATGATGTTGACACTGCGGGCGTTTCTGCAGCATGCACTTATTACTACGGAGTACAACTGGACCATTCTCAACCTGCTTTACCATACATGGGTTTACAAGCTTGTACTGTCTCAATAACCCAAAGGAGAACATGTCTGAAGACAATTAAGGAAGGGAAGAGTGAGTTTGATGTAGACAACATTCGCATAATTGTGATTGATGGTATTTACATGTAAATATGCGAGCGCAGGAAACAAGCACCGTGACCAAAATGTTGTGTAAAGACACGCACGACGTACATGGAAGCAGCTCCCATTCCGACGTAGACATATAATAATAGTAAAGTTTGAGAAAAAGCAAAATTCAAGCCTAGAAACAAGGTAATAAAGTACACCGAAATACATGTTAACAGAAGTGGTCCATCATCCGGACACAAATAGAACGAAACATAGCCCCGTATTTCACCTCCCACCTAAAATATGCACAAAAGAATACCAACATGACAATATCGACGCCAGCCAACAATATCCTAGGTATAGTAAAACGCAATAGATAATCAAATAGTGACGCAGAGAATGAGCAAAAATAAAGGATGCAAATAAAAGAAAGTAATGAGGAAAGCTAAGAAGCTGTCGATGGTGATGGATAGTTATGTCACCATCCAGAGGCAACCACATTTACTTAAGCCAGACTCATCACGTTTGTCAAACACCTCACCGGCCCCCATGATGTCCCTCTTTCCCTGTGAAAACAAAGACGGGCCAGATTCAATTTCGGAAATCGTGACTTGAATGGGCTGCCCGCTGGCATCCCGGTTTGGAACGGCCTTGAGGCTTGTGCCTTCTAGTTTGAGCTCGTACTGCATGCACGTTGCCTGAGGTGAGTTTGCCATGCGACGCTCCTCCATCTTCACAACACGTGGGTATGGAGGCGGAGCATTTGGGAATAGTGGGGGCGTAGACGTTGCCGAAGAATTACTCTCCGTGGCCGTAGCGGCACCACCATCTGCAGTTGCACCGGTAGAGCTAGGGCTCATTTGAGTCGGCGTCGGCGTGGTCGTTGACGGAGTATATGTCGAAGACAGACTGAGTCTGTACATGCTCGTGTTTTGGTTTGGGTAGATGAAAATTTCAAGAATCGTATCTGGCCACGTGCAAACCCAAGGCTTATCGCCCGCCTGCGCCAGCATGGCACCCTTGCGACCGAAGGGACCAGCAGCATCAAACGATAGCGATCCAGAAAGGTCGCCCGCACCACGCTTATTGTTGTTGGTAGTGCTTGCTTCCACCGTAGGCTGAGCATTGGGAGCAGACAAAAAGCTCTCGCGAACAATGACGGTTTTGTTGTACGGCATCATCTTGAACCATGCTGGTCCGCGATTCAGGTCGAGGGTGTCATTAACAAGTAACAAAGGTGCCCGTGACTTGATTGTAGGGGCCTGCTCGCCATAGAAAAACAAGTTATTCTCATATGTGGCCGATTCGTTGCAATGGATACTGATATCGTACATGGGTCCGTCCGGGGTCAAAGGCAGGCTATTGACTGTGAGGGTCATGCTGTATTGATTTGCAATACCGCATTTCCATGCTTGGGCTTGTGTTGTATCGTTGAAGCAGGCGCCCGGGCTTTCATTGATTTGAAATGGCAGTCCAAATGTGCCAGTTGGGAGGCCTGGGAGATTTGTTGGTGTAGGAATCGGCGTCGCATCGACGGTGACGGTGACGGAAACAGGACCATTGTTATTTCTAAAACACTTTTGTGAGTGATACTAGCACAAGACGAAAACCTTTGGTAAGAGTCTGGAGATGTTTGAGCTTACGAGTGGTGGAGTTCTTGGGCCCGTCTGTGTCTAGACACAAATGTACCAATGACAGAGCCGAGAACGATACCCATCAATAAGAGGGCGGTGATGACGAGGCAGATAGCCCAGTAGGGAATAACGCCGAGGATGCGGCGTCCGCCGTAGCGTTGAACGAAGTGTGGAGCTTTGTGCTTGCGTTTCTCGCTTATATTCCGCGCTTCCGTGTTGATTTCGCGCCCACTTCCCTCCGTGGTGAAGCTTCTCAAAGAGTACCGAGAGCGGGGTGACTCGGCGCCCTCCACACCATCAAACTCTGGATTGCGTGAAGCCAGCCCAATTCCCCCGGCGCCAGGGATAAGTTGTATGGGGGCAGGTACCGCAATATGTGCGGAAGTTGATGCTGTTTCACCCGATGAGGTAACAGGTTGCACATGAGTTGGGTCCGGCACTGCGGCTTGCACCGCTGCAGGTACTGCAACTGGCACTGTATTTGGAGCTGTTGGTCCAGTTGCTACAGAGCCGGCCAGTGGATCAGCTAGTGGGTCGTAATGTGGTTGTACGTTGGAGGCGGCAATCTTGCGAGTGTATGCTTCGTCCGGATATCTCGTGTATGGCGGCAGCTGCTCAGTATGACCGTCAGGTCCAATTAGATCGGCAACATCCTCGCCGTCGGGACCGATGCGACGTCGATAATTATCAGCCATACTGGGGAATCCAACGGGAATGTCGGTTGCTGGCAGGGCACTTGGACCGGCCATCGTGTTTTGCTGGTACAAGCCATAGGGAAACGTTGGACCGCGGGGGCCAGAGTAGGATGAATCGGATGGTGCGACAGTAGAAGTTGTGGCACCGCTCAGGGTTCTAGCCACGCGTACATTCTGAGGATACATCTGGTAAGGGAAAGAGGGTCCTGAAGGGCCTTGGTAAGGCTCTTCTTCATGTACCGGGGGTACACTGCTCGTGGCGCCCTCACGAACATTGTCAAAAAGGCCGGTGTTGCTACTACTAGAGGCGCTTTCGGAAGGCACTGACCTCGGGGAGTGTCCAATTGGAGGTTTCGCAATGCTAGATGGACGGGTAGACGTGAGAGATCTTGGTAAAGAGGAGAGGGTAGGAGGCGGAGGCGTGGGCAAGGATGCAGATTCTTGTGGCTGTTGCGGTAGAATTGATTCGCTGAAGAATTGTGACGAAGTCGTCGCGAACGAATTTGACGGAGACGAAGAGTCTGAAGGAGCGGCAGAGGAGGAGGAGGAGGAGGGGGAGGAGGAGGAGGAGGGTGATGAGGAGGAGGAGGAGGGTGATGAGGAGGAAAAGACTCTTTCGACGAAGGTAGAAGAGGCCGCAGCGCCGGATGCTGTCGTCGAAAGGTGGTCGTCTTGATGAGGCCCGTCAGACACGGAAGACTTTTGGCTGTCCGTAGTATTCGTGTTGGTAGTAAGAGGTGTGCCTGTTGACGTAGCAGTGGAGTCTTGGTGAGGCCTAAAGCCATTTGACACGGTCATAGCCATGGCGGTTAGATAGGCGTCGTCGTCCGCGACATCGGGAGTGTCCGCGTCAATTTCGACAGAAACTCCTCTGGACAGGCGCCGCGAGGCCCTCCGCTCGAATTCAGACGTCTTCTTCTCGGAACGATCCATGGTTACTAGACGTTCGGCCACGGACTAGAGCCGCAAAAGATGATGAGACTCGCTGCCGGCCTGCCCGGCTGTTGCTCGCATCCGCCTGCGTGGGGAGTATTGCGTCCTCGACGCAATGCCCGTCGTTGCACGCTTGATCGATCGAGTCCCGTGAGTAGATGGCAATAGGAATTAGCCAGGCGACGATGGAATGCGACGATGTTCGAACGGCGCGATATATCTCGGCGTGCAATCGACGGTTCTGTATCAAGTTGTGATCTTCGGCGTGCCGGTTTCAGCCGATCACAGCGTTCAGTCGTGATGCTTCAGACGCAGCACCTCACGTTCAAACAACAGACAGAAAAGATGCAACGGTCAACGTTTGTAGGATCCCAAGAGCGATTGGGAAACAGTGCGTCGTCGGGTGAAATGGCGATGATCTACGGGCGATTGAGAGTAACGTAGACGACAAGGCGAGACGAATCGAAGGATGGGGACAATGACGAGAGAAATGGAGGATGAGACGAGGAAGTGAAAAGATGCGTGGGTAAAAAGAACCAGTGAGAAGGAAAGGGGGGATGCGGCGAGTGCCCCAGCCAGCGCCAGCCCAACCAGCCTAAACTACGAGGCGCCGGCCCAGAAAGAAGTCGAAAAAGGCACTGGCCGAACAGGGAAAGACCAAATGGCTCAAGTCACGGCGAGACTTACAACAGCGAAATAATACGACGTACGGCAAGAACAGGGGACAGCCAGGGGCAGTAATCGCGCTAGGTCTCTGGGGAAAGGTTCCTAGAGTCCGGTATGCGTGCGATGAAAGGAAACATTTTGCGTTACGACTTTACAGATGTAAAATGAGAGGTTACAATTCCCCCGTCTACGATAATTGGAGAGTAGTCCCGGGCGACAGTTAAAATACAGAATGGACCACTTTTGCCTTAATCCTCCTGCGTCCTCCATCGACTACAGACGACAGCACTGAAGGGGGCCCACGCACAGGTTGCCAATATACTATGTGCTCACTCTGTACGTTACAATACGAAGCATTTCGAAAGCCCAACTCTGTTTTCCGGGGAGCCGACTTGACATGTACTTGGGACCACGCGGCAGAATCAGCACAGATGCACTTTCCGTTCTCAGTTAGCGTTTCTCTCAGTCGGTCCTCCCTCGTTTTCGTGCCTCTGGCGATGAGATACAGCTGCTGACGATCGAATGCCAGTGCCGCGTGCAGTGAAATCTCGTTTGTTGGACAGACAAAGAGGGCAAGCAAAGGAAGGATCTGGTTGCCAGTTGACAAAAGGGCCTGGCCAGTTCCAGGAACAACAAGAACAGACCTTGGCTGGGGTTTCGGACCGGGGTTTGAAGGCGGCCTGTGATTGACCTGGGCAAGTGAAGGGGCCGCCGTCTTAGCCTCCCTTCTTGTGTCTTTTCTGAGCAATGCCACCATAAGGTGCGAAGGTCTTGTTCGAGTCAATCCGTCCACTTCAGCGCCCCTGATTGGCTCGGAACATGGGCTGGTAATAGGCTGTCTGGCACAAAACACAGGCCGTCCTTTCAGAGGGTCCTCTGGTCCTCTGCGGCATACGGAAAGACAACTCACTTGGCCAAATACTTGCGTTTGGCACAGCCGTTTTGTTCGCCGGGTTCTGACCGTGGTTTCGGTTGTACTTGGGAGTTGAGTTTTGCTAGATCAAAAAAGGGGCGTTGGTGGAGCCAAGGTCGGCGCCGATAACGTGGACTTCTTTCTGCTTTGTCCAGGCTCAGTTCGAAGCTGTGCAAATCGAGTCGACACAAAGGCCTGGCCAGCGAGCCAGCAAACCCCAGACAGGAGCGGCCTGGCCTGGCCCACAGAAATTGCCCTATGGCGTCCCTGTCCGTAAAGAAGAGCCGGTGGCTTCAAAGCGCCAAGAAAAGTTTCACGTCCCCTCGTCTTCCTGCGACACTGGTCGTGGTGAAGATCTGTCGACGCACGTTCGGCTGGCAAACTTTACTCGTCCAGGCCGCGCTTTTGTTTGTGCCTCTAATTCCCGAGCTCAATCATTCACAAACTGCCCTAGTCCGTACGTTGTACTTCTATCCTGCATCTCTTGTTTTTTTTTTTTTTTTTTTTTTTTTTGGTGTGTCATTGTGTGTCATTTTGCGTGTCGCTTTCCACAGGTTACTTCTGCAACCCTACATGCTCAAGCGAAGACTGCCGATTTTAATATGGATGCCTCATATGCGCCATAGCACGGGATTCGATCATTGGCCTTTAAGCCTATATCCCGATGTCATACTTTCGTAAAAAGGGAACAAATCCGAGGAATGCGGTAGGAAGTGGCACACGAGATGAGTAGAACAAAAATAAAGAAGGACGGAGGAGCCAGACGAAATGCCAGGAGAGATACGGTGAAAGACGTAAATCTTCTTGTTGGGGACTTATATCAGATAAAATCAAGACAGGGGCTGTTGTCAAGTCAAATTCGCAGGTCGAGCGGAAGATGCACGGGGAAACACAGAAGAAAAAGCGCACCACGCCCAAAACAATGGAAAAAGCCAGCTTAGATTCAAGTAACATCAACTATATTTCGAAGAAAACAACCGTCCAGCCGAAAAGCTAATAAACACCACTCGCCGGAAGATTTTAAGCTTTCGATTTATTTAAAAAGTTGAGTCGAGAGCGACGAGGGGGCGGGACGAGATGGCAAGAAGATGGTGTAGTGATGTGCGGCACACATTGGTGGTGGCCATGGACGCTTGTCAGAATTGGCAGATACCCGAGAAAGCAGGGCCGGCGGTTGTGTACGTTTGTGTAAGCCCGTCTCTCCTCTTGTCCGACTTTGAACGTCGTGCTGCCAGGATGACACGTAGAGTCTGTCAGCTGTTATGTCTCCTTTCAACGCCTTGGCGAGATGTGTACTGGTAAGAGAAGGCGTAGATCTTGAAGATGTGTTCGAGGGCATATTTGAGTGAATAGACAAACCGAGGAGAATAAAACAAACGACGGGAACGAACATAGCACGAAACACCAGCTCAGGCTCAGGGACTGGAGAAATGGTCAAGCAGAAGGTGACACAAGGCTTGGCATCGGTCTAGATGGGGACGGAACTCGTAGGCCGTGTGGTTTGTGTGCTTGTTGGCCTTGTCTTGCTTGAGACGAACTGGACCGACACTGTAGCCAATCTTTTACCTGGGACTTCATCTCACATCTGTTAGAGATCACCGAGCCTACCAAAACCATGGACAAAATACGGCCAACTACGCAGGACATGAGTGCTGGGACCATAAATGCTCTGGGGTCATCCTCCGGACTGATAGAAAAGAGAGAATGAGCCACGATGGAAAGGATCGTCGCCTTCCTCCTTATTAATTGCACTCCGCCAATACCGCTAGGGTGTGCTATTGGCTGTGGATGTGTTTATTGTGCATTGCTTTTATTTGTATGGATGTTCCTGGAACCCGCTCCATCTAGAGTGTCTTATGGGGTGGGTGGCGTCAAGACGCAGCGGGCGGTTTGATTGCGGCCATTTAAGGCGGCGTCTTGCCTCCGGGTAAATTCACAAGAGGCACGTACGAAGAAGGTTGTGTAGCAACCGTCGAAAGGGACACTTTTGAAGAGAACTTGGTATGAAAATAGGCAAAACGGGAGGGTCAGACACAGTACGGCAAGGAGGAGTCGAGGGCCGTGGCGAAGCTGCTGACTGTGAAGCACGGCATCGTGGGTCAGGGGCCCAACACATTTGGGCTGAAGAGCATCTCGTCGAACGAGAGGTGACAGACGAGTCAAACGATCTGTCAGGAGCCGAACTCATTCTGTCATAGTCAGGTTGGCGTTGGAATCGGCAAGCTTGGGCACGCAACAACATAGCCTTGCCATCCAGTCTCGGTATGTCGCGAGTGAAGGCGCGGGCGCGGGCCTGGGCCGGCCACTGGCGTCAGACGGCGGCGTCTTGGCAGGAAATGCTCTTCCTGCGGTGGCCTGGTCAGCCTCCGTCTTCTGCGCTTCTCTTCCCCAGTGCCTCCTTACATCGTCCCCCCTTCCCATTTCTTTCTTCCCTTTTGCCTTCTTTCGCCTTTGGCAACCTGCAGTAAGATTTGTGTAGCACCGCGACGTCCTTTTTCTCACAGTCCTATGTTGTGGCTCGTTCTTGTCGTCTCTTCTTTCCGCCAGAGTTGGAATATCCCCACCATTGATGCGGCATCCTTTCGTTTCTACCCCCCCTTCATAAAATCTCGCCTCACACAACAGCGCCAGAAACATTCTCGCCGGCCTCAATGCCATTCTTCCTACGGCAGGGCTGTAAGACTAGCTTGCTCCGTCGCTAAAAGCATCCAGCCTCCAAGCATCAAATCAGCCCCTCCAATGTATTGCCGTATCTGAAGCTTAGCAGATATCATCCGTACGACAAAGGATAACTCAATATGCTCACTACTGCTACTCCTGCAGCCGCCTCTGCCTCTGCATCCGTTCTGTTCGTTTGCAGGTCCCAATACTAGGGCTAGCTAGTGAGCATGTCGTTGTTTCCTCTTCTCATTTCGGACCCTCTTCTATGGTCTCCTATCCTTCTTTCTGTGTCTCGGGGCTGAGAGATGGGCCCGTGATGTACTCGGTTGACCTGACCTTCGATTCGTTCCCATTTAATTCTCGCTCATATGTCATGCATCTGGCTGTTTGCCCGCGTCTGTACTGGCTCGAAAACCGTTTACTCCCTGCCCTCTTCTTGTTCTTCTTGCGGTTGCATGCCTCACCGCCCTTTTTGTCGTCTCCCCCGTCCGCATTTTGTCTTTCTTCTGTTTATGCACATTTGCCATGAAATAGTGCACTTTTTCGTTGCCCGACAGCCTCGCAAGAGATGACAGGTCAGCAGTAACGATCAAGATGTGCAAAAGGGAACTTTTGTCGATGCAACACCCGTCGGGCGCGTT
Source organism: Sporothrix brasiliensis 5110 (assembly GCF_000820605.1). Lineage (NCBI taxonomy): Eukaryota > Fungi > Ascomycota > Sordariomycetes > Ophiostomatales > Ophiostomataceae > Sporothrix > Sporothrix brasiliensis. Next base: position 2,203,460 of record NW_024467138.1, on the reverse strand, counting down.
CCAGGCGTCCGTTAAGGTACGTTTTCGTGCATTTTCGCCGTTGATGAGACAAAAATCGGGCGTGCCACGCTGAGGACAATATAAAATTGGCACTAGTAAAAGCCTTGTCACTTTCGTCGATCTTGTCTTCTCTCTTGAAATCGTCACCTTGGTCTTCCTCCGCGGCGACCTATCCCGCGAGCCACGGTGTGCCCCGCCAGCGATGTAGGGTCGCAACGGGCCTTGGTAGGCCCGAGCCAAGGGAGGGAGGGACAGACTTGTCTGCACCAGCCAGTTCAGGAAAGGCGCAAGCGGCTCTGGCGAAACGCCCTCCCACGAGAATAATGAACAACAGTACTGCGTAGTTCAGGTGGGTTGTCGACCTCGTACGTACGTATGATACCTGAACGCGAACGACCTCCGCTAGCTAACGCATTGTTTTGCCGTTACGTGCGGCTTGGAAAGGCCATACCATTAAGTATGGACGACGAGAAGTTCAACTACATTTTTGCCAGCATTTGCTTGGAGATTTCTCTCAGGTCTGCTTGAAAAACAGCGGCGGGCAAGTGGAGGAGGCGACCTTCTCGTCCCACAAAGGACTCGAGGGATGAAGGACCATGCCTCTGTCGATTGGCCTGAAGGTCGCCCGCAGTAACGAGGCTTTCATCTGGCGTGTGGTTGGTTCGATGCAGTTTCGGAAACAAAAGTAGCATGCCGATGTCGTGGCACACCGATCTGGCCACTGTCCGTTTACAAAACAAACGAAAAAAGAGAAAAGAAAAGAGAGAAAAAAACGATAAAAGCAACTGATATGGAAGAGGCAGACGCGAGAAAATGAGCCCATGTGCAGAAACACATCTGCAGCTCGCCTTGAGACACTGCAACCATGGACCGACCTTTCCTGGCGGTAAAACGCACACGCCCCAATCAGAGCGTTCATGCTGTCCGTCTCAACGCAGAGCCCGAGGTCAAGGCCACGACCAGCGCGCCTTGTCTCGTTGACCAGGACAAAGGAGGGCGGATGCAGGCAGGACATGTGCAGGTTACGAAGGTTTCGTTTTGTTTGAGGAAGAGGAGCCACCAAATGTGCTGAAAGTGCCCAGAGCCGTGTGGCGCTGGTCAGCCAGCTAGGCTACCGTCACCCCCTCACTCCTCTTTCCATCACACTGCACTGCCTTCTTCACCAGTTGCCTCGCGACTCGTATCTGAGCTGCGACTCTGGTCTCGCTCCGTGGCCTGTTTGATCCCTACCCTCGTCGATTGCCATTGCATTACCCCCCATGAGATTCAACTTACATATATATGTAGGTAGAGCTCGCCCATGCACTCCCTCCCCTCCTCCAAACATTGCTCTGCAACATTGTTCTCGAGAGACGAGTCACGCCTTTGATACTGCTCCTGTTTTCTTGTAACCTGTCGGATCCTTTGCCTTTATTTGCTTCGAGCTGTCTTCTGCATTCGATTGACAAAGTCCGTTTTCCAACCGTACCGACTCACAGTCCTTCAGTTCACCATCGCAGCCATATTTATCAGCGACTCGAATTCCACTTTCCCATCTTACAAGTTATAAACTCAAGAAGCAACACGAGGCCGGGCTCTCCCCGTCCATGATGAGTTGCTCTATATAGCGAACAGCGACCTTGGTGCTCAACCAAAGCCCCCGCTCCCTTCCTCCGCCCTCTACGTGTTTGATCTCCAGCCCACAGCCCCTAGTCAGACTTGACGAAGGAGCTCGATGTTGTTGAGACTGCCACGCTATCCTTCACCAATCTATGCCAGTCTCACCACAATTCGCCTTTCAAGGAGCGTTAACGAGGTCTACATTGAGCCCGCTGCACTTTCACTCTCTCCAGGCTTGCTAAGCATCCGTTGACGGCCGTAATCGCCTCATCTTTTGGGAGAATCAAACTCGGACACCTCTGTATTTTCTCTTTCCGTACTTTACCCACCACTACTCGACCCTTGCCAGCATCCAACATGCCTCCCTCTCACTACTCCTCCAGCTCCTCGGTGTCTAGCCGCTCGAGCCATAGCAGCAGCAGCTCACGCTCCTCGGCCCCGTCACGTTCTTCCCGTGAAGAAATCCGCTCCACCAAAGTGGCACTGCCTCGGAACCGTAAGGCCTTCTCTTGCATCGTCTGGTTTGCCGGCGGCAACCCGGGCCTCGTCAAGCACATCCGGCGCGATGACTTTACATACACTGTCGAATCCAGCCGCGATAGCCGTGGTCGGCGCAACAGTGACGGTGCCGCTACAATCTCGGAGCGCACAACGTCCCGGTGGCACTTTATCAAGGTTACAGATCGTGATTATGACGACGACGACGACGATGACTATTCATCACAGAGAAGCCTCCGGCCGCGTGGAGGGCCAATGCCCTTCCGCGGTGCCGGTAGGCAACCTGGGGGACAATCCCGTCGACCAGGCGGCGCTTCTGAGTTTGGCGGTCCGCCGGCTTGGGTAGGTAGGCCAGGCGGTCCTGGTGGTGCTGCCGGTCCAGGCATGCCGGTGGCTCCCGGCGGTGGTCCGTCGAGACCTCGTATGCCGAACGGGATGCCTATGCCCATGAACGTGCCCGGTGGCCCGCAGCGGTTCCCGCCTGGCGGGCCACCCGGGGGACCGGCTTTCCGTGGGCCTATGCCTGGACCTGGCGTCCCACGCCCCGGAATGCGTCCAGGTGTGCCTGGTGGCCCAGGTGGACTAGGTGTTCCTGGTGGCCCCGGCGGCCCTGGTGTGAGGCCGAATATTGTGGATGTATGAGAGGGCATCTCGGCCCATGGCTAAAATTACCATGGCGCCGCTTTGAATTTCATTTCTGTCCTTGCTTTATTTGCCCTTTAGTTTGTTCTCTCGTACGAAACGACTTCAGTATGACTTTGCGGGCCTATGATGGCTGCCCATCTCAATTTATAGCCTTTAGTTTTCTGTTTTACTTTATTTTCATATCTGTCGAGGACGGGGCCGTCAATCTGCCGTGAGTAGGAATGGTTTTGTCATTATACTTTATTATCCTTTTTGTTTTTTTTTTTTTTTTTTTTTTTTTTTTCACCCACCTCTCTACCTCTGATGTTGTTTCTTATCCGCGGTTCGCGCCCCCTGCTATCGTTTTTGGTTCTGCCCATAATTTTCTACCGTTCGCCCCCAGTTCATTTTTTGTTGTTTCAGCATTGTCATCTTTTACCGCCTTCTTTTCTTTTATCACTTTCCTTTGACGCAACAAACACAAACAGCCGGGCACCAGATAGACCGTAAACGGCACTCTGGACAGACAATGCCCAGGATCAATACAGTAACGAATAAGACAGGAAATCGAAACCAGAGAACACATCGAAACTAGAGAACACAATACTACCGCACGCGGCCTTTCTTTGCTACGCGTATCGTGACGATGAATGCGGCTCTGCGTTTCGACGTCATGCTCCGCACTCTTGCTGCATTCTTTGGATGCCCGCTCAGCAAGTGATTATGATAGGCTGAGCATGTGCTACTAGCGCCCTGGGAGCTGCAGACTGAGATGGGGTTCTTTTGTTCTTGATAATGGAGAACAACCCCGGAAACGTTCCTGGCAAGATGCCGCTGGCGGCACTGGCAGCCCGAATAAGGCTGTCAGACATTGTCGGCCATTGTGAGTTATTAACAGGCAGACGATTTTTGTTCTCTGTGTTCCTGGATCCCTGAAATACCCGCTCCCACGCTTTTTGGCATATTTGCGCCCTCTGCTGCTTGGCACGGGAGTTCGTGTATGTCTCTGCCCGCGTATGTTTTGCGACGCATGTCTTGGTAGCTTGGATTGGTTTGTCGACACTCTTGTCATCGCGTGTGAAGTGGATCCAGGCCAGATGGGTCCAAACCAAGTAGATCCGATGTTTCTAGGCTGCAATGGCTGCCTGATGATAGGCGCGCAGAGGTGCAAACACCAACAATACAAACAAGTCAGAAACGCGGCGGGTTGTGTGAGAAGTAGAAAATAACATGGACAACACAAAACAATTAACAAGCATTGCCAGCCGGGCAAGGACAAGCTCTGCTCAATGTGCAGTCGGACTGGACCGGGGACTATCAACTGGGCAAATGACTCCAGAATGGCCCGGCTGTAGGTTTGTCGTCTAGAGCGTCTTGGAGCCTCGCACAGTCATGAGTGGTGTCTTTCTCTCCACTTTCAGGGCTCTGGCCAGGCTGCAATAGGATATGCACGTCAGATCCAAGAAGGATGCACGGCTGGAGGGTAGCTGGCGCAAACCGCGAGCCCATCAAACGGCCAGAAGAGGTCGGCCCTGGCCATATTTTACATTTTCCTTTTCGCCCCGCCTACTTTTTGTCTTGTAGTTTCCTTCAATCTCCAGGGCGGGTCTGCAGGCTTTTTCCGTGTGAGGTGTGCACTGCATAATGGTGAGAGATGGTATTTGATATACCCTACGAATTACAAGTATTTTGCACGACGTTTTGCCGGTACGAACTCCGCCGAAGGGGGTATTCGTAAGTATTGCAGTTTGTAAGGTTCGCCAACTGGAGACAGATGCATATTTGTTGCCGGAAAAAGAATCACAAGAGTCACCGGGGGCGGTTGCAGCATTGTAGAGGACGACAGAGATCAAGGCTAGGCTGAGGCACGAGGGAGGGTGAGGCACAGAACCAACTGCGTCACTGTGAGGCCAACGGCTGCGGCGCGAGGGCGTGGCTGTACGCGGGGTGCGTTAGGAAGGTCATGCCGTGGCCTACTGAATTGAGGTTACGTCGCTCAATTGGCGCTGTAATACAGCATACGTCTGAGAGGAACGCAATTTGATGGCACCCAATAATTGTGCGACGGCCATCCCGTAGCGTGTCGCCCAGCAATAAACCGTGCGATATGTATCGCGCCCTGCAACTTGACATGTTGCGCGTCCTCAACGTCGACCAGGGCAGAAGACCATCAAACCAGCACAGTTTCTCACTGCACGTTGATCCTGCGGGGAGTGGGAGTGAGGGGGGGATGGGGGGGGGGGGGTGCTCGGAAGTCTTGCAAAACGACGTTGCAGCGGTGCTCCTTACCCTGAAGCCTCCTCGCCACGTAAACAAACGGCCAGTCGATGCGGAGATAGCTCTTTCCCTATTCACTGCCTATTTGCTACCCCGCTATGGGACGCGACGCAGTCACGCATCCTCTGCGTGGGACGGAATTCCCCTAGGACATTGGCCTCACAAGGTTTGTGCATAATGCGCCTGTCCAATCAACTGCCGCGCTGCTGTGTACAGCGACCTCGCTGCAAAAGTAGGATGGAGGCTCGGGAGGGTCTTACGGCCCAAAGGTCGTCTTTCGTCTTACCGACAACGCATGCCGCGTGAGGCCCCTGGAGCAGGAGCAGAAGCAGGAGCTGGTTCGGTTGCATGCTCTCGTTCTCTCGTTCTCTCCTCGTCCCTTTTCCGATTATCATCCTCCGTAGGAGGCGGCAGCGGGGGGGTCATTGGGGCCTTGCCCAACGGGTCCTCTTGCGCACCCCAGAGAGACCCATACGATGCGGCGATCACCGTGCAGGCTGTGTGGCGGAAAACATGACGAGCCAGCACCAGGCAAAAGACTGGACCGGCTGCAGGTAAGCGGACACGGCGAAGCACAGCACCACAGGGGCCAGATCGGTTGGCCTGACCAGGGGTGGCTGCAGAAGGACGTATCTTATGACGCAGATGGCCCCGAGAGTGGTACTGCTGCCTCGGAATGCAGGTTGCGATCGGGCACGGTGAGCTTGTAGTTGAGGCTGCTTCGTCAGGCCGTATAAGATCTTGTTCTGTCCCTCCTCTTCTGCTCTCTTATTTCTTTGTTTTTTTTCTTCATTGGATGGTTTCAGGTTACCTACTCTCCTTCTTTGTCTCTCTTAATACTCACTTTCTTCCCATTATTCGTTTTCTATCCTATTTCCTTGTCGTTCTTTCGTCCAATGCTAGTCACTCAATATTCTGTTTTTTCTCTCCTATCCTGCTCTTCTACCATATAATTTCTTTCATTCTTTCATTTTTTTTTAACCGAGGAGCATCTTCCTCTCCTCGCCCAAATGGCGACCAATGCATCCTGCAATACCATGACAGACCCTATGGCCACCGTCAGTCGGGCCTCGGATCCCTTTACTAGCCAGTCCTCGGTGCCGTCGGCCGCCCTGTTGGATTTCTTCTTCCCGGGTCTGTCCGTCTTCACTGGTGCCCTTCAGCGGTACCTGCATATCGACCTCAACTACTATTTCCCGCTCGTGCTGTTTCTCGGCGGTGTCACCTTTGCTTGGAATTACTTCAGCAGCTACCTTTATGCGCAGCTCGAGAACCACTTTATGTCCACAGTCGAGGTCCGCTACGACGATGAGGTATACAACATGCTCATGACCTGGGTCGCCTGCCAGCCGTTTGCCCAGAACGCCCGTCGGTTTATCGTCAACACCATGGTCGGATCTCGCTCATGGTCGGTTTGGGAGTTGCAGTATGAGGAGCGCCGTCGCAATGCCTACGACTCGGACGACGAGGGCGGCGATGACAGCGACGAAGACGACGACGCTGGGGCCGACACGTCGCCCGAGGGTCTCGCGAAGAAGAAGAAGCAAAAGAAAGCCCTCTCCTACACCCCGACCTTTGGCACGTACTACTTTTGGTTCCGCGGCAGCCTGCTCGTCTTCCGCCGCACACAGAGCCGCGACAATGCCGCCGTCAGCTCCGACCAGCGCGAGTCCATCTCTGTGTCTTGTTTCGGTCGCAACCCGGCCGTTCTCAAGCATCTGCTGCTCGAGACCCGTCGCATGTACATGCGCCGTGATGTGCACAAGACCGTCATTTACCGTGGCAGCAGCAGCGGCGGCAGGTACCGTGTCGGAGAGCCCACATGGATGCGTTGCATGGCCCGTAACCCCGCCCCTTGTCAACGGTCATCCTGAACGAGAAGGTCAAGGACGGCCTTGTGGCTGATGTGGAAGACTACCTTGATCCCGTTACACGCCGTTGGTATGCGAACCGTGGTATCCCTTACCGCCGTGGTTACCTGCTGTACGGTCCACCGGGTACTGGCAAGTCGTCGCTGAGCGTCTCGCTCGCCGGCCACTTTAACATGAACATTTACATTGTGAGCTTGAACGGCGTCGCCGCCACCGAAGAGACTCTCTCCGTGCTGTTCAACGACCTGCCGCGTCGCTGCATTGTGCTGCTAGAGGACATTGATACCGCCGGCCTAACGCATACGCGCGATCCCTCGTCCAGCGGCAAGGACGAGGGAGGGAGTGGATCCGACAGTGGCAGTGACAGCGACAGCGACAGCGACAGCGACAGCAGTGATAGCAGCGAGGATGAAGATGGTGAGAAGGACGGCGGTGGCGATAAGAAAAAGACCGATGACGACAAGGACGGCAAGGAGAAGAGCAGCCGCAGCCGCAGCAGGAAGAAGGACAAGGCCGGCCGCTTGTCACTCTCGGGACTGCTCAACATCCTCGATGGCGTTGCCAGTCAGGAGGGCCGCATCCTCATCATGACGACGAACCACGTGGAAAAGCTCGACAAAGCGCTGATCCGTCCCGGTCGCGTTGACATGATGGTTAAGTTTGACCGTGCCGATCGTGACATGACAGAGGCTCTCTTCCGGTCCATTTTTGCTACGCTTGAGGGAGATGGCGTACCGGTGATGGACAGTGCCAAGAAGGATGCTGAGGCCAAGACCATGACCAAGGAGGAGATTGCGGACGAACAGGCCGCTGCTGCCGCCCGTCTAGATACTTTCGCCAAGGAGTTCTCGGCCGTCATACCCGAGCTCACCTTTAGCCCCGCTGAGCTGCAGGGCTTCCTCTTAAAGCACAAACGTGACCCTGCAGGTGCTGTCGCGGGTGCCGCCGAGTGGGTGACGACGGCTAAGGCTGCCAAGGACAAAGCAGAGAAGCGCAATGAGCGCAAGAAGGAGAAGTCCAAGGCCAAGGAGGACCGCCATAAGCAAAAGCAGAAGGCGAAGAAGGAGAAAAAAGCCGCCGAGAAGGCCGCCGCCAAAGCCACGAAGGAGGCTAAGGAGGCGAAAGAGAAGGACGCGGCCAAGAAGAGAGCTGTCAAGAACTTGCTTAAAAAGGCGGGGACAACATCCGAGAAGAAGAGTGACAGGGCTTCAGACGACGACGATCTGGACCTTGCAGCCCTGTCGGACCTCTACAACAGCGACGGCGATGCGGACGCGCGGAATAGCAGCGGCGAGGACGACAGCGACGTCAATATCAACGACTACAGCTCGGACACTGACAGTGAGGCCGAGAGGAAGAGGCAGAAAGAGGCAAAAAAGGAAAAGCTCAAGCTGCAGCAGCGCAGACGGCGTCAGCAGCAGCAGCGGGCCAAGAGTCGCTCGGTTGTTGCAACCGGGACCCCTGCGCAGGCTTCAGCTACCATTACACCTTCCTCTTCGCTTGCGTCCGCGGCAACTCTTACGATTCCGGCGGCGCAAATCTCGGACCCACCTGTCTCGTCGGCATCGTCCGCGGCCGATCTGTCAGATCGGTCTGGGACGTCGTCATACGCGTCATCAAAGGCGACCACTGTTGACAGCGCTTCTTCGGAAATTGATGCAGCTGATTTTGCACAAAGAGTGCAGGACAAGACTAAGAAGCCTATCGAGGCCTAATGTCTGGCGAATTTCTGATAGGGTTTTTTTTTTTTTTTTTTTCTTCAATAAAAGCGGGTGTAAGTAAGGCCAAGCAATCGGCCAGGGGCCAATTTCTACACATGACAGACATGATATTCCACGAATGGAGCGGCGTTGGAGAGTTCGTCTTCGTTTTGATTTTCTCTACTTCTTTTTCTTTGTCCCAGGGACCAGCTACTAGACCATGGCTGTTATCAGCTTCGCATGTTACGTTGTCGACAAGGAAGCGGCACGGATAGATAGAATTGGGCTATCTCTACAAGTGACACTTGCGGCTTTATTAGACACAGCATCTATCACAATACCGAGTGCACATGACACAGTAGCACAGAGCACATATGCATGAATCATGCACCCGATGCTATCGAAAAAATCGTGTTGTGCTATCCACAGAAAACAAATCCATTCTAAATTTTGATATTAATTATCCGCCACACAGCGACATTTGTCTCATTGCTCTTCGCTTAGCGGAGCGTAGGCATGGCCACGTCGGCCTTCTGCGACAGAGCATCAGCTGCCTGCCACATCGACGTCACGGTCTTCTGCTGTGTATAGAAGTTGACACCCGGGCGGCCGTAGAAGGTGTTGGCACCGCCACCGGCAACGGATGCTTTGTTACCCGTGAAAGAGAACATGGGCAATGGCACCGGGATCGGTACGTTGATACCGACCTGGCCAGCCTCAATGCGGCGGCGGAAGGTCTCGGCCGTGGCGCCAGAGCGCGTGAAGATGGCCGTGCCGTTGCCGTACTCGTTGTTGTTGATCAGGTCAATGGCTTCGTCAAGGGTCTCGACATTCAGGCACACAAGCACAGGGCCAAAGATTTCCTCCTTGTAGCACTTCATTGACGGCTTCACGTTGGTGATGATCGTCGGGCCGACCCAATTGCCATTGGGGTACTTCTCAGGCTTGAAGCCACGGCCGTCCAGCAGGATTGTAGCACCCTCCTCCTCGGCGCTGGCAATGAGGCTTTCAATTCGCGCCTTGCTTTGGGGGTGAATAACGGGGCCGAGATCGGCGCCGGCCTCGAAGCCGCCGTTGACGTTCAGGGCCTTGGCCATCTCGGCCAGCTCCGGCAGCCACGACTCAGTCTCAGGGCCAACAGTGACCAGGGTGGACAGGGCCATGCAGCGCTGGCCAGCGGCACCAAAAGCAGCGCCAACAACCGAGTTCATAAAGTGGTTCTTGTTGCAGTCGGGCAAAACGGCGGCGTGGTTCTTGGCACCCAGGTTGGCCTGGACACGCTTACCGTTGGCCGAGCCACGGTTGAAGATGTACTCGCCGGCCTTGTTGCTGCCCACAAAGGAGATGGCCTTGATGGCTGGCTCGTCCAGGATGAAGTCGACGGTGCGGTGGCCGCCATGGACGATGTTAACAACGCCGTCGGGGAAGCCTGCCTCGCGAACAAGTTCAGCCAGGATCATGGCGGCACCAGGGTCGCGCTCGGAAGGCTTCAGAACCAGGGTGTTGCCGGTTACGGTAGCAATGGGGATGCACCACAGGGGAATCATAGCGGGGAAGTCTTAACAAAACAGTTGTTAACACACAGAACGTCCTTAACGCGAAGCAGAGAGAGAGGGGTGGGGAGGGGGTTGGCGTAGAAAACATACTGAAGGGGCAGATAGCTCCAACAACACCAAGAGGCTCGCGGTAGCTGCGAGTTTCCATGTCTTTGGCGACCTCGAGGACCTCGCCCTTGAGGAGCTCGGAGGCACCGCAGGCGGCCTCAGCGACCTGCAGTCCACGGAGGACGTCACCACGGGCATCGGCCAGGGTCTTGCCTTGCTCGAGGGTGATGCTGGCGGCCAGGCGCTCCCAGTTGTCGCGGATCAGGCCGACGAACTTGAACAGGACGGACTGGCGGTGGATGACACTGGTGGCGCTCCAGGCGGGGAAAGCAGCCTGGGCGGCGGCGGCAGCGCTCTTCAGTTCGGCATCGGTCATCTGGGGAACACGGGTGACAAGCTCGTTGGTGGCAGGGTCGTGCAGATCAATGAACTCAGTGGTCTCCGAAGCGACGAAGCGGTTGTTAAAGAAGTAGGGCGTGTCGGCGACGTTGGTGGCGGCCTTCGTGATGTGCTCCGTCGGGTAGCTCGTGGTCGTGCTCGAGAGGCGGACATCGTTGTACTCGGCCGGGTTGCGACGCACCACGGACGCGTAGATGCTCCGGGTGGTCGTGCGCGGGGCAATCATGTTGGCAGTGAGGCGGCGGGCCGAGGAGGGCGCCGAGGGCCGGGCGGAGCCAGCGGCCGCAACGCTCTTGGATATTAGACGACGCATTGTTGTGAATTTGGAGTAGAATGCAAAGCTAAGCCTGCAGCGAAGAGGACGAGGAGCTGGGTTGGAGAGAGTAGAGGGGACGAGGGGTAGGAATAAAACGCAGAAAAACAAGAAACGAGACGAAGGAGGAAAAAGACAGAAGACGAGATGAAGGACGAGAGGGAAGACGAGCAGATAAGTCGCCGAGGAAAAGGAGGCCACAGGACCACCGTTGGCTAGCTCGTTCGCAACGCAGCTAAAACGGAGAGCAACGACGTTACCCGTAGAAGACAACAAGAAGTTAGAAGAGCCGGGGGTATCGGTATCGGTGTGGAGGGTGGAGTATGGGCTGTGGACTTCACATGGGAACTAGAGAGGGGGTGGAGAGAGGGAGGGGGGCGAGTGTGTGTTATTGATAGGTGAGGAGGACGACGGAGAATGAATCGGAGATGCTAGTCGTTTAGGAAAGGCAACACAAGAAACTGAGGTTCCAGCTCGGCCGCCGGCTATGCCTTCCTTTTCGGTCCAATTGATACAGTTCATCTGTCTGCTCGGGTACGGTCTTTCCTTCTATTTTGGGACTCTTCCTCTTCTTTGCGCTGCCTCTTTCCTCACCAGAACCGGCTGAGCAAACAGAACTCAATGCTCAGAGGACGGCAGAGAAAGAGCGAGAGACAGCTGTCCCCAATCAAGAACCGACCAAAAACAAAGGCGTGGAGTAGGTGCGATTCGGCCCAAGGACGGCACTGGAGAACGATAGAGCCGTTGAATGCCGAAGGGCCGATGGCTAACATTGGCTTTGCAGCTTGCTAACGCTGGTTGGTCGTTTTGTTAGTTGGACCAGAAGGTGGCTACGCAATAGGGCCGCTTGGAGGTACTGGAATCTACGCTGTAGCAAGCAGTCCAGGCAGGGCGAAGCAGGGGGCGACCAGGGGCGACTTTGACTAGCAAAAGACAGGCACAACTGTCCAGAGGAAAAGGTTACGCGGGGAAATTCCCAGGGTTGTGTTGGTGGCGGATTCTGGGGATATTTAAGCCAAAACCGCGGCAACGAATCCCACAAGCCAGCCGTATTAGCTTGCACCCTTTCTTTGCTTTATGCTGCGTTTCCCTTGTCCATCCCGCGGCTGGCCGCTGCAACGGCCATCCTACACATACAGATACGATCCGTGTTTGGTTGTGCCTTCCTTGCGTGGCGCGGGGCGGCGTCGGAAAGTTTGACAAGAAAGGGCAGGAAGGGTCTACTCTTTCCGGCAGGGGGGATGGGCGATGCTGTGTCTGATAGTTGGATAGTAGCTGCGTTTCTGCTTGCCCGAAAAACGGGAATAGCATTCAGTATTAACCAGCGAGTGCCACATTGCGTCCAGATTCGCCTTCGCCGCCCGTGAGCCCCACCTCTGGCTAGGCCGGTGGACGCCCAAAGCTGCCACGAGAGGGGCTGTAGTGGCACGCGCCGCCGCCAACCGCTGACCGCAGACGGAAGGACGTTGAGAGACGGACACACACTGGGCAGGTCATAATGCCCCGTTTGTGCCAAAGAAAAACAATTCATGTTCACAGGGACCAACTTCGACGCTTGGCAAGGCCCTCACAGGAGAACCATATTTGTTTAGTTGCCATATTGGGTTTGGGTCGTTTTCGTTCCAACTTAACGTATGATACACTTTCATTGCGCCAATTTCATAACTAAAAAGATAACGAGAGAGAAAAATTATGGAAACAAAAAGATATCCACAAACACAAACGACAAACTGCCTCTGTCTTTGCTTTGATCTACTTTTCAGTCTGATCTGCGATCCGCTATTGTTACTGTCCTTTTCAAGTCCCTGGGTTTTTTTATTTTTATTTTTTTAATTTCCTTCACCCAGGGCCTTGGCACCTTGCCGTCGTCTCAAATTTCTCCCAGACGGTCAGCTATTAGGACTGACTGCGTGTCGCGCGCTTGGTGGCACCCTCCTTGCCAGTGTCGACGCCCGAAACGACCACAGCCTCCTGCTTGTCCTTGCCCTTGCTCTGGGTCGCAGCCGGCTTACCGGCCGGAGCAGCAGGAGCGCTGCCGCCGAGGACGAACAGACCAGAAAGCAGGACGATTACAAGGGCAGCGATACCGCCAGGAACCTCGGGCACCTGCTTGACGGCCTCAATGGGGTCGGCCGAGGCGATGGCGATAAACGCGTTGATCTTCTCCTTGACGAAGAGAATCGGGTCGTCGAGGAACTTGAGGTCGGACGCCAGAGGCTTCTTCTCATCTTCAACCTTGGGCTTGTCGGCCAGCTCAAGCAGCTGCTCCACGGAGTGCTTCTCGAAGAAGGTCTCCTCGGCCAGCTTGCGGGCGTCCTCGACGGAGTGGCCGATGTAGATGTTGTCGAAGAGGATGTCGTTCTGCATGGTCCAGATTTCAAAGCCAATGGCGCCCATGGGCTCGAAGTTGGCGGGCGTCTTGTCCTCGAAGTAGGCGGGGTTCTTGATTTTGCGCGGGGCCCAGACACCCTTGTACGCCGGGTTGTCGATGAGAGGAGCAGACCACTTGCCCTTGTAGTCAGGGTTCTTCTTCATGGGCTTGGTCCACGGGCCACAGCCAGACACCTCGGCGCACTTGGGGTTCGGCACCGTGGGGGCCAGCCAGTCACCGTCCTCGTCGTCCTCCCAGTCGGCGGGCTTCTGGGCCTCGGGATCGGGAATCGTCAGCGGTTCCTCATCGAGCCAGTCCTCGGGCTTGGTGGCCTCCTCGTCGATAATCTCGAACGGAGCGTCCTCATCCCAGTCCTCGGGCTTCTTGGCTTCGGGGTCCGCGATGCGAGCCTCATCAACCCAGTCCTCCGGCTTCGTGTCCTTGGCGTCGTCAATCTCCTTGGGCGGGTTGACGGCCGGGGTGAAGTCTTCCAGGAGGCTGCCCTCCTTGACGTTCTCGCCGTTTTGCTGGATAATGTAGGTGTTGTTGGGGTGGACAATGAGCGTGTACAGCTCCGTGGTCTTGACAATGCGAGCAGTGGGAGGGCTGTTCAGGTGCTTCTCCTCGTACTCGCCAGTCTTGGGGTTCTTGTGGTTGAAGATGAAGTGGACCTTGTTGGTGTGGCCGCACTTGTCCGGGCCAAACATGATGACGTAGGGCGTGGTGTTGGCGAACTCGTCCTGGTGCAGCGCCTTGGTATCGCGGAGCAGCTTCAGATACGCGCCACCGCATTCCAGGCCGTCTAGTTGCAACGTTAGCTTTTGCGCAAAAGCGACTTCCGCCTGCACACACAGCCGCACCCCACTGATGTTTCCAGGATTTGGGTTTAAGGGGACTTACTCTGAAGCTTGACCTCATACTGTACAACAAGTGTCTTGCCCTTGTTGTCAATCTTCTTGGGGAACTTGGCCGAGATGGCGTGGTGAGCCGCCTTGTTCTTGACCACGAGACCCTTGTCGTTCTCCATGCCTTTGTAGACGGTAGGCTCCTCAACGGCCCACTCGCCGACGTAAGCCCACTCCTCCTCCTCACTGCCGGAGCTCTTCATGTCCTTCTTGGCGTGGGAGGGCTTCCACCGCTTCTCCCAGTCGTCGGTGAACTGCTCGAGGAAGTCGGCCTTGAGTTTCGTGGGCTTCAGGAGCTTGTTAGTATTGGTAACAAAGATGGCGCAGCAAACCCAAACATCGTAAAAAGACAATCTTTGGCGATGGACGCAAAGCAATACGGATTGCGACATCGCGGGGGCAAACGTACCGTGAAGGTCGGCAGCTCCGGAGCCACGGAGGAAGCGGCTGCAGCCGCGCTGTCATCCTGGACATCCTCAGCATAGGCCTTGCCAGCCAGCATGGCCGCACCAAGGGCGGCAGCAACAGAGTTGATACGCATGGTGGTTTGTGAACGGGGAGAAATGGAAGAAACCAATCGAATTGAAGGCGGTCTCAATCGCTTGCGATAAAGGAGACCTTCGAAACAGGGGCAGGACAAAGAAGAACAAGGGAACCGAGCTCTCTCTCAAGACAAACAAAAGCAGCGAGAAGAAGCAAAATTGGTGAAGCGACAGACGTCGGATTGAGGAACGAAATGAAAAGAAGAAAGGGAAGAAAGGGAAGACGATGCTTTTGTGGGTTGGAGTCTTAAAAGAACGGTTTGGGAGGCGGCGCAGAGCTTCTGCTGGTCGAGGCTACAGAATCATCCAACGTGTCCTTTTTTTACGCACTGCTGTCGGGTGGTCCTCCCTGAATGCACTGTATTTTGTCCCCGTCTCGATCCGCCAAGCGGGCTGTTGATTGGCCAACAGTCCGGTGACAGGGAGCCTCCCCTAACGGCCTCGTCAGGGTATTAAGCTCTTGACCTGTTGCAGCTGGCACTGACGCCTCTGGACAGAACGTAGTGCGGGGGCGCCTTCCCATTTTTTAGTTAATTTTGGTCAGGGACGCCGTTGGCCTGTGCTTTGCGGTTCTAACAGCTTCGAAAGTTCCACCAAGTGCCATTCCTCGGAGTACACCTTTTGCTCCTGCCCCTTAAGGTCATCCACGTGTAAAGCTGGGGTCGCCTTTCTGCGGGCCATTTTACAAGAGGAAGGCGCGAGCGACGATGAGAATTGGCCCACTGTGTTCATTGATCGCATCGACTATAAGCACAGGAAGGAACGAGAGATGGCAATTGAACTGCCACGCGTGCCTTCCAAACGAAGCGGTTATAGGAAGACAGAATGGTAGAAAATAAACCACTACCATGCGATAAAAAGATGACATAGAAAGGCCTCGAAATAACATGTCATGCATTGGGTACACAGCTTGCAGAGTTGGCCCCCACAGCAATCACGTCCTTTGATCGACATACCCTTACTCAGGCAAAGATCGAAACCAGCGACCTTCCAACTGTCTAAACACGGCCAGCAACACTGACGATTGGCTACCAAGCCAGGCATTGAGATACAGATAGGCCCGGAGTTTCACGGGAGGGACGGTGCCTGTCTATCTCAGACAATACCGTGAGACTGGCACTGTCTGGCTGTTCACTTTCGTGCAGCTGGTTGGTTTAGTTTTTGGTCGGTGAGTGAAGAAGGGCAAAGGCTGGATGCCAGGATGTGAGTGAAAACGGGCAAACGTCTTGAATAACAAAGAGAATGTCTAAGAGAGCGGACATTGAGATGAAAGAGCTTAAGGCCAGCTGTCAACTTTCGTTGACGACCGTCGTGGATATCGGCAAAGAGGCCGGCGCAGGGTCTTCCGCGTATCTTGATCTTGAGGCCGACCACGTGGAGAGCCACAAGCGTGAAAATTGCGCCAGTGGTGTGTCTGGTGGCGACAGGGACTGGAAGCCTCAGCACATTGGGCTGGCTGGTTCCAATTGGTAAAGCACGTTAGACTAGGCCATCGAAAAGCAAAGAGCTAATACAACAAATTTCCATGTCGCAGACCAACGCTCACTACCTCCGCAAACCCGTTCTGACATTTAGCCTCAATCACGGCGCAATCTATCAGCAAAGAGTCAATCAAAGACGCGACGAGGCAAGACACAAAGTGAAGCAACGGGAAAATCCTCCTTAGGAACTTTTGTTCCGTTTCGTTAGCCCAGGGCCGAATACTGTGGAGCTACCTGCGCATTGAGCCCCTGATATGATAGAGGGTGACTGGTACGCAGGAAAAGTCACACCCGAACCACAGTTCAAAAGGGTAGTTGCGTGGAACCGTCTTCTCTACAATCGTTTTAGCCGACCGAACTTTGAGGCTCCAAACGGCGAGCAAGAGTGCTTCCGAGAGCTAGGAAAGGAACAGGCATCAGGATGTCCGGCGAGGCCAGCGCAACACCAGACGGGGCATCGAACAACAACGAGCAGCTTGTCATCTCCATCGACCCGAAGCACCCAGCGAACCTAGTCCCGTCGCTGTGCGCCAAGTTCTGGACCCTGGGTTGGGTGACCGGTACCGGTGGTGGCGCTTCTATCCGTGATGGGTGAGTCGCAAATGTAGAGACAAACTCTGCTTTGGAAAGGCCACTGTATGGCAGAAGCGCTCCTAACAAACTATTGCACAGGGATCTTGTGTACATTGCGCCTTCTGGCGTGCAGAAGGAGTTGATGAAGAACACGGATATTTACGTTATGTCACTCGAGGCACAAGCCAAACTGGAAGCAGAACAGAAGGCAAACGGCACATATAACTTCTACCGACCGGAACGCACGTATCTGCGGAGTCCCGTGAACCTGAAGCCGTCGCAGTGCACCCCGTTGTTTCTGGCCGCATTCACGAAACGCAAGGCTGGCTGTTGCATCCACACGCACAGCCAGTGGGCGGTGCTGGTGACGCTTCTGCTGGAGCAAGATGGCCGGCAAGGCGGCAACGGGCGCGAGTTTTGTATCAACAATGTGGAGCAGATCAAAGGCTTCCGCCGTGGCTACCAGAAGACAGGCAACATGGGCTACCATGACACCCTGCGCATCCCTGTAATCGAGAACACACCGCAAGAGGAGGATCTGACTCCGTTCCTGGAGGAAGCGTTGGACGAGTACCCCGATACATACGCGGTGCTGGTGCGCCGGCATGGTGTATATGTGTGGGGTGATACGCCGGACAAGGCCAAGGTAGTGGCAGAGTGGTACGTCGCCAACCTCCTCCTTCGTTTCTCCACACGGGCCGTTGAATAAGAAGTGAAGATACTAACATGTGCTGCAGCTACGATTACCTGTTCCAGCTGGCCGTTGAGATGCGCAAGCTTGGGTTGCCGTGGGTCAGTGACATCAAGCCGGTCGATCTCAAGCACCACCAATAAACAGCTGCTCAAACACTTTGGACCCGACCAACACCCTGGAGACAGAAGCACAGCAGCGGGAGATGTCTTCACGAACGACAAGCGTAGACATGCAGCAGAAAAGGCCGATTGCAGGGGATATCTTTGATTAAATCGTTTGTAGAGAGAAGCCCTTTTTCCAATACTGCAAAATCCATCCAAGCAGCTTATCCAAAACCCTCCACCACGACATTACATTATGTGAAGTTGTATTTTTTTGTTCGAATGCGCGAGGCAAGGAGTGATGCAAATCAGCGCTATCCAACTCTCCGTGCTCGAATCATGTTGGGAAGTAAGTCATCTCCGTTTCGTTACTCCCCTGTTCATTGTGCGTCTTGTACAGATATTTACAGAGCAATCAGAGCGGCAACAAGGCCCATGAGACCAAAGGCGGACGTCGTGACACGCATGGCCTCGCCGCCGTTCTTGGAGGTGGTTGCAGAAGCAGTGGAGCCGGTGGCGGTGCCCGTGGCAGAGCCAGAACCAGAAGCAGCAGTCTTGTCGGGGCTGGAGCCAGTCTTGGAGCCAGCAGTACCAGTGGTGGTGGCAGTGCCGGTGGCAACAGCGCCAGAGCCAGCGGCGGCGTTGGTCTGCTCCGGAGTTCCGGTAGACGTGTAGTAGTTGGCACCAATGCAGGCGGCGACACAGTCGGCGTATTTCAGATTGTCCGAGGCAGTGCCGTTGCCCTTGGGGCAGTCAGCCACGCAGTTGTTGGTGGCATTGGCCTGGGAGGCGTTGGGATCAGGGACCTGGGAGAGGAGTTAGCAGCAAGGTCACCTTTGGACGCACAAAGCAGTACCGGGAACAAGCAGTGGACACATACAGCAATGCACTTGGCACGGCAGCTGACGTCGTCGGCGGCGCAGGCGTCCAAGCACTTGGTGATAGTAGCCTGAACCGAGGACTGAGCAGCACCGGCACTGGACACAGCGGTGGTGGTGCCCGTGGTGGTGGACTGGGCAGAGGCGAAGGCAGCGAAGACGCCGACGAAGAGGGCAGCGGAGAAACGCATGGTAGCGGTTGGTGTGGTTGATTAGGTGACTAAAGTAGACGAGACAGGATTGCTGTATAAAGAGGCCAGAAGTAAAGGGCTGAATATTTGCAAAGAGCGTGAGAAGCGAAGAAAGCGAGTGTAGCGAACGAGCGTCTGGGGGTGAGTGGTATGGATGCTTGGTGAGAAGAATCTGAAGAGAAAAAAAAGGGAAAGGAGAAGAAACAGAGATGACGAGAGGAAGAAAAGGGGAGAGGCCTGGCCACTAACAAATAGTAAAATCTTTCTACGAGCTGGCCACAAAGCTATGGTCTGCGGGTGCATATAAAATGGAAATGAGCTATATGGAGCAAAACAAGCGTGTAAACAAGTTTGTGCTCACTGTGTGACACGTTCTGAGCTCTTGGTTTCTTGGCTGAGCTGCAAGGCACGCGCTGACACCCTCCCCCCCCCCTCCCAACAGTATTTGGTCGTCTCTGCCTTCTGCATTATTGAGAACGGCAAGCGGCTTCCTCTGGGCGGACCGACTGAGCTGTTGCCGTCGTGTGATGGGGGACAGCGGAGCGAAAGGAGTTGTCTGGGGGGTAGTTGCAGCTCAATTTAGCGTGATGCGAACCGTGTCCCGCTGGTCGACCGTGTGTATATCTCTTTGTCCACGCACAACACAACGGCGTTGCAGATTGGATGGAGTATATTTTTACGCAGCACTCTTTGAGACGGGTTTCCCGGTACAAATGGTGCTTTTCCTCTGCGAAGTTCATCGTGCAGCGACGCCTAAATACGAGCACATATTGTTTGAAGTCTTATTGATATGGACCCGACACTCTCCTGCGCCTTTGGTCCTTTGATGCGACTGCTCCGAACATTGTTTTATTCTCCGCGTGACTTGTGGAAGACTAAAAAAAACACGCTCCATAACCGCGCGATACCCTGGCGTGGAACCATTTGGTCCCTTGCGCACATACATGTACTTCGTACCATCAAGATCGAGGCGTTGCAGATGGGCAGGCGGTAGACGAAGTGGGCAAAACTCCACCAGATGTCGAAACCCCGTCTGGGGAATTTGATGTGAGGTTTCTCTGGGTTTTGTGGCTGACCAGTAATGATGTCCTCCAGCATGAGTTTAATGGGTAGAGCAAGGCATGTGGAAACCTGTTGTCGTGCCACGATGGTCACAATGACTCGCAAGACTCCTGCCTGAACACGGACGGACAAACGAAATGAGCCATTGCGCAAAAAGAAAAGAATGCAGAAAGCAATACGACGTACTAACAGGCGTGACGAAGGTTGCATTGTAACTGGCCCCTGCTTTTCGGCAGTCTTGGTTCGCTGGGGCCAAAAGCACAAGCGGACCGAGTCAGTCCACACATCACAGGCCGGTTTTCCGTAGCTGCCCTCCCCTTTCCCCCTGTAGCTGAGGGCGTCTTTGGGTCGCCTTCCCTGTCACAGCTCATACTTAACCATAAACCGCAAAGATACTTTTTCATTTTTAAAATTACCGCCTCTGTGAACATTTTACAGTTAACGCAAAATCGAAATACGGGGCATACGGCAGAGGAGAAGGACGATAATGTGTCAGGGGTCAACTGGGCAATGCATACAACTTTACTTACTGAGGAGCATTAGAATACTTTCGCTCGTCAACGAGCGGGAGACCCGCCGTTGGTTCTCGGTACTTTCGATGAGATCGCGTTACCCTTCGGGCCGGCAAAATGGCAAGATAGTTGCTTCGATGTGCGTGACTCGTGCGGGATAGCTCACAGCCCGGGCCAAGACGCGGACGCGTCCTGTTAATTTCTCATTGGTGCTTTGGTTGTCTGCTGCACTCGCCTCGGCACACAACACCTCGTATTCAACTGGTTCTGGCCGTGTCGCCACATGAAATCAGTCAGAAGCCGGACCCCACAAACAAGAAGGTGTTGAAAGACAACAGACACCACCGTCCATGTTCGTCTTTGCTTCAAGCCAAACATGAACTGACGGGTGGAAAGGAATGTGTCCAGTCCGTTTGCTAAGGGAACCGGGTTCAGCATTCCTGGACCACTTAGCAAGGGGAAAAAAGAAAGACAGGAGAAATGCAATTTACACTGAAACAGCCACCAACAAGAGAACGAGAAGCGAACAGCATGGCCGCCACACCAAACGGACATCGTCACTATTTCTAAACTTTTCAACCCTTGTCCGAGTTGGAGATGAAGAAGGACCAGGGGCCTGCAGCGTGCCGTGAAAAGTGGGACCAATACTGACCTTGTTCACGCCTGGTGTTATCGTCTTTCTCCTCATTTTTGCCGTATTCCTGCCATTGGCTCCTACCTCCTTCTGCTGCTGTTACATGACCGCGTGTCTTTTTGATCTTGATGGTGGACGTTGACGAGGCGCATGTTCTTTTGTGTCACTGTAGGACGATTTATTTTGCTCGTGGAAACGGCCGTCCTCTCACCCTCCCACCAAGCCGAACAATCTCAGCTGTTTCTCTGCGCACACTCCAAGGAGTGATTCACTTCGCCGACTATAGGCATTGTGTATGCTGTACGAACAGAACGAGAAAAGAGGTACAGCGGCAATGGCTTGGCTCTGAACGAAGTGAAATAGCCTGCATCACCACAGCCGCCCACTTGTGTTGCACTACAGGGACTACCATTTCTTCAAGTGAGCATGGCCGTTCGATCGTTGAAGCAACCGCCACCTTGACCATATCCCCTTTCTGTCCGCCAAAGATGTACGCACACGTCATGGACATCTCACCCACTACTGCGGAGTAAACTACGCCTCTGTCGGCACTCACGAGACCAAGGGTCAACGAGATAGGATTGTTTTCATCGACTTTAAACTTACATTTTACTACTGGCCGCGTATGAGCATAATACCCCCCCCCCCCCCCCCCCTAACGAAACAGTATCCGCCATACCGAACCTGGAAGTCCATAGTACGTCTATGTTGTACATGTTGAGACAGGCTTTATTTACTTTTCCAATGCGATATCATATCTACTATCATGCTCTCTACTTCGTAGACACGGCTGTGGACAAAGATGAGACTGGCTCGCAGGAAGCCCCATTCGATCAACTCACTTAAAATCGGGGCCTGCTCACGCCACGTGATAGCATCTCGAAAGGATTCCATTGTAACATTGTAGCGTACAAAGTACTAACACGGAAATACTCCATTCATGGGGCGCATTTTGGCCTAGACTTCCTTGCACAAGGCTGATCCGCAGCCTTGTCTCACGCCCTTTTCGTCCTCCCTTGCCAACATTGACCATATCTGCAACTACCAAGGGATGACGCCCTGGCGGTTGGTGTATGTCGCCGTCTCGCCATCAGGCCCCAACGTTGCCAAGCGTACTGCGTTGATCGACCCGTTCTCGACAGTGTCGTAGCCGGCGTATCCGTTCAGGTTCGTCGCGCAATAGCCCGGGCAGTTGCAGTTGATCTTCCAGTTGGTCGTGTCGCCCTCCAAGTCCACCATGTAGTGCCACGCCAGCATGTTCAGCGCCGCCTTGCTCGTCGTATACGCGCGTGCGACGTTTGCGTGGGTCTGCGCCTTGGGGTCCGACTTGTAGCCCATGCTGCCCAGCGTCGACGACATAAACACGATACGCTTCGGCTTGTTGGTCTCAATCGATTTCTTCATGAGTGGCAAGAACGCGTCCGTCACCGCGGCCACACCACTGACATTGGTGTTCATGATCGCGGCCCACTCGCTGCGCGTCTTGACGGCCGAGCTGGCCTTGGCCAACTTGGGGTCCGTGTAGTTGCTAATGCCCGCGTTGTTAATGAGCACGTCGAGGCGGCCGTGCTTTTGCTCGACCTCTTGTGCCGCGGCCTCGATGGACTCGTCTGAATCGACGTCCAGAACGATGGGTTCGACGGTCAGGCCGTCGGCCTGCAGCTTCTTGGCAGCCTCTTCAATGGCGTCCTTGCGACGGCCCGCCATGACAACAACATAGTCTTTCTGTTCAGTGGCTAGGCGCCTGGCTATCTCGAATCCAATGCCTTGGTTGGCGCCGGTGATGAGGGCTACAGTCTTGGAAGCCATGTTGGTGAAAGATCGATTTGATTGCAAAAAAAAGCGAGGAGAGGAAGACTTGGTAAAAAGGTGGATGGCTGGTAAGCGGGTAAAGTACATGGATTAATGAGGCGGTCGTTCAAAATGATAAAACGAACCAGGGGCATCCACAGGCTACTTCAGCACCCATCTTTATATATTGTTATGTGGCGCTCGATGAGAAGTATGCCTTCAATATGTTGCCACGAATGTTGGTAGCACACGACCTTGGCGGGTACTGCATTGGTGGACGCGAATTAGTAATGTGGGTTGATGACGATGTTGTCTACCCGGAGAAACGACCAGTAAACTCCGGTTGGCGACAGGCGCGAAATGGTGCGGCGCTTTCATTTTTTCACAAAGAGACTCCCGCGCTGCCACGCTGCACGGCCCCTAGTTCGCGGTGTTAGTGTTTTGCATCAAAAATAAAACCCGGAGACATACGTTGCGGAGAGTTTTATATTACCGTTGTGCACGGAAACATAAGAGTGTATGTCCAGCACCGGTTTTGACGTATACGCGACCTCCGTCAACACGGAGGAACAACAGACGATGACAAACCAGACCAGGCGACAACGGTGAAACGACGACAAGCAGCCTTCTGGACACCTATCATGATGCGCCCATGCTCGCCTTTGTTGCGAAGAACGAAAGAAATTCGGCAGCGTTCGTCGAAGCTCACGGAATTCCGTTTCCGCAAGTGATACCGTCTAGGCGCACTGGGGGAGCATTTGATTCGGCTTTCGCCTCTCCTGTGTGTGAACATTTCTGTCCAACACCCCCCGTCCCTCCTTGGCGTTCCTTTTTAGGTCAGCCAATTTGGAAAACAGGCAACGGTATAGTTTGTTCATATTCGCGTAAGAATGTGTCAAGTTATGTAGGCGCCAAGGGCGGCATGGGCCGACGCACTGCCGTCCGGGCCTGTCTGCTGCATCTGGGTATACGGCAAATCATACAAGCTCGGCGTCGCCCGCCTCGACGAGCGGCTTGGCATCTGACCACCGCAGAATCAGCACGTCCCCGTCCTCGCCTTTGACGATCTCGTCGACGTCGACGCCACGGCCCCGGACGGCGCCGTCACGCAACAGACGCACAAAGACGGCACCGTCGAGATCCGGGCTGTCAATCATGCTGATGTTGCCGGCGGTGTCGTTGAGGTTCTGCAGGTTCGGAGGGAACGCGCCGAGAAAGGACGACAGGTAGTGATTGTGCAGCAAGGCTTGATGGCGCGTGGCGTAGGCCAGCTCCGTGTCGGACATGCGTTCGCGCAGGTCGGGTGTGGACAGGTAGTGCAGTGTGTGTTTGTCAATCTAGAGCAAATGGCCGCGTGGATTGCCCATTGGGTCAGCTTTGAATGCTCTCGTGCTCATGTCGTTGGAGATGAGACAACTTCTTCCTCCTCCTCCTTCTCCTTCTTTTCCTCCCCCTCCCCCTCCCCCTCCCCCTCCCCCTTGTCCCTCTTCTCACCTTGGCGATACGCGCACGCAAGTAGCTGCGGACGAGGTACTTGTAGCGCTCGAGCTCGGTTTGGATGACGATAAGGGCAAAGTTGGTCTTGGGGTCCATGTCACCAGTCATGTCCTCGACGGTTTCAATTTGGTGTGTGATACGTTGGTTTACGCGTTCAAACAAGCCAATGGGCCATCTGCAAAGAATTGGCAGTCAGTACTCGGTACGGACCCAATACATACTGTCCGGAAACAATCCCCTCTTCGGTCGGCACCCCGCCGCCATCGCCGACACTCAGACTGGGATGTGCGCAAACGTCTCCCCTTTCTGTTGTTTCCCCTCGCGGATCCAACGAGTATGCATAACCCAGTGACTGCTGCATCTTACGCTAGTAGCTCTGGAGCCGAACGCTCAGCAATCCAAGCTCGTGTGAGGGCCTGGAGGTCGTGCGTTTCCTGGCCGGTGATGGGGTCGAGACTGGGGTCGACCTCGCGCAGGATATCGTCAATGTCCATTGCGAGAGGACGCTGTGGTATATGGAGTCGTTTATGAAGTCAATCAGCTGCGGGCTGTCGTCTGCTGGTCGTGGTGGTGTCGGACGGGTGCATGCGTCGATGCGTCGATGCGTCGAGTCCTTTGAACGGTTCGAGGTTTCGCGATAGGTGTTGTAGTAGAGTGAGGGACGCGTTTTTTGGCGTGGCTTGGGGCCGGGCCCAAGTGAGCCAGGGTCTCCGCTAAAACGCTTTGCTTACTGGCGGGGTGTACTTGACGCGTAAAGTAATCCAATTATAGAGGGAGGGGTGCTGGCGTTCCCATATACGGCCAAGTGAGCAAGAGACATTGCCGAAACCACTGAAAGCGACTGAGGACACTGAACTAAACCATCCTGCGCAACACGTGTGTTCGCACCAACAGCAGATACGCAACTGACCCGGCCTCCTCCTGCGAGCTGTTCCGGCGCCTGCTAGTTTGCGAAGCGCATAACCTATGACGGAGACGGTTACAGGCGGGATGGATCGATGCCGTCACCACTCCCGAGAGGGCAATCCATCAATACGTAACAAACAATACGAAGATTCATACGCTACGCATTGCCTCCAGCGTGCAGCAGCTGACCGCCTCGTCGTGCGGTGATATTGGAGTTGATACCAACTACGACTCAAAACAAGGCTAGAGCGAGAAGTTTGCCAAAGTATACAAGTGTCCGCTACCGGACTCTGGAGGCCATGAGGATCTAGATTTGCACGTCGCGTTAATCTCGACTCGTCTTGGTCGTCCCACTTCGCCGCTTGCATCATGGACGATCGTCCAGGAGAAGAGCCACCCGAAGAGAAATACACGACGATGAAAGTACTCCGTACCTCGCCAGTCTCCAACAGCGAGCTCAAGCATATCCAGCTGAAGAGCGGCGCCCTTCGAAAGCCGGATGTGACGTTGGAGGCTCAAAAGTGGTGCCAACGCATTGGTGCCGCGCTTGGCACGGGCCAAACACTGGTTATTGGCTGTCTCACCTGCATCAAAGACAGCTGCAGACTAGATGAAGCGAGAAAAAAGCGAAAAACGTGCTTCGACTGCCCCCAAAGAGGAAACGAGGACGGCGATGGCGGCCCACGGTGCCCACCGCCTTGCTGGGCTTTCGGCCGGCCGTCGAATCAGTAAGGAGCGGGGCCTGCGAGGTGGTTGTCAGCCCATGCAGGCCCCAGCCTCCGGGCGAGGCCATTCGCGATTGCAGCTACCAGGTGTGGCAGGAGAAATGTAGATAAGAGACAGAGACGCAAGGTGAGACGATGTAAAAGAGAATGGGCGACGGGCGATAGTGGGAAAGAGGGAAGGAGGAAAAGTAGGAAATGCGGAAGGCGCAACGTCGTGAGAGAACAAAAGGCAGGAATCACCCGAGTACGTGAAGTCATTGTCGAGGCTGAGAAGTTATGCCTCCGTCTTCCATCTTGCGTTGTATATGGCTCTGCGTTTCTACTTCACATTCACTGTCCCGTACAACCCATCTCGCCATTGTCAATCTACGCAGTCGTTGACCACACAATCAGCTGCTCCGAGTTTCTTCTTGGTTCACCCTCGGTTGCTCGTGTTCGCTGTCATCCCGTTGGCTTTTTTTTCTCTCTCTTTTGGCTTCTCGTTTTACGGCTTAACGAAAACCAATTTTCCCCTCTCCTCTCATATTGGCCAAGTTGGGCAAGTGGCCGGGGCGTTTTCTTTGTTCTCAGTACTTCGTGATGCCTAGCTCCACCCGGTCACTTACACATACCTTCCCACACGCTGCCCGCTCTTGTCCACTCTTGCCCACTCCTGCCCACAGAGGCTGGATTGGTGAACAACTGGTTCTCGTTCGCACTTGCCGCATCCTTCTGAGCCCGCCCACCACTCTTGCCTCGAACAGCACCACCACCTTTTCGGGGCTGCGTGTTTTGTATTTTTGTTATTTTTGTTATTTTTTTTTTTTTTTTTTTTTTGGGGGTATTTTGTGTATGTTGATTTTTGATTTTTGTCCTACTCTACCATCAGCTGCATCCACTGTGCGTCTCAGCCTCTCCGGTCTCACGCTTCCCACTCTGTTCGCCTGATTGGCAAGGGAAGTTGCTGCCACCCACGACGATTGCGGCCTGTTGGTCGTTATCGTCGTTTGCCGTGTGTCTTCTGGTACCCATCCCTTTTCCGACTGCCGTCCTCTTCACTTGTCGTCGGTTTTATTTTTCAACGATTCTGCCTTGAATTTCACTGATTTTGTGTGCCATTTAGTTCCATCCCGAGTCCATTTCGCGAACTCTTCAACGCTCACCCGAGCTCCCTGTTCATCCTGGGCATGGTTTACGCTTCTTATATCGGCTCTTCCCTCCTGCCTCCAAACAGCCCGTTTTTTCTCACAAGCGTCTTGAGGCGTTGCCGAAGTCCCAGCTCCACGGTGTGGTGCTGACGATATGTACCCAATTCGACACTATCTGAGACACGGCAACAAAGGATACCTTTACTTACTTCCCAAACAAGCTACCATCGAGCAGCCAGACCCGCTACTCTAGCCTCCTAGCTCTCATAGTTCTACGCTTTCTCCTGTTTCTTCTTGGCCTCTCCTTGCTTCCTTGATGGCTCGTCTATTTTTTTTTCTCTTGCCATCGACCGTCCGTGTGACAAAGATCTAGGAAACCGGTATTCGTGTCGTCCGCCTCTTGTTGTTTCTTTCTTCCCCTCCTCTTTGGCTTGCAACCCTTATATTCTCTTATCCCGTCGACGTTTCCTCCGTCCTGGTCGCCGTTCTGTTTCGCACATTATTGATTCTGGACCATCATAAACCACCGTACAACTCGCATCCGGCATTGTCAAACTGGCATCACTCGACAATATTTACAGCTAAGTTCTGAACAACGCACTTGTCACCTCTCTATATTTTTCCGTCTCTTCGCACGCCTCGTATGGCCTGATTCGACACACTGTCTCCGAAAAGACACATTTTTGGGCACCGCCATTCGGGTTTCCAAATAAAATCTCACACCTCGTCCGATCAACTATGCAGCCGTCAAAGACTCCACTATGCCAGTTGCTGTAGGACGTCTTGTCGCCCATGTCCTGGGCTACCTTAGACCGCTGCATATCCCAACTCATGCTCGAGGTCACGATACAGTACCAGCCGACGGCCTTTCACACGACTTCTTTGACGGCTTTGCCCTTCAGCCGGCTCTCGATGGCCGTCCGCCACAAGTCGGCTTTCGCCGTCCACAGCAGACTGAGCATATGAAGCGGGATTGCCTCGCCAATGGCACCAATTTTTGCTTTGGTGACAGCAGCAGCTACTGTTCATTATGCGGCACATGCTGCTCAAGCCCCAGCAACGGCAACAACAAGTGGTGCTGTCCGTCCGGCGGCATCTGCTGCGGAAACTCTTGCTGTGGCAGCGGGCAGTCATGCAACAATGGACAATGCTATCTACCTGTGTACGTGAATGTAGGCGGGAGATGGTCTACATCCGTCTTCCTTCATCTTCTATGATATATTTTGTTTGCTAACAACTCTTTCCAGTGTGACAATCACCTCCACCAGCTCGGTTGTGGTCACACACACCCATTTCGCTTCAAGCCTCGCAACCGTCATCCAGAGAGTTGTCGAAAGTTCTGTTGTCAAGTCTATAGTTGACGTCACGAACACAGATGCAGAGACACAGACAGTAGGTGCACACTGTCCTGGGCAAGTGGAGTGTATCGAAAATTACAAAACTAATGTTTATTGTTTTCACAAAAGAACTGGGTTTATGTTACGACGACTTCCATAGGAAAGCGCGCAGAGCCGACTGGGCTTCCTTTGGAAGACATCAACCGCCGTCGTCCCGGTGCCATCAGTGAAATGGCCAGTGCCACACGCATCGACGCAAAATTAAGCTCACTGCCGCTACCTATCCAGAGCCCATCCCCGGCCCTAATTCCGTCAATAGAACCCTCGGCGACCTCCGAAGCAATTGCTTCGGAGAACATTCTTCCTCGTGATGCCCAAACAGACGCCAACACCATGGCTGCCTCCCGTTCTACGTCGACTGTAATCGTTTCTGCAATAATCACGAACATTGTCACAAGCTTCATTGCTTCGACTACGACAGTTTTAACTACGTCCACCAACGTCGAGACCATCTACCAGACGAATACGGTGTAAGGCCAAGCAACCAACACCATGAACCTCGGATCCCATATACCAGTCTACTAACCAGAAATAGAGTCCTAAACGCCAAGGCCACTGTCGAAGCAACCTCGACATGGACATATACGTCGCACCACCCAGTCACCGTCACAATGACCGAATTCTCGACAAATTCTGAGCCTGCGTCTCAATCCACAGAAGCTCCGGCCCTCGTTACCAGCGATTCGGACGGATCTTCGACCAATAAAAACCTCTCGGGAGCTTCTATAGCCGGCATTGCTATTGGGGTGACCGCCTTCACAGCCATATTCGTTGCAGGCCTGATTTACTTTGTTCGCCGTCATCTCGCCCGTGCCAAGGAGAGAAGGGCCATTAGCGAGGATTATGCTTTCCTCGGGACAGGTCGCAGCGACTTTGAAGGCCCAACCCGAAGCAACAGCAACAGTGGCAAAGGCCCATCGATAGTCATGCTCAACAGGCACTACTCAGGACCCCCGCCGCCAAGCGCTCGGCGACCCAGCGCCCAAATAACAACCACTCAATATGCGGATCCGATGCAGAACGAACGCGGACTCCCGCCGATTCCGTGGTACTCGACTACGTCCAAAACCTCACCTCCCACGTCACCTATCTCACCTACCTCAGGCTCCTTTCCCTTTAGCAGCGATCTCAAGCAGATAGTGTCACAGACATCTCCAGCATCCCCAACGTACGCTCGCACATCCCACATGCGCTCGGGAAGTGCGAACACAACTATCACAGCTGGCAGTTCGACAATTGCCGGTGGTAATAGCACTCAGACGAGCGTGCGAAGTAATTCGGGTAAGACGGTGCGGTTTTCTGACAGTGGTTTCTCGCACCAACGCGCTTCCTCGTCAGGTTCTGGGGCGGGTACTGTAATCGATTCCTCAAGCGACGTTCCAATGGAAACCTCTGGCAATATCCCTAAGGTCCAGGTCACGCCGATTTCTCCAGTCACACAAGTCGCACCGTCGAAACTGCCAAGCGTGCCCGCCCCATGCGCATATTTATCGCCCGACCCGCCGTCACCACTGCTACAGCCGCAGCTCGGTCCGCTCCGAATTGTTAATGGTTCGATTGATGATGCGTCTGATCAAGACGAGCCAACTCCAAAAAATCCTCCGCCGGCGCAGTGATTAAAATACATGTTACGAATTTCATTTGTTCTCTTTGATGCCTCTCCTATGTTTATAACACTTTCCTCAATCATTTACCCTTATGTTTGTCGTTTACTTTGATACCATTTTTCAGGTTATGTGCATTAGTTTGCGTTTGCATTTTCATTTCCACTGGATTTCACCGACATCTCACTCGTTTCATGATACATGCCGCCGTTGGGAAACAGGACGCAAAATCGTTGTGCGTTTCAGGGGGCTTTGTTTTGTACTCTGGAAAAACTAAGGAGAGGGAACAAGAATCTGCATACATTCGCTCATATATACATTGTCGGGCCGGTTGACAAGACAAGGCCATATCGGAGTATGTTTTACTATGAGGGGACTATGGCGGAAACACCTACCCGGAAAGTAAGAGGGCCCCGGTTCATACTCAAGGAGAAAACGCCATTGACGCCGCCAAGGGCGTCGTATTTAGGCTTTCAAATCAAGAGCATACAAAGTGGTAAAATACATTAAACATATCAAGTTGGGCATTCCAGGTACCTCTTTCCCAAAACCAAAGCATATGCATGTTGTATAATCATTTCCTAGGGAAGATATATCCAAAACTAAGAGTGAACCCAAGAAATACTAGGAGCAAAAATACATGTGTAAAAACAGAACCAAGAAAAAAGTAAAATGAAAATGGGTGAACTCCGCCATATAATGTGTGGATGCGTCTAGCAAACTCCAAGAATAGTAGATAAAAAAAAAGTAAAAAGCTGCGAAACAAATAATGGTCCTTTTAGATGCATTTTCAACTGAGGTAATACCATGCTGTAGTTCTATTTAGCCACGGTACGCCCGGTACCCTGGGTACCCGGTACGCTCCGGCTGTGGCTGTTGCAACGGTGGCGGCCTTGTCGTGTTGTTCAATGGCTGGCTGCTGCTGCTACTATCGTAGCCGCCGGTGTAGTTGTTGGCGCTGCTGCTGCCGTACGAGTCCTGGCCGTGTGCTTGCGGCCGGCTGGATCCGCTGATAAAGTCAAAACCGCCGCTGTTCTGTAGGGTCGGCGATGCCGGCATCTCAGCAGGGCCATAGTTGTCATTGTTCTTGCTGTTGCTCGTATTCGTGTTGATTCTGGTGATGTTGCTCTGGCTGCCGTAGGCTGAGCTGCCACCGTTACCCGTGGTCGCGCCCGAGTACTGGCGCTGTGGCGGGGGGCGGTTGTTCATTAGGCGGCCATTGGCAGGCGCCTGCGAAGAGGCGGCACCGTAGGGAGCCGGGCTGGCATATCGATTGGGGCTACTGGTCACACCAAAATCAGACTCGTTCCCCGAGCTAAGCTCTGGAATACGAGGAGACCTGGTGTCCACACCGCCCACATCGGGTATGCGCGGCGACCGGTTGTCCATACCGAGATCTGGGATACGCGGCGAGCGGCGTTCCATGCCGTAGCCCTGAGGAGTGTTGTTGGCACTTCCACGGTAGCCGTCATAGTAGTTTCCGGCATTAGGACCCTGGTCGGCACGTCCATAGCCACCCTGTCGTTGCTGTGGTGGCGGGCTGGTGCCACCGTAGCCAGGCCGTTGGTTGTTGAATTGGTGCGGAGACTGACGGCCCATTGCGCCAGCACCCAGAGCACCTGCAGCCATAGCACCGGCACCGTATCCACCATGACTGTTGCTGTTATCCTCCAGCTCGGCATCGTAGTGGTCCATAACACCCGATTGCTGTGGGCTCGCATAGCCCGGGCCGCTCCTGCCGTATGGGTCAGAACCGGCGCCAGCCGCATTCGGGATAGCGCCGGCAGCGAGGTAGCCGTTGGACACAGCCGGATGACCGCTACCGAGGGTGTTACTAGTGGGCGACCGCGCACCGTACGGGCCAACGGGACTGGGGCTGCCCAGCGGGCTCGGGGTGCCAGGGCCGGGAGAGACGTTGCGGGTATTCAAAAGCGGTGCAGTCTGTGTTGTGTTCTCTGGTTTCTTGAGGTTGTCCATCTCGACCTCATCCTCGAGGTAAACCTTCTTGTTGTTTGCGGTCTCCCAACTCGGCATGGCGGGAAGAGCATCTTCGTGACCGGCTGATTTGCTGACGTCGAAGTTGGCGAACTGCGGAGCATCCGCAACTGGTGCCTTGTACGGCAAACCGGTGGCCATCGGGGCCTCGGAACGATATCCCTGGTGTGGTGGGATGTAAGGCTCGTCGAGGTACTTGTTCCTCTTGCCACGCGGCGGATCGCAGCAGCCACAGCAGTCACCACAGCACTTAAGGCAATAGCAGCATTCGCAGCAGCACGACAACCCGCAGCACAAGCAGCGAGCAATGCACCAGACGATGGACAGCACGATCAAGCCGCCAACAATGATAATCGCGATAACCGGCCACCTAGAAACACATGTTAGTGGTTGGCTAGTTTGGTAGTGAGTAAAAAAAAACCGGAGTGAAAAGAAAATAAACATACTTGCAAAAGTCCGCCTTCATGCAGTTATCCCAACTAGAGAAGGCGGTCTTGACGTCTGTGATCTTACCTTCCACATCAGCAACACCTCTGCCGTAGACAGCTGGTCCAACGGCTGCAGCGAGGACATCAAGAAGGCTCCTCCTCGTCGCAACGCTCCGGATCATCGCCACGTCGATGGACGGCATGTTGGGATTATTTGGAATTAAGAAGAAGAAAAAGAAGAAGAAGAAGAAACGTGAGCTACAACGCTCAGGGGTGGCTCTGGTATAGAGGGAGAGTCGACACGCAATCTCAACGTAACAAAAAAAACCCAAGGTGGAACGGCGGAGAGAAGGAAACGATGTCGTCACTCGAAATTCGGTTGGTTCGGCCCCATACTTGTCGAGAGTTTCGCAGAGGTGAAAAAGTTCGATTCGACGTAGTCTCAATCTAGGCAGATGTAATTTCCAGGAAAGACCCAAGCGAAATACGGCGGTAGGTAGGTCTCGTGCAGTCCGTGTGTCCTTTCAGTTCACGTCTCGAAGTCGTTCGTTTGTCTGTGTCTTCCTCAGTGCGGCGAGGAGGAAATAACGACAGATGATCGGACAGAGTAGAAGAAAATGGGAACAGGCTAAATTTGAGTGGTAGGTCGAGTCGTGAGCGGCTTCGGATCATAGAAAGAGAATCGAATAGCACGTTGCGGTTCGTTCCAAGTGTCTACCGTGCGTAATAAAATAGCGGCTCGCGTTGACGCCACGCCGTTCCTGGGTGTTTTCCGGCCGTAGGGATATTTGAGCAGCAAAGCCGTGGAACAATGCGAGATCAGTTCGTCGAGATTGGTGTGTTATACGGCTCAATGACCGGTGGAATGCAGTCGCGCGGGTGAAGAACGAACGAGGACAGAAAGCGAAGAAAGAAAATAAGAATAAAATAGGAAAGGACGGGAGAGGGAGGGAATGGAAGAGGAAAAGAGAAGTGTGAAAGGAAAGAAAAGGCAGTACAAAAAAGAAAAGAGAAAAGAAAAATGGCGCGCAATTCAAGGATGCTCAGGGCAAACAAGGAAAAACGGAGGAAAACAATGAAAGAAAGAAAAGTCAGATCGACAACACTGCCTGGGTGCGGAAATGGGATTATCAGGAAATGGTAGGACGAAATACCCTTACCTTGATGAAAGAAAACTACAACATCACAAAGAAAGCACGCACAAAAAAAATCCGAAAATGGCGAACCAGATTCAGGGGCCGGGGATCTGGCGCAAAGCCATCTCGAGGAATGGAGTGGAGGATGGGGACTGGGAAAGGGGGAAACTGCGACCGGCATTAGGATGCAGGTACAACGACGGAAGGTGCAAGGTCCACTCAAAAGTGCTAGTTTGCAGGTACAACGTACAGCTCCACTTGACGTGAGATATCTTGGGCCCCGTCAGGAAGGACCCCTGGTGGGGTGAGGAAAGAGCAAGAAACGGTTTGGCGCGCCCCTTCCCACCTGACCCCGTTGGGGGTACCGTCGACGGGAAGTTCCCACGCTCTGAGGAGGCAAGGAGTCGAAAAGGGTACTATGTACATACAATACGGAGCCTGTCAAACCAGCACTAAGGTCGCTAAACTGACTGTGACTATTTACACAGTCAACGGACGAAACGGCAGGACGGATGATGCAAGGTGACCCGCCTGCCTGCACAAAAGCATGTAGAGAAAAAGGGGCTGGGTGACACATTGATAACGTGCTGGCTATGATTGACTACCTGCCTGGCAGTCAAGCATCTTCGCTGAGAATCCATCGCCAGTTGCGACATTACAGGTGCAATGTCACCGGTTTGCACGCGACGCCGGCGTCTTTCTGCAGACACAGGGTCTCATTACTCCGTATTCCAACAATCCTTGCCACCCGGAGGTGGCTGCGAGGCTGTGTAGAAGGCATGGCCGCGCTAACTGGACCCTTCAGTGTGCAGTGTCAAGTAGGGAGAATATGTTGTCCTGCTTCTGAGAAAGAGAGGCCCAAAGGAGTAGGCTCAGCATGTCTACGAGGGGCGCAGACGACACATACAAGGATGTCAGTCTGACAGCCCCAAAAATGGAAACGGAAGTACAATGTTCTGGAGGCGAGAAACAAAAATAGGAGCGAGCACGCAGAAAGCGACTAATACGTTACTGGCCTGTCAACATGTACGCGAGAGGCATCCGAGTGAGGTTGCGAGAAAAAGGGGACCGGCTGTGCTGGGATGTTGGTTATCGTCATTTGACGAATGCCCATGAAAATCTCGGGAATACCAAGACCAAGAGCGACAAAGCCAAGAGGCCCTAAGAACCAAGCGTTAAAAAGCAGGATGTTGTGGTGGTCGCGCTCAAACAGGCCAAGGCAAAGCAACAAGGGCAAAGTCAAGCCGGATTTTGACTGACGACCTTGCAAGGAAAAGAAACAGCCAAAACAAAAAAACGGCTTGGGGCTGCAAAGCATAGTAAGAAAGGCGAAAAGGGATGGAAAAGGATATGGCCTTGGAGCGCAGGGGTGATTGTTTATGAAACTACAGGCTTGCGCGACTGTCCTTCTAGGGCCAGGGAACAGCTTAATTTCTGCAGCACAAACTTAAAATTCATGCATGCCCCGAAATACTTGGGTTGATGACGACTGTCCAGCGGCCAAAAGAAGTGTTTTGACGAGATGGCCCCATTCCTAGCCTTTTGCACGTGTGAGGCATTGCGTCGAATATCTGTGGCGTTGCCAAGGAGCGCCACAGTACTCCACAGACTTGCTGACCACGGACCCACTCTCGTTTCTGGAACTCAAGCCTGGCCGAGCAGCAGGTTTCGAATGACGGACGTCACCGCCACGTATCTCTCCACATTACGCGTCTTGCCCAATGATCCAGGCGGCCTCCCTTGTAAACAGTAAATGTGAATAAATGTGTGTGTTGTAGCATGCCCTACGGTACGAAATATTAAACGAGAGTTGACAGCTCGAGGTCGTGTGCGGATTCTACTTGTAAATCTAGTAGTAAATCTAGAGTTACATCAACTAATCACCCTGAACCCAAGCCTGTGAGGCCCCGCTCAAATCTATCACTTTGTCGAATCTAAGATATAAGCGCCTGCAGTTGGGACAAGGCTGAGAGTAGAGTTTCTGTATCCTATGTCGACAAAAGCCAGGTTGGCACAAGACGAAGAGGGACGTGCAGGGACAAAACTGCTTAAGGAATAAGAGTAGTTTAATGCCGAACATATCATAAATGTGATTAGATACCTATTCCTGATCGTAAAGGTGTGCCAGGCTCCGCGATTTGTTTGCTCCCCAAACGCCGTAAACAGATAGTTGAAGAGGAAAGGAATTGAGAGGTGTCGGAAAATAAGACAAGACTCAAGTGACAGCGCTGCGCGACAATATCAATCTCCGAGAGATTTTCTAACAAATGCAAAGGTAAGATCGACCGGACACACAACTACGTCCGGATTGCCAACATCGTTGCTCCCCGGCATCCTACATTGCAGTCCACTCTTCCACTGAGAAGCACTTTTACCAACTAACTCAGTACACCTGTCGTTCTTTTGATGTCACTCAGAGTCGTATAGTTGAACGCCCCTCACCCCATCCAGTTCTTTTATCTCTTGGACGGCGGGGGGCCTTCGGGCGCCGCATAGTCGTTATCGGCCTCCCGCGTCGGGTAGTAGGTGTTAGACGGCTGCTGTAGGGGCACATCGTTGTTGTACGTGCCGGTGTTCTGGCCATAGTAGCCCTGGTTGCTGTTGTAGGTGCCGCCTGTGTACTGGGGGTTGCCCGAAGCCTGCTGGCTATACTGCGGCGGGGGGGCGGAGTAGTTCTGGGCGTTGTTGTACTGCGGTTGCTGGTGTTGGCCCCAGCCTCCCATCCAGCTGGTGCCGTACATGGGCCTCGTACCGGTGCGACGCTGGCGGCGGACGCGGCGGCTCATGAAGAGCAGGAACAGGAAGAAGACGAAGACGATGACGCCGAGCAGAACCCAACGACCCCAGCCGTACCAGTTGGAGTTGCGGTAGCAGAAGCCATTGCTGTAGTAGGACCCGGATGAGCAGTAGGAGCTGACAGAGAAGAGGATGTTAGCAACAAAACCCAAAAACGCACTAGAATTTGTAGTTTCCAAGGCCAGCGCAAGACAACTACAACTTACCGAGCTTCGAGCGCAGCAACTGCTTCGTGAGCTGGCGCCATTGAGAAGAAAGGGATAAAGGACGTTACAGCGACGAACAACAATTTATATGCCCAAAGACAAGGACAAGACAGATGAGATCAAGTTCGATGCGTTGACAGGTTTCCGTGCGTCGATGATGCGGTATGAAATATGCTGGGTCGATGAAGATAAAAGCGTGCAAGAGGAAGAAA
Source organism: Sporothrix brasiliensis 5110 (assembly GCF_000820605.1). Taxonomy (NCBI): domain Eukaryota; kingdom Fungi; phylum Ascomycota; class Sordariomycetes; order Ophiostomatales; family Ophiostomataceae; genus Sporothrix; species Sporothrix brasiliensis. The sequence continues at coordinate 2,166,811 of NW_024467138.1, read as the reverse complement.
GCAAGATCAAAACAGATCGGGAGGAAGAATGCTGGTGGAACAGAGACAATTAAAAGATGGGCATGAGGTGTGGGCAGAGGGGGAGGCGAACAACAAGCGTGCTGAGTAGGTGCCGTAATTATGGCGGTCTCGACGGGCGACGGAAGTGGGCACAGGTGTTTTAGCACCGAAATGGCATGCATTTGTTGCGTTAGTTCCGATCTTAGGGGGGCAACCTTCTTGCCCAGCCGCGTGTTGCTACCTATTTTGGCCCTGCCGATGCACCAGGTCAGAGATCGCAAGAACGACCAGCTCGACAGCATACGATGTACAGTGGCTGGCGATTTAGCGTCATACATCATCGCTTTGCGCCCGTGGGCTATGACTGTTGGCAGCCTGGCCAGCCCAGGTTTGGTCCATTTTACGGCCTAATTTTCCCCTATGCCTGCGGGGGTGGCAGGGCGGCACAGCAGGGAGCCCAGGGAGCCAGCACACAGCCTGGTGACGTCGCTGAGCCAAAACAAGCAAACCAGTATTTAACAGCATGCTGAAACCACGGAGGCACCCCTTCGCGACTGCCGAATGCGACAAACCATCCATGGAAGGAAAGAGAGCAGAATTTCACCTCGATTCAATTCCAAATGGGGCTTTTCGAACTAAAGTCCTACTTCATATTCCAACGATAGCCGCATTTCGACACCGCGGCCAATGACCTAAACGACTTCAGCTGAGCCTTTAGATTCATGATTTTCGCGTCGGTCGCATGTTGCTAGCGCATTCATTTTAATCCGGGCGTTTCTTTTGCAACATATTCAGCCCATTCTACGACATACTCCTGGTCGTGTCGGCTCAGGCTTCTCCTTGTCAGTGTCGCTCTTTCCCCCCTTGGGAGCTTGGCATTTTAAGTGAGATACACCGTCGAAATACCGCCATGAAATGCGACCAATTTTTCACAGGCAAAAGGCCCCAAGCCAAGGCATACTACGAATTAATGTGGCTTCTATTACCGTGAGTCTGGTGGAAAAAAAACGAGTGCAAAATCCCGATCCATTTCTTTGGCTCACTCTCAATTCTTCGTATTGAGGCGTCTTTGTTAAGGACTGTTCGCACCTTCCGACACATAGGGCCCACTTTTTAGCAAGTGGCTATGTTCTTGGCAGGTGCTCTATCGACTACACGAGATACCATGATGATTCCACAGACACGGAGATTTCACTGCCGCCACAAGTGTACCGAGTAGAGAGATGGCCCGTGAAAACGGAGTAAAATTGCACTAAGAAAAGGTGCTCCGTTATCGCATCTGTCGCATCCAATTCATCTGCCAAACCACGGACAGTCTATTGTCGCTTTATTTTTTTGGCCTGTTCTTTCGTCCAACACACGAATAATACCCTCACATCCCTAAAACTGCATATTCCAGCTTTGCAGCTTTGGCCGTTCGCCTGCTAGACTTATAACCTTACAATGGCCTCCCAGCGGGTGTATATTGCAATCATTGGTACTGCCCCTCCCCCGCCTTGGCTGTCGTAGTGCTCGCCTTTGACATGCTCCGAACAGCCTCGCCCAGATTGTCGTGGTGTACCGAGAGTCCCCGATTTTTTTATCACGCTGAACATTTAATGACCTCCCAAAGTGCAATTGTGTATTAACATGACGACCCTTGTCTCCTAGGCGCCGGTGGTGTCGGGAAGTGCTTCCTCGGCCAGCTCGCCGATCTCGCCGCTCGCCGCCCAGCTACCCACCTCAGCCTCTGCTACATCACGACCAGCAAAAAGGCCGTCTACAGTAAGGACTACAGCGACATCAGCATCACCGGCGCCGTTGATAGCCTCGCCGCCTCGACCCAGACTCCGCTCGCCATCCCGGCCCTCGCCGACTACCTCGCTGCTGCCCCGGCCAAGGTCGTCCTCGTCGACAACACTAGCTCACAGGATGTCGCCGACGCTTACCCGCTGATCCTCAGCCGCGGTATCAGCATCGTGACGCCCAACAAGAAGGCCTTTACCGGCTCGTACAAGCACTGGCAGGACATCTTCTCGTCGGCAGCCAACTCGGGCGCCAAGGTCTACCACGAGGCCTCGTGCGGTGCCGGCCTGCCGCTCATCTCCACCGTCAAGGACCTCGTCGACACCGGTGATCAGATCACCAAGGTCGAGGGCATCTTCAGCGGTACTCTGTCGTTCCTGTTCAACTCCTTTGCGCCCGCCAATCCCTCAGGCGCCGCCGCCGGCAAGTGGTCCGCTGAGGTCTCCAAGGCCAAGGCGCTCGGCTACACCGAGCCCGATCCGCGCGACGACCTCAACGGCATGGATGTCGCCCGCAAGTTAACCATCTTGGCTCGTCTGGCGGGTCTGCCTGTCGAGTCACCCACGGCTTTCCCCGTGGAGAGCCTAATTCCCAAGGAGCTCGAGTCGGTGACCAGCGGCGACGAGTATCTCGAGAAGCTGCCACAGTTTGATTCGCAGATGGAGGAGCTCAAGGCCGCTGCCGAGAAAGAGGGCAAGGTTCTGCGATATGTGGGCAGTGTCGATGTGACGACCCAGACACTCAAGGTCGGCCTCCAGTCGTTTGACCGGTCGCATCCCTTCGCCGCGCTTAAGGGCAGCGACAACATCTTCAGCTTCCACACCAAACGGTACGGCAGCAACCCTCTCATCATCCAGGGCGCCGGCGCTGGTGGTGAGGTGACGGCCATGGGTGTGACGAGCGATCTGATCAAGGTCCTCTCCCAGATTGCATAAGTGATGACGCCGCCTGGAATAGATATTAAAAAATGGATAAAATGGGCACATGAAAAATCATGACACGGACAAAAGGAAGGCTATGATAGAAATAAAACATCGATTGCTGTCCTGAACTGCCCTGCCTACACGGCCGACTCAGTCAGTGCATTCTGTTCATTATTGTTGCGACATCAGTCGACAGCTTGGTTGAGCCGGATCCGTCGATATAAGGAATGCGATGTAAAATACGCCATGATTGTGGCCATTCGGAGAGGTCGTCCTATCAGCTATTTGATGTGGCTGGTGGTTTTCCTGTGGAAGTTTTTGATCTGTGTTGTTCTTGCTGCTCCTGCTCCTGCTGCTTCCTCAGCACATGTCGCTGTTCTCGCAACAGCCGCTGCTGGTGCTGTTCTTGTTGTTGTCGCCGCAGATAAGCATTGCGGTTGACAGAGTAGAGTCGCCAGATCCAGAGGCAAACGTCAAAGACGACCAAGGAGATGATGGGGAAAACGAAAGCGATGCCAAGTGCAGCCTGTTTAGAGAAGCAACATGGTTAGCCTTGTAGCCTCCAAAAAAAGGAAGAAGAAAGAAAGAGACAATGAGACAAGAAACAACTACAGGGATTAAGGAATATGGTGAGCCGTACAAAAACACCGGATATGATGCGCACAGTCAGGTATGGGCTTTGTGGGAAGAAGGCCGATTGCAGCAGCTTCACCAGCCAGAAATCCAACAGTCCGGAACTCCCGGACGCCATGGTCCACGATGTATAATCCAGTAAAAGCCGTCGCCGACAACAGGTGTGGTATAAGAGCAAGATAGAGAAAGAGTCGGAGGTTCGGTTTCGACGGCAAGATCCGAAGGTCGTATGCCAGTTCTCGGCATGTGACGGGAGGAGAGGATGGCCAGCTGTGGCCAAGATCGAGTTCTGTTGGGATGAGCGGCCGTTCAGGGCGGTTTCGCGGGTGCCTGGCGCCCCTTAGCCAATTCTTGTGAGTTGAGTAATAAGCAGGCCAACGTGCGGTGATTGCAACGCATGCAAGTACCCATTGGCCGTTGCTGTCGTTTCGTCTCTTCGTGTTGTGTGCAAGCCGAAGAGCCAAGAGCTGCGTCGCGTGTTGGGAAGAGAGGTCGTGTTTTGGAAATGCAAAGCGAATGGAGAGACGTCTAGTCAGCTTAAGACCCGGCAGTCGGGGGGAGTGGAGCGGCGGTCATTGGGAAGGTACCTGCCTCGTCGCAAGAAAGCTCCCTTAGAACAGCCCTCTTGTGCTAGCGTCAGCTATTTCTGGCAAGTGCAGCCTGGCCAGAGACAAGGCGGGTGTTAAGCCACAAGCACGGAACTCGCTTGTACGAGGCAGGTGCAAGGGCAATTAATGCAAAATATTCGAGACATCTATTATACGCCCTCATAACAACTGTCGCGTGCCTCCTATGCGGCCGGATCCTGCCAACCTTTACTGTTTAGTCGTTGTAACCATCTCTGCTTCCTGAGTTTTTGACAGATTTTTTCTTTTCTTTTTTAAAAAAAATCAGAAGCCAAATAAAGCAAGAAGAGACGGCTGCGGATCAAAACGTTATATCTAATACTATCAATCGATCAATATCAATGTAGACTTCGAAAAATACCTACTTGTGTTCGGCTTGGCACAATTTCCTGCCTTCATCATGTTCAGTGGCAGTAACACCTCATGCGTTTTGGGTTGAGTCTGCCGTGTATTGGAGGCGCGTCAATGACAGCATTAAAGTGGTGATTATACTTGTGATATTTTTGGTATTTTTATGCTTTTATATTTTATGTGTATTTATTTGCCGATTGTCATTGTTTTCATACATTAAAAAAAACCTCTATGAGTGAATTTAAATGAGCGCATCTGGTTCAATTCAAGGCCATCGCTTGTGTGCTTCGAGTCAGTGCCCCATACCTGCTCCCCGTACGATGCAGCGATGCGTTGGCACTCTCCCCAAAAAGAGGGCTGACTGGTTGTGCATAGAGTTGCATGGTATATTAATTGAATGGAGACTTTGTGAGGCCGAAAGGCGGTCGACAAAGACACCCAAAAATAGACTTGCATTTACGAAGCACAAAGCCACCCACGTATCATGCATATTCTGCAAAGTGGCACGACTACATTGGCTTTGTTTGAGACCGCACTTCTGTTGTACTCTAGGTTAGATTTGCACCAACATTTCGCGGGAAACACACACATATATAAAGACACGGCGGCGACTTGACGATGCTATACCTTATGATCCCTTGGTTCGCCTTCCTTGGCCCGCTTGTATTATTTCCAACGAGAACACACTTAGTTCCGGCCTTGACGAGGCTTCCAACAACCGCACGAGAGGACCGATACAACTATCCGGTCATAGCGTACGTATCATGGTCCCAAGCTGATTCGCAAGTGATATGAAAAGCATGTGGAAACTGAATATATTATCGGTCGTTGCCGGCCAAATGGAGGTGTCTTTTTTTATCCTTGGACATCTTCGTGTCATCATGGAGGCGGGTTTGAATAATAGAGCAGGCACACAGTGGTAATAACAAAACAGGACAAGACATAAACCAAAAGGGAACCGCGAAAGAACGATACATGCACAAACAGGGTAAGATCGGGGGGATCGGGGGAAAAACCAAGGGAAAAAGACAAGCGCAGTATGAAGCCGGGATACAAACAACAAATATCGAAACAAGAAAGACGAAAGCGGCAGTTGGCATTCAAAACAAGCCATGGCAGCCTTTGTTCGGCCAAGAAAAGACTTGCGGGCGCCTGGGAAGCAGAAAAAAACAAAAGAAATAGTGCATACGGCAAGATGAAAAACAAGTGAACACAAGTGGCTTAAAATAGCATTGCATAAAACACAGCGGCAACAAAAAAATGACAGCCGACAGAGCAACGAGAAGAAAGGATGCGAAGTCAACAGATGGCCATCGACACTGGAGGTGACATGTTCCTTCGCAGCACTTTATCTTTGCAACTCGTTTGCGCGCTTCACCAACCAAGAAAGAACGGCTTCCAAATTTGTCTCCTCTTTGGCACTGATGCCATAGCAAGAGACCTCACGGTGGTCGATGCCCTTGAGGTCCAGCGCATCGATAAGCTCGTCGACGGAAACTTTTACCTCGAGATCGGATTTATTGCCGAGCACCAAAAGGGGGATCCCCTCGAGCGACTCTTGCTCCATAATGGAATGCAGCTCCTCCCGTGCAGCCTGGAGCTTCTCGACGTCGGCAATATCAACAACAAAGAGAATAGCGTTGACGCCACGGCAGTATCGCTCCCACATCGGCCGGAACCGAGGCTGGCCCCCTATGTCCCAGCACTTTATGGAAACGTTGTTTTTCTGAACCCGCTTCATGTTGAAGCCGATCGTGGGGATGGTACTGTGGAGATGACATCAATCAGGACTGGAACAAAACAAGACACAGCGCTTGCCGGCTGCGAGAAACGCTGGAGGCTGAAAGGACGACTGACGACTTACTCGTAGGTGAAGTCACCACCCTAGTTGACAAGGCTCGCGTTAGCAGACGTCTAGATTCGCTCCTTACGGGGCGAGACCCCTGGTGGGGCAGGAGGGGAGGAGGAGACAAAGAGGTTGGCAAGAGCTAGGAACAGGGTTCGGGGCGCGAGACGAGCGACGAGAAACGAGACGTCATACCGATAATACGTTTAGCAGGCACGTTTTGCCTGCATTTTGGAGACCAAGCATGGTGACGTCCATTTCCATAGCCCTGGATCAAAGAAGCAGAAGTCCGTGCGGTTAGTTGACAAAAATTCATTCCAGGCAGCGGTGGCGTGGTCAGAAGCAGAACGACTCCAGGTTCAGCGCATGAACCTGAGCTGCTGGCGGGTTGCACAGTTGCGCCGCTGCACGGCAGCGCAACTGACCAGCTCTCGAGCTGTACACAGATGGACGAGGAGGGGTAAGCGGGTACCTACCAAAACGTCCTTAACCACCACTCGTACACCTTCCTTATGATCGCCGCCATGACTGCCAGCGTCGCGGTGTGGGCGTTCTTTGCGACAGGCGCGTGTGTCTGGAGAAAGACTGCGAAGCAAGCGACGTAGCCCAGACGAGTCTTGGCCGAGGAGAGAGTCGGCAGGCACCGAGAGGTTAGGGGTATAAGATGTTGGCGCAAGTCGGTTAGCAGCGGCGAGGTACCAGGTGGCTGTCGGAGCAGGACGGGGGCGGGATGGAAAAGCAAAAGCCTATGAGAACGGAGGGAGTGGCTCGAAGTCTCGCCTTTGGAGCTGAGAGAGCTCCGAGGAAAAGATGGCGAAGGGAGGCAGAAGTGTTGCAGAACCGGCCAGGCTGAAGACACGACGAAGGGCCTGTTTAAGTATGAGAAAGCAGAAGGTAGCCCTAGCTGTCCGCAAAAGATAACCAAGGCAAGAGTGACCAGGGACGGGAATGGCGGCTCAGTTGACTGTTGACCTCGATTTGGGGAAGCGCCGGTTGGGGTCGTGGCCTAGGATGTGGGCGGCTGTTTGTAGTCGGAGGAGGGGAAGGGGGCCAGCCGCGCACGGCGCGAGGGAAGCGAGGCAGAGGAAGGAATGTCGAGAAAAGGCAGGCGCAAAGGTGGAGGCTGTGTGTATGAAAAGGTGAGCGAAAGAGGCAAGAACGGTCTCGGGACGAGGTCAAAGACGAGTGTGTGATCGGTGCGGCGTTGGCGGCTGCGCAGGTGGCGCGTGCGAGCGAGATAGGGATGGAAGGTGACGCCGGGGAGGTGGGTGACGAAGGTAATCGAGGAAGGAGCAAAGAGTGTATGGTCTCCACTTAGCGCATCTACGCCAGTGCGGGCGTTGGCGTTGCGGATGTGATATGCACTCCGTAATACCATATATTTAGGTAAAGAGGCTGAGAATGAGCGAGTACAGGAATTGGGTGTGCCTGGACTCTCTGGAGTGCTTGCAGACGACAGCTGGAGGAGCTACGGCACACTATTTGTTGTTAGTGATGCAGGCTGTAAGTTGACACGCCTAAGAAGCTAAGCATTGGTCGCTTCGAGTTTTGTTATTTTTTTTTTCTTTTCTTTTTTTGGTACCAAATGTTGTCACGTCTCATTTCAACATGTGAGCGTCTTGTACCCTTGAGTCTTGTCATAGCCGCTTCCAGCTCGGATGCCCATTTCACAGCGGCTACAGTCTGAGAATAGCAACGGATCACCGGGCAACTTACCGGGGCATACCGGGGCACCCTGAGATGTTGTCGCGGACGGCAAGGTCAGAAGCCCACGGAGAAAACAAGAAAATAAAACGAAAATAAAACGAAAAGAGAGACGAAATGATCAACGGCAACGCAAAGAAGATGGAGAAGCGAAACCGACCGGGGGCTAGCAGCTGTGCAGACACCCGCGGGGAAACAAGCACAACCAGATGACACTGGTGTCAGAATTCAAGATGGGTTGTGCAAGGTGTGCCGTGGGGCCCGAGCTCTGTTCTATTCCCAGTCTTTCTCAGACGAGCCCGGGGTCGAAAGCCCTGTCGTTCTCGTAGGCGTTTAGATATTGGGTTTTGTGAACGATATTGGCCAGGGTTGAGGCAATGTTATTTGCACACGCGAGATGGAAAACGAAACAACGCCACGACAATAAAGGCGAGAGGGGCAGAGGAAGGAATACGAAGAAAATCAAGACAATGACGGGACGCTAAAGACGAAGAAATTGTCAATATTCCGGCATCAAGGATCAGCTGGTAAGAAACGAAAAGGAAGGAACGAGAAACAAGGACAGCGAGAAGCTGGAAACTGCCCGACGCGGGATGGATGTCTGGACGCCGAGTCGATCGGTGGACCGGGGTCTGTGGGAAATAATGGAGTGATGAATGGGACAAGGCGACAGGGTGAAGAGGTACGGAATTGCACCCAACGGTGCCTGTCACTTCTACCGTGGGCGATGTGTGCATGCGTGCATGCGTGCATGCAGCGTGCAGCGTGCAACGGCAGTAGAAGTAGCAGCAGAAGCTGTCGCAGAGACCGCAGGAGACGAGGAGAGTGTGACGAGACGTGGGTGACGGAAAGGGAAAGGCGTAGAGCTCAAAATTGACAAGGAGGATAATACTCTCTGGCAGGCAGGTGCAGGTGAACAGACTGTTCGACCTTGTGAGGAGGGTTGCCCGTTGTTTTCGTTGGGGGTTTTCTATTTATGCAGAGTCTTGAAAGTAGATTATGAACAGGAAAGGGCCACGAACCAGCTTAAATATGTCGATTTACAGGAGGGAGCCGAGCACGCGATACACAACCAACAGCCTTTTACGTATCTTGGGTTATACACAACCAACAGCCTTTTACTTATCTTGTGTTATTTTTGGTTGTTATTTTCCGCATGTCTCCCTTGTTTTGCTAACTCCCAAACCCGCTCTGTCCTTCGCTTCTGCTTTTTACCCTCTTTACCCTCTTTCACCTCGCCTGACTGCAACACTGAAGCACACCGTGTGTCGGCCGCAGGAGAAGCGGCCTGGTCTCGAGGGCCGGGCCAAATCAGGCAGCAGGGCCCGACCCTTTAGCGCGTCGCGGAGTACATTTTAAAACTTTCGATCAAGAGAGAGTATTACACTATCGAGAGAGATTCCTCTATACGTGATGTTGCGATATGGGCTGTTGAAACATATGCTACAATGCAGTAAATAATTGGGCGGCCTGTGTGTCCAGTGGGCCTGGTCACCCGGCTGAGCAGCCAATGGGTCTTGGAGCAAGAGGACAAGCCGGAGCCAGCCCTGTAAGGACTTACTCGGGGTTTGCATGTGCCAGTGGTTAAAATATAACAGTACGAAAGACACGGGCTGCAGTGCTTTGTCCGGAAATAGAAGTAACTCGAAATAAACAACAACCGACCGCCGCGGCTCAACCGCCGTGGCGAAATCAACAAACTGGCACTGGTGTGTTGACACAATTTAACAAATTTTGGTATTCGCGCATCGGGTTGTGCAAAACGGCCAACAGGCAAAGCAACGGTGGACGGCGGATGCGGTGGTGAGACCGGTGAAAGGTAAAAATGTTGATAGGCGAGGCTGAATAGCTGCTGTTCTATTGGCGGATCATCTCCACGAAGCTGCAACCAACGAGAGGGCCTGGTCGTGTACTGTGTATGCAGAGGCCATGCATTGCAGCCTAATGAAATCCACCGGAAACCGGGGAATTCGCATTTGTCCAAATAAGCCGCACAGGATGGCACGCGTGGTCTGCGCGACAGGTTGGTTGAGAGAGATAGAGAGAGAGAGGGCGAGGGGGGGGGGAGGACACACCAAACGGCGCGAGTGGTCGCAGGGTGTGCAGCCGCAAGACTCAATGATAGCACTTCTTTGTATCGTGCAGTCTGCTTGAGAGACCTGTTCGGGCGACCAGTTTGAGCAGTATGCTGAGGCGGACCGCTTACGAGACCTGGGCCAATGCCTTCCATTGGTTGGCTGTGAAAGCACGAACCAGGGAGGCAACCATTCGAGACGGAGCGGCTTAACTAGATTATATTCTTAGTGCAGGGCCATTGACAAAATGAGAAATCAAAACAAAAAAAAAGGCACAAAACAGGAAAACAGGACGTAATGCGGATGAAACGAGACAAGAAACAAAAAAAGGAGAAGGAGAAGGGGGGGGGGTTGTTTGTGTGAGGAGGATGCTAATTTTTGCCGCTTGGAAAATGGGCGAGCATTCCGGGCTCGTTGAAACTCTGGAAGAGTAGACAAGTGGGTGAGAATATGGCCACGGGATGCAAATATCGTGAGCAAGGCGGGGATGATAGAAGTGAACATCAACATGAAAGATATCCGGGAGTACTGCGAAAGTAAATAGTGGGTGGAAATCAATAGTAAGAGCCTGGGCCAATAGCGGCAATGCATCGATTTACTAATAAGCGTAGACTTCCCCACACTTCGTGTTAGACATCACGTGAATTTGCCTTTATCGCACTCTGGCCATTGGCTCTTTCCTACCTATGACCCGCTAAAAAGTATGCTTCCGATAAGAAAAAAAAGTTGATCCAGGGAAGCAGCGGCAGGAAATGCTGCTGGTGAACTGCGCCTGGAAAAAGCTTCACGTTCTCAGCCTCCTCCGAAACAAAGCCCAAAGAGATGACCCCTAATTGACGGCCGATTGCCTTACATTTCTTCCACATTTCGCATATTCCACACACAGGCACCTCTTCTGCATACGGTATATGAACATATTGCATCCCACTGACCCCGTCACGACAAATCCAGGCACGCTCGCCTCGTCCGGCCCTCCCTCCTCCTCTCCGCCTTTCCCCGTCTTGTTTCTTGCTTGTTTGTCAATCATACACGCCAGTCACCATGGCGACCGCACGACGGAAACAGGCGTCTAAACAGACGGATACGAACTGGGACACCGAGTACAACACTCTCCGCCGGGAGAACCTCTTCCGCAACCCGCCGACCGACCACACTGCCTATCCCATGCTCCAGCTGGCCGTCGATCCTCACATCGAGTCTTTCAACGCCATCTTCCCCGACGGCGATGGGCACAGCGGCTTGCCCAAGAAGGGCCTCATTGCACACAGCATTGCCGACATCGGCACCAAGGTGTTCCTCGACGGCGACGACTCGATGCTCCCCGAAGAGCGCAACCGGATTTCCATCCGCTACAAGGATATTTCGCTGCAGCGCTGCTACGTGCCGCCGAGCAACAAGTTTGCCAAGGTCCGCGAGATTTTCCCGGCTGAGTGCAGAGAGCGCCATGTTTCGTACCGCGGCCGCCTCACAGCGACCCTCGAGTACCAAATCAACAACAGCGAGCCGCAGGAGATTGTGCGCGAATTCGGCCAGGTGCCTCTCATGGTCAAGTCGAACCGCTGCCACCTGGAGGGCATGTCCCCCGCGGCCCTGGTCGACCACAAGGAGGAGTCAGAGGAGCTTGGAGGCTACTTTATCGTCAACGGCCTCGAGAAGATTATCCGTCTGCTGCAGGTCACCCGCCGCAACTTTCCCCATGCCATCAACCGGCCCAGCTTTCAGAACCGTGGCGCTTCATACACACCATTTGGCATCATCATGCGCTCTGTGCGCCCCGACGAAACCTCCCAGACCAACGTCCTACACTACCTCAAGGACGGTAACATTACCTTCCGCTTCTCCTGGCGCAAGAACGAGTATCTCGTGCCCGTCATGATGATCCTCAAGGCCCTGGTGGAGACCAACGACCGTGCCATCTTCGAGGCCATTGTCGGCTCGGCTGGCTCCAAGGGCCTCGAAAACACCTTCTTGACCGACCGTGTCGAGCTGCTGCTGCGCACTTACGAGCACTACAACCTGTACACCAAGTCCGCCACGCGCGCCTATCTGGGCGAAAAGTTCCGCATTGTCCTGGGAGTGCCGAGCACCATGTCCAACTACGACGTCGGCACCGAGTTCCTGCGCAAGATTGTGCTCGTGCACCTCGGCAATGTCAACGTCACCGAGGCGCAGGACGCCGACAAGTTCCGCTCGCTGATCTTCATGGTCCGCAAGCTGTACGCCCTCGTGGCTGGCGACTGTGCCGTCGACAACCCCGATGCAGTCCAGAACCAGGAGATCCTGCTGGGTAGCTTCCTGTACAGCCAGATCCTCAAGGAGAAGCTCGATGAGTTCCTGTCCGTGAACCTCCGCGAGTCTCTGCGCTTTTACTGGCGACGGGCACCAGCAAACAACCTGCTCTCGGAGGGCTTCGCAAGGGACTTCCCTGCCAATATCTTCCGCCGTGCCAACGAAAATCTCGGCAACTCCCTCGAATACTTCTTGTCCACCGGAAACCTGCAGAGTCCGTCTGGTCTGGACCTGCAGCAAACCTCAGGTTTCACTGTCATCGCTGAAAAGCTCAACTTTTTGCGTTTCATCAGCCACTTCCGCATGGTTCATCGTGGTAGTTTCTTCGCTCAGCTCAAGACCACCACTGTGCGTAAGCTGCTGCCGGAGTCATGGGGTTTCCTGTGCCCCGTGCACACCCCCGATGGCTCACCCTGCGGGCTACTGAACCATCTGGCACACAAGTGCAAGATCATGACTAAAGCTGTCGACGCCTCGGCGGTGCCGCGGCTCGCCGCCGAGCTGGGCGTGGTCGAGACGTCGTCTGCCGCCACGGACGAGAGCGTTGTCGTCATGCTGGACGGCAAGGTCCTTGGCTGGTGCTCGCCCAAGGAGGCCAAGCGCCTGGCTGACACCATCCGCTACTGGAAGGTCCAGGGCAAGAACAACGTGCCAGTCGAGCTCGAGATCGGCTATGTCCCGCAGTCCAACTCTGGCTCGTATCCAGGGGTCTACATGTCCTCGACTCCGTCTCGCATGGTACGCCCCGTCAAGTACCTGCCCACCGACCAGGACGACTTTGTCGGCCCGCATGAACAGGTGTACATGTCGATTGCCGTCACCGAGCCCGAGATCATCTCTGGCAAGACTACACATGTCGAACTGCACCCGACCAACATGCTCTCCATCCTCGCCAACATGACGCCCTTCTCCGACTTCAACCAGTCCCCCAGAAACATGTACCAGTGCCAGATGGGTAAGCAAACGATGGGCACGCCTGGCACGGCCCTCCGCTACCGCACAGACAACAAGACCTACCGCATCCAAACGGGCCAGACACCCGTCGTGCGCGCACCGCTCCACAACGCATACGGATTCGACAACTTCCCGAACGGCGCGAACGCGGTCGTCGCTGTCATCTCGTACACGGGCTACGACATGGACGACGGTATGATTATCAACAAGTCGGCGCTCGACCGCGGCTTCGGCTACGGCTCCATTTACAAGACCAAAAAGATTACCCTCAAGGAGGATACCAGGACTCGCACCGCTAAGCACGTGACGAAGATGTTTGGTTTTGCCCCCGGCGCCTTTGTTAGCGGCCCGTCGCGTGCCATGCTCGACGACGACGGCCTGCCGTACGTCGGGCTCAAGGTCAAGGAGGGCGATGCGCTGTGTGCCTGGCACACAGTGTCGGCCGACTACAGCGGTGCGCTCGTCAACCGCGACGGCCAGACCCACTACGAGAAGTACAAAGACAGCGAAGAGGCCTACGTCGAGGAGGTACGTATTATTGGCAACGAGAACGGCAACGAGCCGAACCAGACCATCTCCATCAAGCTGCGCGTACCCCGCCTGCCCATCATCGGCGACAAGTTCTCGTCGCGTCACGGACAAAAGGGTGTCATGTCGCAAAAGTGGCCATCCACCGACATGCCCTTCTCCGAGTCCGGCATCCAGCCCGACGTCATCATCAATCCCCATGCTTTCCCGTCGCGCATGACCATTGGCATGTTTATCGAGTCGCTGGCCGGCAAGGCGGGCGCCCTGCATGGCCTGGCCCAGGACTCGACGCCGTTCCAGTTCGACGAGGAGAACACGGCAGGCGACTACTTTGGCCACCAGCTGATGAAGGCTGGCTTCAACTACCACGGCAACGAGCCGATGTACTCGGGCATTACGGGTGAGGAGCTCGCCGCCGACATTTACGTGGGTGTTGTCTACTATCAGCGTCTGCGCCACATGGTCAACGACAAGTACCAGGTGCGTACCACGGGTCCTGTCGTTGCGACCACCGGCCAACCTATCAAAGGTCGTAAGCGTGGTGGTGGTATCCGTGTCGGTGAGATGGAGCGCGATGCGCTGTTGGCGCACGGCACGGCCTTTTTGCTGCAGGACCGCCTGCTCAACTGCTCCGACTACTCGCGCACATGGATCTGCCGCACGTGCGGCTCGTTCTTGTCGGTGCAGCCGACCGTATCGCCGTTTGTCGGCAAGCGCAAGGCCATCAACACGGTGCGCTGTCGCCGCTGCGCGTCGCGTGTCGAGGATCTCGAGGAGCTGGTCGAGGTCGCCCGAAAGAGCGGCACCGATGGCAAGCCCACCAAGGAGACGCTGGCGCTGATGGACCGCCTGGCGCGCGAGGAGATCTGGGAGGACGGACACGGCGTGCAATGGGTGGGCGGCACCGATACCACGCAAGTCGTTGTGCCCGGCGCGCTGAAGTACCTGGACGTGGAGCTTGCAGCCATGGGCGTGAAGCTCAAGTACCGCGTCGATCCTAAGGATGCGCCGCGTCGCGGTCCTCTGCGGCCTGCCCAATGGGACGGCACGCAGCTGCAGGAGTTGACAGCGGCTGCCTCTGGTCAGTAAGCGGTGATACTAAGTAGCGAATGGAGGTGGGGGGATGAAGGTATCAAAACCATGATGCTTGGTGGCATATGTCAACAACAAACTGACGACGAATCGGGTGGCGTTTTCATATTCAATTTTTTTCTGTATCATTTTCTTGCCACATTTTTGTCATATGTACATAGAGCACAGTGTTGCATTATTCCCATGATAGTATATTATCTATTTGAGTTTCTTGCTCATAATGACTATAAATAGCCTCCTCGATGTCATTGTTGCTTTGCCAAACTCTCTTTCCCTTTGATCCGGGTGCAATATGTCGTATCGTAGGCCCCTCGGGGCCCGTCAAGCATTCCTTCTCTATTTCTTCATGCATTTCCCTCTTCTTCTCTTGAAGCCGTCTGCAACTTTTCCCGTCTCTGTTCTAGATCACCAACCAGTGTCTCTTTTTCTCGGCAAATTGGAGGAGGACAAACAGGCATGTCGTGCCCTGTGGTACAAGGGTATGGCTCAAAGTTCCAACAGATGCTTCTACAGCTCCTGGCCCAGGATTGGGATGCAACGGAGGACAGAACATGCAGGTAGCCGTACGTTTTGTCGCAGCCAGAGCCGTGACAGCCGAGCCGGTCTGCTTCATTCTCAAAAATGTGTCTTTGTATTAGCTTGCTTTTATGCCGACACCAATCTTAATGTACCGCTACTCCTTTGTCCGTAAATAACTGGTTGCGTGCAGGTATGAGATATTGGTATCACCCAAACAAGCCATCTTCAACTCTCACCAGATCCCGAGAGAACACCAGAAAGATCAGACGAACGTAAGGGTGATAGGACAACGGTCCTCCATTCAGAACTCCGGGCATGCCCGATAAGGGCTGAAGAGAAAGAAGAAAACTACAAAAACGCGTCGTCCTGAGATCGTGTCTTGGTGTTGCACAACAACGACACGAAAAGGAATCTTTAATGTATTCCGCAAAGGTAGCAAGTGATCCTGGGCAGATACTCCCGCCGGGAGCATCTTTCCACATTTTCGTACCTTCTGGCTCCTGGTCCCTTGCTAGAAATATTAATCAAACAAATGCCTTCCGTTTGTTTTCTTCTTGTTTTCGGTTTCCTCACCCTCCCCTCCACCGTCACCTTCGCTCTCTTCCGGACGAGACGTCCCTTTGGCACCTGTACCTCGTGTCTTGTATCGCCTGGCGTCCATGCGACAGTGACGATCCACCTTCAGAAACGCGTAATTTTGGGCGAGACTTGGGTCCCATCCAGAGACAGAGTTTCTTCTGTGTGCTGTTTGCCGCCCATATTTTCACCTGGCCTGTCTGGTACACCCCTCCTTTCTTCTCGTATCTTCTCCCCGGTTCCCGTCCGGTTTCTCGTCAAGCTCTGACCAGGGAAATGAAATCTTGTTTCCAAAAAACTTTTTGAATGAGGCTGTCTTATTCATTCCGGCTAGACCTGTCTCCATTTGTTGCTGGCTGCTTTTGGTTGGCAAGCAATAGGTCATCTCGATGTATATATAGCCTGCCTTCAGAATATCGGCCTGTCTCGACATCTGCCTCACTTAGTCGCTTCTAAGCTGCCGTGTCACTCATTCACCCATTTGCCAGTCCTCTCGCTCTGTCGCGCAATTTACCATACGCTCTTTTCGACTTGCGCTCATTTCCCTTCGTTCTTTCCTTTCTCGGTGAGCTACGTGGACTGCGTCCAAGTTCGCGGTCGCTCCTTCCTTTTGAATACTTTCCTTTATGCTCCTTCCTTAGAATACCGCCATAATAGGCATCCCACGCTCCCTCCCTATTTCGTATTTATTTTATGTTAGAGTAAACCAAGTGTCACTTCAACCATTTGTTGCTCAGAAATCTCTCCTCTTTGAACACCATCCGCATGTCAACAGCTTTTGATTTTGCCGTCGCTTTCTTTGTTGTATATACATTTCTCGTTCTTGACAGAGGCATGCGATACTTGTCCGCAGCCTGGCCACTCTCGGCCGCCAGGCTCCTCGCCATTTCCTACATTCTTTTCAGTTGTCTTCTACCACGAGTCGCCGCCAACGCATACGACTATGGTTTCGACGTGGCTGAGCATCTTTCCCGGCGTTCTTTTGGTTCGCCATACGATGCAGAGACGCCTTTTGTTGTCGGGGCCCTCGCTGGCGACCGCAATGGCACGCTACCCCCCCGGCAGGAAATACGGCAGATGGAGAAGAATACAGATATTTGGACGCTGTACATCCTTGGTCTCAACATGATGCAGTACGTGGACCAATCACACTTACTCTCGTACTATCAGATTGCTGGTCGGTATTCCATCTCGTCGTATCTTTTGCCTGGCGTCCAACTTGATATCTGTTGGAAAATTCGCTAAAATTCTGATGCACTGCAAAGGAATCCACGGTGTGCCATGGATCGAGTGGAACGGCGTTGCACCCAGTCCTGGCAGCGAGAATACCGGCTATTGCACGCACGTCTCGGAGCTCTTTCTAACTTGGCACCGTCCGTATCTTGCTCTCTACGAGGTGAGTAACTAGGAGCTGTTGGTCTCTCACAAAACGCATCTGACAGAAGTATCTCTCTAACCATTGGAATAGCAAATTCTCTTCTCGTTGATTGAATATATTGCCTCACTTTATTTAGACGACGACGAACGCGACCGTTATCAGACGGCCGCCATGAATTTTCGAATTCCGTATATGGACTGGGCGACCCAGCCGCCCGCAGGCGAAAGTGTGCTCCCATTAAGCGTCGGAGGCAGTCCATTTATCAACGCATCTGGACCGAATGGCATCCAGCGCATCGCTAATCCCCTGTATACGTACCTTTTCAAACCTTTGAACACCACGATGTTTATCGAGGCACCGGTACGTGCCTATTTATACATAGGCCTCATTCTACTTCTGCTATTTTGCTTTCTATGGACACTAGACTAATCCAACGGCTGTCAGTACGATTTGTGGCTGACGACCGTACGGGCGCCCACGGCTCAAGACTCCTCGGCTGGGTCTAACAACACTGCAGTCTCTCTAGCCCTTAACCAAAACTTTCCATCCATCCAGCAGCGGCTGTACAACTTGTTCTCGAACTACCAAAACTACAGCACATTCAGTAACGAGGCTTGGATTCCGACATCATCTAGTGGCAAGTATGATTCGCTCGAGTCTCTTCACGATACCATCCACACACTCACCGGCCTTCAGGGGCACATGGCGTGGATCCCCTTTTCCGCTTTCGATCCCATATTCTTCTTACACCATGCCATGGTCGACCGTGTTTTTGCCTTGTGGCAGATCTTAAACCCAGACTCTTGGATTGTCCCGACACCATCTACCCTCGCCAGCTATACTACAGCGCAAGGTGACATTCAAGACTCGCAAACACCTCTAACTCCATTCTACAAGGCACATAACGGCACTTTCTGGACGTCGGACGATGTCCGAGATATGGCCGTGTTTGGATATACCTATGAGGACATGGTGGAGATTCCACATGAAAGTTTGGTGACCAAAAACACTACGGCACAAGCGCAAGCAGCCGTATTAATCAATCGTTTGTATAGCTCATCCAGCCCTGCATCTCTTGGACCTATTGGCCAAAACAGCAACGCGAAGAGATCCATTCGGAGATCGAAGAAAGGTGTCGTTGCTCCGCACGGAACATGGGTTGATGGGCGATCAAAAGACCACCATACTGGTCACGATATCCACCTACGCCCCTGGACCATCACAGAGATCAAACGCCCTCCACCGTCGGTCGTCGTGGACAATGAATACCGTGAATGGGTGGCCAATATCCACGCCAAGAAACAGGCTCTCAACAGCACTTTCTTCATCGACCTGTTCCTGGGGGACGTGCCTCCTGACACAACGATGTGGTCCTATGCGTCCAACCTTGTCGGAACGATGAGCGTGTTCGCATCTCCAGCAGGTGCCATGGCTGGTATGGACATAAGTGCTGGCCACACGTCCGGCACCATCCCGCTCACCTCGGCTTTAGCACAAAAAGTTGGCAATGGGGAGTTGGCAAGTCTTGAACCCAAAGATGTTGAGCCGTATCTTTTCAAAAACCTGCACTACGGCATCGTCAAGACTGATGGTGTGGTCGTTGCGCCTGGAGATGTGTCCGGACTGAGAATTACGATTGTCAGTTCGTGTGTGCAGGTGCCGTCGAGTGCCGAGGAGCTCCCTCGCTGGGGCTCCGTCGAAGACCATTTTGATTTAATCTAAACCTAATGGGGGCTTTCCAATTTATTGTGGTGCGGACTTTTATTTGATTCACTTTGAAATTGGCAACATAAGTCATTTACTTGGCTTGGGCCATTGTTTAAAACGATATAGGGTTGCCCAAGTTTGCGTGTAAAGGGTGGTAAAACAGCTCGAGATATAATTAGACAATGCAAGAAAATAGGTCACGCATAAGTGTCTGAAAGCTTCACCAAGTGAAAGGCAGCAAAATCAAACGTGGTTGCATTATGCAGCGATATAATGAATGTAACAAGGCTTGGCGCCCAAAATTAGACTATAGGGCGCTGATGAGATTCTTGCGTAATGCGGGTGCAGCCGCTCCATATCTTTTTAAATGACCATCTAATGCAGAGAGAAAATAGAACGAATTAAGCAAATTCAAACGAATCAGAATACCAAAAAGAAGTATGCAGATAGTGATATAGGAAATGAACTAAAATCAACAATGTTAATAATACCAAAAACAAGCTACCAAATCGATTAGTTTGTGAGATGTGTCGTTCAAAATCTACCGATTCGTAAATTTGAGGTTTCAGCGAGCAGAAGTGACGCATACGATGACATGGTAAGCAAAACGAGGAGTTCGAGCGGAGCCGGATATCACATAAAGGGCAAGAAAGAGTTCCGCTTTTTGGTTTTCTTCGGCGCGAGCGAGGAATTTGCGTCCATGTTGCCGAGGATGGCATCAAACGTACTCTCGGCATTGTATGTGCTTTTGGTATTGGTATCCGCACCTCGGCCACCACCATTGGCATCGTCTCGTTGGTGAACTGCGTTGCCGCTGGCCTCTACCATGGCTCGCAGGTTGCCAGCCGACGCAATGCGGCGCGTAGAGGGTTGGTAGCTGTTGCGGTTCTGCTGGTTGAACGGAAGCGGATGGCCATCGTCGCCGAGGTTCACAGGCTCCAAGGCCCAGCCGATGCTGGCATGGCGCAGATGAGCCCGGTCTTGCAGCTGCTGATAGTTGTCGCGCGTCTGGGACCATGGTAAATTCACAGGTGGCTGGAGTTGCTGCATGGGCTGCAGCTGTGGCGAGTATTGGCCTTGCTTCTGTGGAAGCATCGAAGGTGACATGGACCGGGGCGAGGTGTCATGATCGGCATTTTCGTCGTAGTTGGTGGGTTGAAAACGGGGCGAAGATGTGGTGGACGCATTGGCACCTGAATCCGCAGCCGAAACTAGCGTGGCCATCGTGACAAGAGAAGGTGATGAAGAGGACATGCCAAGGGAGGAGCCATTGGGGACATCCGGCAGTGTCACAGGGTGAATAGGGAAGGGCACGCCCGCTGCGGCCGCGGCCTCCACATTTTCTGTACCCTGGGCGAGGACTAGATCGTCTGGTGTAACGCCTGCGTTCGAGATCGATCCTCTCGCAGCTTCCGTGCTCCAAACTTTGGCCGCTAACCAGCAGTGCGAGCGGTGGTACGTAGCCTCGACTGAGTACAGAAGCACATCTGCTGAGAGCTCCACAAGAGGGCCAGCTCCTCCGGCCGTCTGGAACCAAGCTTTCCGCACCTCCCCTGCGTCTTCGACCCAAGGAGCACGCCCCTGAGGTGGTTCACATAAAAAGTACTCAACTCCTTCTGTATGGCGCAGGCCAGGGGCATCAATGACGAGCATTGGCATGGACTGCAGGACGACATAAAGGAACAACCAATGGCCGATTCGCATCTCGGACAACTCGGCTTCCGACTTGCCTCGCTTAGCCTCCCGGAGTTCAAAGGCCTCAAAAGCAGCTAGGAATGGAGACTCATTAGGACGTTCGGCATCGACATTGTGCGATTTGAGGAGTACCAGCTGGAGCTCGTAAGGTTGAACGTTCTTGTCAAACCGTGCTTGGTCTTTCGGAGCCATATCAGGGTAGGTCTCGTGAATCGTTGCCATGGTCGGCAGCTTCGGAGTATCGAAAGGCACTGGTGGTAGAACGGGTGGCGAGGACTGATCAAACTCGTTGAGGATCTGGCGAAGAGCCATAATTGGTGCATCTGCCGGGGGCCCGTTCGTCGGCAGTTGAACGGCAGAAGGAGCGGCTGATGCACCGTTTCCATCTTCACCTACCCGAGTGGTGATTGAATTGCGGTTCACGAGCAAGTCGTACACAGAGCAAAGATCGGCATAAAGCGTTTTGAGGACTAGGCGATTCAGACCGCTCTCCGAGAAGGGGTTGCGACGGCTGCTTGCTTTCGGAGGCCAACTACCAAACTGCGTCTTGTAATATCTGAGAACAAATGCTCGCATCTCGACAAAGGCAGTGCGCCAGTTCTTGAAGCGGATGTTGCGGTAGTCGGGGTTGGACGTGGAGTTTGCCACACCAGCAAACAAACTGGGGAAATCAAACTGCTCTAGCCGCGTGTTGACACTGTGCTGCCGAGTGAGTAGGTCAAGGTGAGCACGCTCGAGACGCTGCAGGGTGTAGGGAGAGACTCTATCCCAGAGGGGCGACGACTTGAGGTCGCAAAGCGCTGGGTACTTGCCCACGGCGTGACAGAACGCTTCGTTATACAGCGGCCAAAAGCGTAGCTGCTCGCCAATAACAAGAGCCTCCAAAGTCTTCTCGCGACCGTGCCGCAAGTCTGCAAGGGCAGCCTGGTCAATGTAAAAGCCTGTGCTCAAGTCGACCGCGTCACCAAACGAGTTGCTGTTGCCAGAAGCAAATCCAAATTCAAACTCGCGAAGCAGTTCAGCCACCTGCGTCAGCGCTGCAAACACAGTTGGAAAGTTGCGCGTGGCGACCAAAGGTTGGCCGGTCAAAAGAGCGAACAGATTGCGAAGAGCAATCAGTCGCTCTACGTCAGGCGCACCGTTTAGACCGTTGTAGCTGCTGGAGGGCAAATGCAGGCGGGACTCGTTCCCGGTGGACAGGAGTGGCGACATCGGTGGTGAGGCGATGCGGTGGGCGTCGGCTGCCGTAAGAGAATCGCGACCACCAAAACTGCGGGCACGAGATCGAGCGCTGGCTGGTGAAGAGGCTTGGCTTTGGACGATGCTACTGAGGACGCGCGATTCCTCGATGACGGACATGCGCACTTTGAAAGAAGCACCCTGGCCTTCGCTCTGAGGCGAAAGGTAAACATAAAGGTTGCCATTGTCGTCCCAAAGCTCAGGAACCTGGAAAATCACTTTAGCTTTAATTAAAGAGCAAAATAGCCACCTTGTCTGAGGAACATGGGGGACAGACGACGGGTTGGCCGTACCTTCTGGCAGTTCATCAAGTAATCAATGTTGTAGTCGATGTGGGATTCTGTACATAAAACCCATGCAGCTGAAGCCGACCTCATAGATGGCTCGTGAGATTTTGACCGCAACCGACCGTTGCCGCCGCTAACTCCAGGAAGCCAGCTCATCCGCCGTTGGGCCAGGGTTGCTGCGAAGTTCGGGCTCTGTGCATCGTTGCCATCACTGGAGTGTGTCGAATGTGAGCGCGAACTTGGATCTGTGCTAATCGATGCAACATAGCCAAGCTGTGCATGAGCCCGAGAGTGTAGCTGGCTGGGGCCAGTGGTAATTGGTGGTGGTTGGGCCGACACACTGCGACCGCGCTGCCCATCGGTGATGGGTGGTGGTGACAAGCCACGGCCCGGCGACTTGCGCAAGCGCAGCGGGGCCGACACTACATTTTGCCGCACCGGCTCTTGCTGCGGCTGTTGCAGCAGCTGGGGTTCGGGAGCCGCATCTCGTGGTCGGCCTCTTGTCTTCTTGAGTGTCGCTGATGACGAGTGTGTCTCAATGAGTCTTGGAAGTATTGATAGCATGTTTGGATCTTCTGCTTCTTCTGTTTCCCTAACCGTTTCGGCGATAGGGGAGACGACAGTAGGTACGGTAGGATGCAAGATAGGCCCCGCGGTTGCTTGGTGTTGTGTTGGAAAAATATCGGCTTCAATGCTGGACGTTCGCACAGGCCACAACGGAGGGGGTTGCGTTGGCGCGTCAGGCACAGAATCTTGGTGTGAGGATGGAGTTGTCCGCAGGTCGTTGAAGGTAGGTGGCGGTGTAATGAGATTGTCACGAACAATCGACGTTGCCGGTCCACCGTCGAGCAGCTTGCCACGTAAGGCGAGTGGAAGTAGACTCTCCGGAGAAGATGTTGTCGTTGATGCAGCATCCATAAGATTTGTAGAATCGGTGGCCGAAGTCAGGGAAGGAGGAGCTGGAGGACCTTCAGTAGGCCCGGGAACTTTGAGCTTGTCAGTAAACAGCGGTTAGAGTGAGACGTATGGGAGCTCCCATATGGGCAGTTCCAGGAGGACAAGGCTGGACTCCAAAGTAGACATTGTGTTGGGGAGGCGGCCGGATATTGGAACTGGCCAAAAAAAAAAAAGGAAACGCCCAGCTGCACACAGAAAAGCCACCGGGGCTTTACAAAGTAGAGAAATAAAACACAAAAAAGCCCTAGGATGCCGACCCAGAGATGTGTCCATGCCATCAAAGAGCGAGACAAGTGGTGAGGGGACTCCGTACAGACTCAGGAATGAGAGGACTAGAACACGGGGAAACAAAGTCTGCAAAGACGAGGACAAGGAGAGAAGTACGCGGCATCTGAAAGCGTCCGAGACATGTGTTGCATTGCAGCTACAGAAAAGTTGCGTGGTCGCCGTACTCACATGAGCTAGATGCCATGGCTTGTTAGAGAAAGTGCCGTGAGGCGTTTGTACAATGCCACGGATGTCCAGGTACAGGGTGGAAGGTTCGGGGGTGGCGGCAGGAGGAGATGAAGCATCGACAATGGAGGCCGACGAACGAGGGACCTTCTGGCAAGACACGGTGAAGGCGTCGCAAGAGTTAACAGCCACACTGTACGCCCAAGATATGTAGAAAACCAAGCTGGCCGTGATCGGGCGTAAAGCAGACCCTCGGCCTCGTAAGCTTGGCGGGGCGGTTCGTAGAGGTATTGTTTTGTCCGGTCGGTGCTGGTCGTCTGTAGGGGTTTCGGGGCATCTGCTGCCTGGGTGCAAGCTGACAGGCTTGATTTTGCGTTTTGTTGTTTCGAAGCTGCCTGGATGTTGATAGAACAGGCAGAAAAGGGGAAGTGGAGAGAAGTTGAAGTTGTTGGGAGGTTTTAAAGAGAGGCTGAAAGAAGGAGTGCAAGGGACCAGTGGCCTGGGAGCCTGCTTTGTGTTATTTTTGGCGGGAGCTGCAGAAGACGAACAGGGCAAGAGCGGGCCAAGGATGGAGCAGGAGCGAAGGCAAGGGGGAGCAGTGATCGGGCCCGTTACGGAAGGAGCGGCCAGTCTGTACAGCAACTTTGGTGGCGGGAGAGAGGTGTGCACGGTTGCCGAGAGCGAAATAGAGGCAAGACTGGATTGCAAGATATGTACGAAAGAGAACGACAGCAAGGATGGGCAGGTGGGTGGACAACATTGTAGATGAGGAATGAGCGCGGGAAGCTGTATTGACCAAGGAAACAATTTGGAAGCCCTTCTCCGGAAGCCTTCTCTACCAGTCAGAATGAGTACGTGCCGATCCAAAATCTTGACAAGAAAATATCTCTTGCCGAAGGCGACATCGCAACCAGATTTCGAGTGTTTTCGTCAGAGGCTGGCGGCTGGCTCTGGCATTTCGTTCCTGGTATTCCGCCCCGGCTGGACTAGCCTGGATGTGGAGGACTAACACGTACTCTGCCTCGTCATAAAAAGCTTGGTCCTGGCCGACGAGTTTTGCGGAGACGTGGGCCAAGACGCAAAACCAGACAAATTAGGCTTCGATTGTGTACTCCGTACACGTCGCGTTTTTGTCCTCTTAACCCCGTCGACGGCAGCAGCGACGTCCAACTCGTACCAGAGCCTGTGGACGAACGAGAGCGACACACCGGGTCCCCCGTATTTGTCTCTTTTTTCGGCGCCGATAATTCTACTTTATTCTAAAATGGGACTCGAAAATGCTGCCCACTCATCGCCAGCATGCAGTAGTGCCTTTGGTTGCTCGCGCGTCGAACGCGAGAGACCCTGGGACCTGGGCGGCTCTTCTGGGCGTCAATGAACTTGAAGTCAAGAACAAGAGACCCACTATTAAGTCCTGTTTTGTTCGGGGGCTGGATGTGAAATGGAAAGGGGCGTAATGGGTCCGTTACTGCTGCAGGGGTTGTGTTTGGTTTCGTTTTCCCTTCTTCGTCCTCTTTTCTCTCCTCTTTGTCAAGCTCTCCCGCTACTTTCTTCACTGTCTCGTTGTTTCTCGCTCGTCTCGGCAACTTATGTAAATAACGTCTCGAATGTGGTTGCTCTTGCGTTATGTCCCCAGTTGCATGCGAGGGTCTAGTCTTGCCTGCAGATGCCGTAGTCCGTTTTGGGGTTGGCGAAACGGACCAGTGGTGGGTGCCATGAGGCAGGGCAGACACGCAGTTGAAACGGCGGTAGTCAGCATGCCGATTCCAATGGAGGAGAGGGCAAGGAGAAGCCCGCACTTGCGGTTTGTCACGTCGTTGGCAGTTCCCGTCCGACGGCCAGCGTCAGCACAGCCCTATTCCAGGTCCACTTGAGACTGTCCACACCGGCCGTCAGCTCACAGGCTGGCATCCTTCCCATTCTTGAGGCTGTTGTGTGCTATGATTCGCGTTTCGCGATTGCCTGGCCAGCATGGCCCCGGCACCGCGAGTTGCTGCGCTGGGCGTGGCTGTGCTATTTTGACTTGTGAGGAAGTGCAGCATTGATGAGCGGAATTGTCAGGCGCGGCAAAAGGTGGTTGATTCGGTGAGGAGAGATGCTCTTGCAGTGGTGCGTGCCGTGGTAGTTGAGCGATAAATACGATAAATACGTCATATCCAATGATGGGTTGCAATCGTGTTTTTCTCTTTTCTTGCTCGCATGCAAACTGACACGGAAACAGTTTATGTGCTTTCCCCCAAGCTCTACCCAACGTCCGTGCACCTCATTCGCTCTTTCCGGTAAGCCCAACTTAATGCAACCCCGCACATTCTGCACCAAATTCACACGGGACGACGACTTCCAGCGCAGTTAATTATTACGGTGGTCTTATGTCACCATTTGTGAGGCGTGCGGTGTTCCCGGCCAATTGTATGTTCCTTTCAGAAAACGGATCGTGTTGTTTCTTGCTGGAACCGAAATGAGCAGGCCTACATCACTGATCAAGCAGAGCAGGTTGTGAATCCTCGAACAGCAATCCCCAAGCAGTATGCCATACGTTCGTCCGAAAAGCGACGTATAGCGTATCTCAATTAAGGTACTCCGTACAATTATGTGATTCACTTGCAATGTACGACATACCCCGTAGTCTACGGTGAATTTACGATATCGTGTATTAATACGACGTGGGAGTCCGGAGTAGTACGCGTAAGTATGTCGTACTCCGTGGTGGACGGAACATTAAGTTTGAGGAAAGAGCCTCGAGCAAGCGAAACTGACAGAACACGACGGAAGGAATCTCAGTTTCAACCAAACCAGAGTAAAGCAAAGCTCCAAAGCTCTCAGCAAAACGACAAGCGAGGCAGACGACACACCTTTGCACTCCGGAGAGCCTCATAAACCCGGATTTACCGTTGCATTTTGTTCGTATCCTGACCTCATCCGATTTGCCGCTGACGAAATATGTAAGATACAGCCTCGGTGCAGGGCAGCTAACTCAATACATCGCAGTTTGCATCAATTTTAATAATCGAAATTGTTGTGCTGAAAAGGATCGAAGTCATTGACAGGATTGATCGTCTCGATGACAAGGGCACGACTCCCAATGACAACTGGCGCCTTTGTGTCTGCCGGTCTGCACCTTTGCATCATGCCTGCATGTCTGCGCGTCACGCCCGTCTCACTTGTGCGCTGTCACCATTGGCTCCCGAATCCTTTCTCCGACATATATGACAACCATGACACGCCCCCAGGCCGCTCCTTCACAGGGCTCGGTGGCGGTTCTTGTCAGGTTCGATTACAATAAGGCCAAAAGTAATAGTTAATACATTTTTGCACTTACGGAACAACGCGCCGAGCTAAGTATTGCGTGAAATACCTTCTTCCTGCGCCTGCAGCTAGCAAACGTCTCGTTGGAAACAGCTTTTCCAAAGGGGGTATCGTGGACACAGCCTCTGTGCTGAGCTCGGCGCCTCACAGTCGCACAGCCAGTCTTTGCACCGGCAGGCACAGGGAAAAAGAAAGAGGGAAGGCTTACATGGAGTCACAATGGAGCCAAAAGTATTACAAACATATAAACTAAAGAGGAAAGGAGCGCGAGTGATAGACAATGGATTTTTTTACGAAGCGACGCGCGCGTGTGGGTGGGGGGATGAAAGAGGGCTGTATTGAGGCTCAAGAACGCCAAGACGACGCAAGGAACATGCCAGCAATCGAACGACATGCAGCCACGAGAGAAAACAAATACTACAAAAAATAATGAAGTGAAAGGCGGTGATGCTACTCGGAAAACTCCTGGGCTTGCACCTTGAGCTTGACCGTCTCCTTGTGCGACTTGCCTACGGAACTGAAGCAGTCGGGCACCGCTTCGGCCACGTCGAGGCCAACAGCACGGCTCGCGGCCACCGCTACGTCGAGGTGGACGGCAGTCTTGCCTGACTTGGTTGTCGACAGCATGGGCTCGAATCTGCACGGTATACGTTAGCTAATTTACTCTGTTCGCATGTAGATGTGTCCATCCACTCACCGTATGGATGCCAGCTCGGCTGCGTTGGGCGGCCCGGCTGGGAACACGAGGGCAAGCACAGCGGCTACGCCGCCCATATACTCAGCCCAAAACATGAGATCGCCGTCATTTTCCGTGCCGCTTCTGCTGCTACTGCTGCAGCTTCTGCTGCTGCCGCCGCCACTAGGCCTGTCCAGCAGCTGCCGCAACCCGTCGAGTAACGGGGTATCCGTAGGTGCAACACCGCCGCCCCAACGCGCCCACAGGCTGACAGCCAGGATTGCGCGTGCTTGGTGCGTCAGGCCCGGCATTCCCGGATTGCGTACCACAGCATCATGTAGCACAAAGGCTGCATTTGCAGATGAGTCGGCACCCGTACGCTCCCAGATATGCGTCGCGAAAAGTGGAAGTAGAGGCCGAAGCGGTGCCCAAGACGGCTGTGCTGGTGATGGCGATGAAGATGATGAGGATGAGGGAAGTGGTGGCAAGGCTGACAGAAGTGATTCTGCGGTGGACTGGATGGCGGCAACGACATCGTCACCGGTGCGACCACGGCTGTACGAGGACGACGTCGCGGCCGTCTCGATATGAACGCTGAGCGGATCAGCCTCGCGCAGCGTGGCAGGCAGCCGCATCATGAGCGCGCCCTCGCGGTTGCCACCGGCGCAAAAGGTGACGCTGCGGATTGTGTGGCTTGACCGTTGCAGAGCGACAATAAGCGCATCCACCACGGCCGTGATCGCGGCAAACTGCTGGCGTCGCCGTTTGGACATGCCAAAGATCTTGCCCCCCGCCAGCTCGTGATTAACACGACGCATGCGGTGCGTATCCCGGAAGAAGGAACCGGGCACAGTGTATCCGCCCATGAGCGGAACGGGGTACGGCTGTACGGCGTCGTTCTGCATCAGCATACTGCCGTAGCCACGGAATCCGCCGCCACAGAGGTAGACATCGATACCCCCCTCGCTGGTCTTGTTGGCCTGCTGGCGCTTCTGGAGCTCCAACAGGCTGGGGAACTGCTCGTGCAGCCGGGCAAGTGCGGCTGTCATATCGTCGGCCAGTTTTGGCGCCGCTTCGGCCGTAGCCCGAGAGTCAGCCTCTGCCTTGGCCTCTGCAGCGAGCCGGATCCTCTCCGCATCGAGGTGGTGCAGCTTCTTGTCGAATTGTAGCTCGCTTCCGACGTCGTGAATGGGCGGCGTGGCCGATGACACGAGACGCGTCAGGCGTGCCGCACCGTAGGGCATGCTCTGGCCAGCACGGGCAGCCGCAACTTCGTAGCCGGGGCCAAGCCGCGGGTCCACATACGTCATCTGGACGCTGCCACCGCCCAGGTCCAGCATCAACCCGCCCGCGCCAGTGTCGCTGTTGCCGACGACCGCAAAGCCCGACCGCGCACCCGTTGAGCCAAACAACGTCTCGACCTCAGGCGCCAGAACGTGCACCGACAGACCCGGCGCCGCAGACGCAATGGCCTCGAGCAGGGCGCCCGCATTGGCAGCCCGGCGCATGGCCTCGGTGGCGAAGACGGCCATGCGGCCTGGCGCGACGCCATAGTCGAGGGCGATGCGGCGGAAACGGGCCAACGTGCGGGCGACCTGCCGAATCGTCTCGGCGGGGAGCTTCATGGCAGACGGGTTGCCTGCTGGCCCCTCGCCGCTTATGCTGTCGTCGACGGCCGTGAGCGCATCAAACAGCGAAATGCCAGCGCGCTCGCGGTAGACGCATGGCAGCAGCCGGGTACGGGGTGGCGACAGGTCGGAAATGGAAAAGCGGATACCGTTGCTGCCCATGTCCACGAGGGCGTGGAGGTGGTTGTCGTCGTCTGGCTGCCATTTTGGCAGCTTGTCGGCAAAGTTGTCGAGGGTGATGATGTCAGCGGCCGCGGCCGCGCTGGAGGTCATGGCGACAACCCCGCTGGTGTTGATCTTGTTGAGGGCAGCGCGGGGGACGAGGAGGAGAGCGATGCAGAGCAGCAGGGCGGAGGGCAATCCCAAAGTGACGAGGCGGAGTTGCCTGTTTTCTGGTCCCATGGATTTTGGTGGAAAAAATAATTGGGTGCAGTGAGGGAAGGTACGAGCGGGACGGACGAATGTGGAAATAGTTCTAGTCAAGCGCATCGATAAGTTCACAATCGGACAAGCTCAGGTCTAGTCAGTAATCTGAATCGGCCTCTTGGCGATTCGAACCAACCGCGCAAAATGGACTATGTATGGCATTGAGCGCAGATCAAGCTTATTAAATGCGTTCTTTATTTCCACTTGCCTTTGGACGTCACAAAAAAAGAGCAACGTTCGAGGGATAATATAGTTTGCAGCCTTTGTGCAGCTGCGAAATAGTAGAAAGACAAAAGGACGGCCGAAGCCGGCCGAGGTCGAAAATACCAAAAAAAGGAAAACCCAATTAAACCGACTGCTTTTTCTACTCGAGCAGACGGGCCCTGAACTCCCAAAACTTGGTAAAAGGAAAGAAAGGGAAACCAAAACCCCCCCCAAAAAAATAATAAATCAAAATAAATCGAAGACATTTTCGAAACATTACATCCATCCCAGCCTATCCGGCATGATATCCAAGGCAAAATATAAATGACACGGGTTGCATGGCACAAATCTCGTCTAGGGCCAGATGGCGCGCCGCAGGTCGTCGCCGATAAAGTTCTTGCCGTAAATCGTCGAGTATTGGTTGTGCCAGCGCAGGGTACCGTTGAGGTGTGACGAGTTGGAGCTGCCAGCCTGGCCAAAGGCAAACTCGCGGCGCAGGCCGACGCTCCACGTAAAGCTGGACTGTGCGTTGCCCATAAAGAGGCCGGCGCGCAGAGCAACTTCGTAGTCGACGAGGAAGCGCTCGTCGTAGCTGAGACTAGCGAGCAAGGCGGCGTCGGCACCCTCGACCAGGTCCTCCTTGGTGATGACGGCGATGTTAAAATCGCGGCAGCGCTCGGTGAAGGACGTGATGTTTTCTTTGGTGGCGCCTTCCGTCAGGTAAATCTGCGACAGGTTGTTCGCGACGACGAAGCTGAGGGCGTCCGAGGCCTGCTCGGTGTAGTCGGGGAAGCGGAGCGGGTCGGGTAGGGTGCGCAGCTCGACGCCGACAAAGGCGTCAATGTCGATGCCCTTGCGCGGGTCGATCTGCAAATCAAAGGCCTTTTGCAGGTTGAAGAGCACAGTGGCCGCGAGCGCGCGCATGTCCTTGCGCACGCGCAGCATGCGGCCAAAGTAGCGGCGCAGCGGCGGTTGGTCGGCAAAGGCGGGCATCATGTACGAAGGCGTGGGCCGCAGGTCGACGCGGAAGGGGTATCTGCGGGTCTTGGGCGGGCTTTTTTTGTTGAGCATGGCGTGGATCTGCTGGCCGAGCTTATCGCCGTCGGACACGAGCTTACCGGCGCTCTTGCCAAGGTTGGCCGCAATCTTGACACCGGGCACCTTGTAGATGTCGAGCTTGGCGGGTTCCAAGAGACTGGGCTCGTCAAAGAAGTCGTTGAGTGAGTTGTGAATCTTGAGCTCCGGGCAGAACTCGCCCAGGGTGTCCATGAGGTACTCGGTGTCGAAGAAGTGGCTAGGCGGCAGGCCGCGTCGTGGGCCTTTGTCATGGGGTGCGATGATGGAGAGGTCCATGGTAGACCGCAGCATGATGTCGGGCAGGATTACCTCGGCTGGGCAACAATTAGAGGTGCTCAGTTTTTTTTCTTTTCTTCTCCATCCTCCCCAGGCGCACTTACCTCCAATCTCAATGGCGACACGGATGCACGTCAAGATGCCATTCTTGACGTCGGCCATACCACCGGGCACGGCGTCGCATGTCAGGATCAGACCCGGCGTCCACGTCTTTGCCGAGCACAGGTCGGACAGGCCGTCGCCGACATAGGCGCCACTGATGTCGTGATTGAGGAAATCGCTGATGAAGACTTTGCGCTGGTCGCGGAACTGGCGGAAGAGGTCCGCATACTGGTTGTGCTGGTCGCCCGTGCCGCCGAACTGCACAATGATCCAGGTCACAACCAAGGCCCCGGCAAAGAACCGGAGGTAGTGGACGAGCCGGAATTGATCCAGCATGGCGGTCGACGGAATGAGAAAGACCGGGAAAACAGAAATAGATGGGGAACGAGCGTCGGTAGGTCGGGGACCGGGCTATGTGTCAGTCACGGGCCGGGGGGCCCAAGGTCAAGCTTTTGAGCGTGATAGGGGTGGCGGGTTTACGTGGAGCGCTGGGAACAGGCGGTAAAGCGCAGACTCGCATAAAGTGGCGATCGGGGCCAAAAGTTGTGTAAAAGGAAGGACAAGAAGAGGCGACAAAAAAAAGGAGGGAGACCGTGTTGCTACATGGATGCAAACAAAACACGCGGAGGACGAGCGATTTGAAGAGAAGAAAAAAAGGGAAAAGTGAATGGCAAAGACGGAAAATGAGGCTGCCGTGAGGACGACCAAAAGGGACGGATGTCGAGGACACAAAATGGTGGAGATGGAGATGCAGCCAGGGAGCAAGTCCTGCCAAGATTAAGCCAAGGGCGCCACGGCAGCAGGGAGGAAGGGACACACCGACAGGGCAGTAGCGATGCGCAAAAGGGGCCAAATGCGCAGCATTTCAAGAACCACTGAAGCTACAGCGCTAGCTTGGACCAGTGACCACCTTTCCGCCTTCTCTTCACATGCATCCCATCACGAACGCAACCCACAAGATCAAGCGACAGGTCTGGAATGGTCCAAGAGAACAGTGTGGGTAGCTACTCTCCAAGAGATGTTACAAATACATACTTGTCTACAAGATAGGTACACTATGCCGGTACGATATGGAAATCCTGGCCATATGCAGGCGAGTCAGTATTACGACAATCTGGCCGTGCGCTCTGTGAGGCTGAAAAGGGGAAGTCTGACTGCTCAGCGCTGCTACGTATTCGTATGGCATTCACGATCCAGGGATGCCGCTAGAAACAAACAGCAGGCGCCCCAGGTGCCGGGCCGCCCAGCGAGGGAGCCAGTACGCGATTGCTATTGGTAGATAATATTCTATTTCTAAACCTTGCGAGGGATGGATAATTCTATCGACTCGACGACATATAGTCTATGCTATAATTACGGCGCATGGAGTGCGGTGTGTCGAATTCTCTGCCGGCCCATCTCCCATGCTATGTTTTGGACCTCCACGTCTCTCTTTTACTCGCCGCGCTTTGCTCTGCTGGTTTCAACCACGCAAAACAGTTCCTTGTTTTTCCCTACCTTTTCTTGTTGATCAATCGCCCTTTGTGACCTTGGTTTGCTACTCGAGGGAAACATCAACGCCTTTGAGCCGTACGGGAATTCCCGCTGGTGATTGAACGGAGCTGACTTTACCTCTCTGGCCGTTCATAGTTTAAAGTTGACAAATTGCAATCCGTCCTCCGCAGTGCTGACAATAAGCATATCTGCACGTCGTATTGGCGGCGCACATCCGTGAAATTAACGTCGACATTTTATT
Organism: Sporothrix brasiliensis 5110; assembly: GCF_000820605.1. Taxonomy (NCBI): domain Eukaryota; kingdom Fungi; phylum Ascomycota; class Sordariomycetes; order Ophiostomatales; family Ophiostomataceae; genus Sporothrix; species Sporothrix brasiliensis. The sequence continues at coordinate 2,133,764 of NW_024467138.1, read as the reverse complement.
GCCAAGCTGGCCACGGTCTAGCCTCCTCGAGCGAGAGTCAAATTTACTACGATTAAGTAACGGATCGTAGGACGCATTGATGTGAAAATTGTTTCTCCCTTGATTTTCGGCTCCCTTTGCCTGGCCATTCGTCACTTCAGCTCATTCGTATTGCCCACCCTCGAGAAGCCCACCTTTGAACACATAGGTAAGATACATCGTAGTATTGGTTCGTTTAACTCAGCTTGACAAGCAAACCTGGCGCCCATCAGGGCAACCCTGCAGTCTGAATTTTGCGTTGTGTCGGATTAAACAGCTTACATCGTATCTGTTTGTGCAATGGCCAATGACTCGGAGACTCGATGTTTCCATTTCTCGTCTTCTCTGTTATGTTTCAACTCTCTGCACCGCCATCCAGAGTAATGAACGCATCTAACGCGTTCAGCGCAAACGAGAAAACGGGATCCCAAGGGCCAAGGACCAAGACGACCAAAGGTACGCCGCCTCTGGCCAATCACAGAGAATCCAGCTCTCCTGTTTGTGATTGTGCATTCCATAGGGTCTTTCAAACCCATTTTGTTTTCCAGCTCGTATCCTCGCTTTCTGTCCATGTTTTGAGCCCTTCACTCGGCCTCATTCCAGATTCCAGCCCGCTCGTTTCATTGTTTCGTTTCGCTCCCCAGGGGCAGTCCTTATGCAAAGTCCTGTTTGCTCATCGTCAAACTGTGGATAGCCCATCTGATGAGAGCCCGCGGTTCTCTATTCTGGGCCCTTTGCTTTGTGTTTGTTTCTCGACTGCTGGGCCTGGCCAGAACGTTGGGTCCATTCTTGCCATCCTGACACGTTCTGGCGGAGTCTGACCTAAGCCGAGCCACCTACCTGGCAGTTTCTATCAAGCCCAAGTATGTGCTCCATACGACATGTACGTCGCCATCTCTCCGTTCTCATCAATGGCGTAACGAATTCGTAGATACCCGTGTGCTCTCTCATGTCCGTTGGCGGGCGACTGCGTTTTGGCGGCGGTTGTTGGGCTGACAATACAGCACCTCTTTGTTGCCGCAATACTCGTCAAGGTCCGGAATGCTCTACAGGCATGCTCTTCAAGTGTGCTTTGTCGCACCGGACTCGGACGTGCCGACATTGAGACGTTGGGCGGTCTCACTATGCCGTGTTAACGCATTGCCATGTGGTGCTGATGAAGTACGGAGTACGGCCAAATCATGTTCGTACAGTCATGTGTCGCTTTGTTGTTTTTGCCTCCATTGCAACTCAAAATGTTTTCCCCATTGGTACGATTTAGTGAGCATTGTTTTGGTGTCACTGACATGGGAAACCTCTTTACGCGAAACAGTGGATAGGTGACAGTAGTGCCTGAAGCAACCGCCTGTAAGCTGCACGCCACCCAAAAAAACACTCGCGGCATTACCCACTTTTATCTATGTATGGGGCTCTTGCTCAACTTTGACTGGCTACGGTAGATGGGCCCGACGCGCGTGTGACAAAAGACGCGCGCGAGCATCGCGCGAAAAAAACGCGCTCGTGGGGTTGCTCTTTCCTGACGCTTTGCATTCTCCGATGTTCCTCGCGCACCTTCCTGCCAGTCCCTCGCCTCCGACTATTGTCACACTAACCAGACTTTTATCCCAACCGTGTGCATCGGGTAAGGAAAGGACGGATCACATTGTTGGGCGACCATCTTACTTGTAGAAGGCAGGCGCAAAAGGTCCTGCTTTGAGTTTCGTCTATTTGACGTCAGGACGAAGAAGGAGCAAACGTATAGGCATCCCCGCCCATTTGGACGTTTTGCTCGCCCACCGCCTCTGCTCTTTTTTCGTCGCTGTTTCTTCACGTTTTCTCGTTTGTCCATCTTCGACATATTCTCTTCTTTCATCCGCTTTATGACGACGCTTTTCTTCTCGTCTCTTCTCGTCTCGCCGCCAGCCACGCTGCACGCTCCTTTATTCCCTCGTCGTTGCTCTCTCCCCACTGACATTCCTTTTGCATCGTTCCCTTCCCAATCGCCTCCACCTCGCTGCGTCGTTTACCGCCAATTGATCTCCATTTTGGCCCCATTCTATCATTTACTCCAGACGCCCGACCCATCCTGCACCCAGCCTGCAGCAATACACCACCGCCTGCAGCTCCCTCTCCCAGCCTCTTCTCCTCTTGCATGTCCATCTTTGCATCCGCTCCCCTGTGCCTCGCGTCTTGACCTGTCTGTTTTCGACTCCCAAGGCCGACACGACCGATCCTCTACTTCCCTTTCTGGCCCTCACTGTTCCTCTGCAGCTCGACTACCCCGTTTTGTCCTGATTCGTATCTTTCGATTGGCATTTCACGGCGACCTTTCCACTTCCAGCGTCAGCATCGCCAGTGAACCATAACATCTAGTGGAACGGCCGGTTTACGGAACATTCTCAACCTTTCACCAACCTCGCAGGATTTCAGAGTTTCCCAGAGTCAAAACCGAAAAAGTGGGGGCACAAGGCGCTCAGAGAAGATCTGCGTCGTTTCTCCTCTTCTACGTCGTACACACGCTCGTTCTTCTTTCTTCTTCTCTTCCACCTTGTGTCTTGTCAGACTTTTCCTCTCGCCCCACACCTAGCCTTGACGTCGTGCGAGACAGTCGTACTTTCAGATCCGTCGGGGAAGGGCAAGAAAGAAAGAGACTTGAGCAGAAGACCGAAAGAAAACGAAAACAAAATAAAAAAAATCAGCGCAATATCACGGCCCCGGAGTATCTTGCTTTGATCTCAGCCTACGTCCATCCCGCCCACTTGCACCAAATATACCCTGCATCCTGCATCCTGCAAGCTGTGTTCTATACACTGGGCCGCACCACCCCTCTCCTTTTTCCTATGTGAGGCGAGCTTCACTTACACGACGGCCATCTCATTCACAAATCGGAGCCACACGAGACATTTGCATTGCTCCACGCCCATCAGCAACTTTGCCCAAGATATACCTTCTTTCGCCGCTTTATTAGGAGGACAGAGTGAATAAGACACATTGCATCCCCGGCACCTGAGACCTTGTTCCGCCCGCATTGTCTCGCCGCCCTTCCGACCACGCGGTCAACGGCTGTGCATTAGCCTGCTTCCTTGCCGGAAGTCTCAACCGTGCATTTGCATGCTGTGTTTTTGATGAGCATTGCACTTGTTTTACTCAGTTTCAACATCCTCTGTCCCGTTCGTCTTTTCTTCCCCTCTTTGCTTCTCCACGCTGGCACGCTTCACGGACGCGTTCCTGCTACCCAATTGGTGATCCCTGCACATGCACTGCTTTCGTGGTTGCCATTTCTGGCCACATACCCCTGTGCATATGCGCCAACACGGGGAGTGCATCTGAGGTGTTCAACCAAGACGAATGTGGCAAAGCCGAGCTCCCAGAACAGCAACGGTCAACATACGACTCAAGACGTTCAAAGATACAATCAGAGACAGAGCTCCAACCTCCATACGGAATAGATACGACCTCAGCAGCCCCCGTTGCTCAATCGTATCCCATTACCAGGCCAGCTCCAAACCAAGAGACGGATTCCCTTGGATCGACCCGCTTTGCAGTCTTACCGACTCTTGTTTTTGAATATCACGCTGGGCTTCCACGTTGACAACCATCCTTGTCTTGTTGTGCCTCTTTATTTTCTTCCAATTCGAGGCTAGCAGGACAGGCAGAGTCAGAAGCGCCATCGCCTGGTCTTGGAAGTAGCATCTACTGGCCACCTTGGACGACCTTCGAGGCAGACCCCTTCTCACGTCACTCGTACCAGGCAACTTCCTCAACATATTTGGCGACCTTGCCAGCTTCTGACTTTCAGGGTCCCCGCCTTGACAAGGGAAAGGACAAGTGCCTGCCTTTGGGGCAATTCCAGCATTTAGACCTTTTGTGGGGGTGCTGGCAAAACTCGCAACCTTAAAGGCGACCAGGTTCTCTTCTCTTTTCTTTGGTTGCAGCACTGCTACGTCCTCGCTATCCTGGTAACCGCAGCAAGCGCGCCAGCCAACCACGACGCGCCGTCTCTCACCTGTGCGCTCTCTTTCCACCGCCCCGACTGACCCAGGCTGGCCCTGTCTCGCTGACTTGTCTGGAATAACCCTTGTTGCTGCTCACTTGTCATTTCTTTTTGTCTGGTTTTTTCCTCCCATCACCCCGTCACCCTTTCATTTAATATACATATCGCGACAGACACATACTTCGTCCTGTTTCTTTGCTTTACTTCGCTTCCCTCTTTTCCCTTTTTCACTTGCGTCGTTCATTTACGTTCCTTTCTTTTGTATTTGTTTGTCAGCTTGCTTGTCTTTGTTTTCCTGTCATTCTCATCCTATTTGATGAGGTGATGAACGTGAGTTTGGGCAAAAACACACAAACGACCATATTTTCTTCTGTTTCGATTATTGAACGAGTACCTTGACATCCCCCGACTACGATTTTTAGACCTCTCACGATCTTCTCTCATTTTCTTCAACTTTCATTCTATTCTCTACGGAATACTCCGTATTTTATCGCATTTCCATATTGTCTTCTATCTGAACATTCACGCCCGCCCAAATACAGGCCTTAAGTCGCGAATTTGGGGACCCTTTTCCAAACTCAGCCGTGGTTCCGGTTCCCAGCCACCGCATTTTCTAACACTCTATCTGCCCTTCGCATTTTTAACCTGCACGAACACACGGCACCCTTTTCTCGTGCATTCAGGGACCCCATTTAGCCGCTACGCTCCTTCATTCACCCTCAATCGCGATCTCCGCTCAACGGCTTCATTTCCTTACCAGCCGCGTGGACAATCTTGGATTTGGTCTTCAGTGGCGTTGTATTCTCCCTTTCTTCTCTTCAAGCCATCGTTCCCTTGTTTTTTGTTATATTTGTGTTTTTCTTTCGACCGACGATCGATCCACCACTTCCTTTTCTGCACACGGCGTCTGTTTAAACACTTACCTCGCACCGCCTCCCCTTGCGTTACTGTTCGCTTCATAGCGATCCAAGACACCGATTCGCATAGTTTTATCGAACCTACTCATGCAACACGCGCCCAAACGCCAAAACTTGTGCTAGACGGGGCCTTTCCTGCACAAGACACGCGATCATGCCTACTCCGTTCTCCGGTCTGTCAGGCTTCGCTGCCGGGCCGAGAACACCAGAGCCTACCGCTTCGTCCTTCCCTCCAGACGTCATCGACGTGCAGCCACCTTCTCCGCCGCGCCCACGGTTGCGTCTGAAACGCCGTGCAGTCCCTCACCTTTCCGCGCCCACGCAAAATTTCTTGGCTTCCGTCGCAGCAGCCGACGTGCCTATCCCGAGTATCGAGATCCCCGACCAAGACGACCATGATCTTCCCAGCATTATGCAACCTCAGCGACAGCCGCAAGAACAACAGCGCACCCCAGGCCTGTTTCCGACTGATGGCATAGACAGCAATTTGCTCAGCGTTTGTGGCCGCAGCACATTCTCTCCTCCTAAGACACCAGCACCAAGCGCCGTGCCATCAGCATCACCGTCGCACTACCCTAATTGGCGCACGGGTTCTGTCTTCAGCAGTTCTACCGAATCCAGCCCCGATCCCGAATGCGAATCTTCTAGCCGGCCATCAACGGCACGCTCTACTCAAACGAGCTCGTCCTCATTGTTTACCCGGTTCTCCCAACTGTCTGACGATGAACATTGTATTAGCCCGGAGGAAGAGACCTCTAGCACGTCCAAAGTCAGTCTCGGTGACCACGTGAACGAGCTTCGCCGGAATTCTGCTTCCGGGGGCTCATTCAGCAATTATACGGATTATAGCAACGACGACAGTACGGCATCCGGCCAAAAGCGCCATGCGAGAAAAGCTGCCTGGACCAACGCCATGAGCTCGCATCTTTGGGCAACCTACATCCTGTACCTGCAGGATCCCAAGGTCACACCATTCCGGATTGGCAAGAGCTGTATTCCGCCTCATGGCGTTCTTGTGCGTGTAGCCCGTGAAGCGAAGAGGAGTTGGAAAGGCGCAAAAGCTCTTGCCAAGATGTCTGCCAGCAGCGCCAACTCTACGAGAAACTCTGCCGCTGCTTCCTTGACCGTACCTGCATCTGTTCCTGCAGCCACCACACAAACTAGCGACAGCAGCGCACAGCCTGACGGCTCTGCTAGCAAAAGTGGAAGCAGCACGCCCACCGCCGCTGAAAGCAAGGCAAGCGGCACGTTTATGGAGTGGCCGTTTACCAACGCCGCCACCCGCTCCCACCTGCGTGAACTCTGCCGGAAAAAGGCAGCTACGCCTGGCGGTGGCGCTCGTGGCTTGCAGTACATGTCTCGCAGCCCGACCCCTCTCACGCAAAGTGCCGCTACCCGTCGTCGTGATATGCGTGTGACACCTGGCCTTTCTGGGTCCTCCTCCACATTTGCAACCCATGACATGATCAAGTCACTCGCCCTCAGCGCCTCGGAGACGATGCTGCCGCACGGTCCTCTGGCTCAGCTGACACGCTCTGGCTCTGATCCATCTAACGGTCTCAATACAGCCCCGCCATTAAACCTTGACGGCACTCTGGCATCTTTGACCGGCCCCGCCGACTTTGCTTCTGTTGCACTTGCACCTGCTACTCATTCTCCGGACTTTTCAGGCCGCCTCGCTTCTGCGATCGAGACCGAGGAGCCGTCATTTGCTGAGCGACGCCGCCTTGGCTCCCCCTTCACGGCACGGAGCTATGGGCCGAGCTCATCCAGTTCTCTTGCTGCCGTACTCGGCCTTTCTACCTCAAACTCTCGTCAGCCGCACACGGTTGGTCCGCGCCGCTCTTTGCAGTCGCCGGTTCGCCTTAGTCGGTCTGGCACTCAAAAGCGCCGCACCAAGCATCTTAGCCAAGACCTTAGAAGGCGTCCTGGCCTGGCCTCCGATTTCTTCACAGAGCCGTCTGCAGACCTCGCAGCTGGTTTGCCCGGAATTGAGTGCCGCCATGATGGTTTCAGCTCGTCGGGCGCAACGCACAACGAAAAGCTTTTCATCCCTAGAACGGGGACTGTACCGGCCCTGACATCCTCTTCTTCAGCACCTCAGCTCGCTACAACGTCCTCAAATTCTCAATCACTCGATGAGTTTGCTTCGGAGTCGCAGCCGCAGCAACAGCAAATCTCTTCGCCCTTGGTTCGGAGACCCGATATGCCTGGCCTTCTTGACGCTGCGCCACTGCAACCCCTAGCACGGCTGGGGTCGCCGTTCTCATCGCTGCCTGGAAACAATACAAGCTTTAGCTTTCCCAACCGCTTCTCGCAACCTACCGATCTCGATATTTCGACTGTGGGCCGGCCGTTTGCGACCGTGCAGCGTTCCCAGACGAAGCCTGTCCCTGCTCGCACTAACCTGGCTTCTCGACTGGCATACATTGACCAGCGCCTACGTGAGCTGAACAACCGGAACGACAACCAGCATCGCCGGCCGGATTCGTCTTCCTAAACGCCCTTGGGCCATTCTTCTTGGTTGGATATCCGATGTATCCCTGTCTTTTTATTGGTTTACGACTGCGACTTTTCATTACTCATCCCATGGGCCATTTTGTCTTTCCCTTCCCGTTTCATCATTGTACAACTGATGGGCATGGCGAAGCGTGTTTACTTGTTACCTTTTTTTTTTTTTTTTTTTTTTTTTTTTTTTTTTTTTGCCTTTTTCTCATTGCCTTGTTACTCGGATGTTACGATTGCCTTGTGTTTCGATTTACGGCCGGGTTCTTTGATACGAAAAACTTACGAACAAACGACATGACGACCAGATTAGACGATATGTTGAGATGCTTTTTTGGGTTCGATATTATTTATTTCTTTTCATCTTCTGTCATGGTAGACAGACCGCAACATTCGACAGCACCGAATGTGCGGTCTGTCTGCCTTGACACTGATCTTTTTGTTTCGGTTTGGCCCCACTGGCACATTCGAATATCACCACACAGATTGTCAAGGTGACGTTTTTGTGCACCGGGGCCTTTAGGGTTTGACATTGCAGGAATACGCACTTCAATTGTCACTTCCCTATTTGTTGCTATCTTCATAAAGGAGTGATGGAGATGGTTGTGGTTGCAATTTCTTAGCAACTAACAAAAACAAAAAAACCGTCGCCATGGAAGAGCAGGCAATTCTCTGTTGAGATACATGTTGCTCCCTTTTTCCTTTCTTGGTCGTCACTCGCCTTCTTTGGCCACATTTCTTTTGTTTGTCCTTTCACTTCGTCGGTCAGGAGCTACAGCTGGCATACTTGACCAGTGAGTATGATTCTGGACCTCACTTTATATTTATATTCCCCTCCCATTACATATCAAACGACATAGATCTTTGAAATTGAACGCACGTTTGGATACGATTTGATGAATTGCCGAATATGATGATGTGTGGCTGTAAAACGTGGCCTGCGAAATTGACTCTTTTGTTGTCTCGTCAAAGCACTACGTACGGCGAACGACGACCTTTGTATGTCGTATGGTCTTGTTTAATATGTTGTAGTCGATTTTGGAATAGAAAACGAACGATGCAAGCCGACCGTCGTCTAAACATTTGAGTGGCGAATTTTAGCCGAAGAACACCCAATGGGCGATTGCCGGAGAAAAGCTTATAAACAGGGCTCCCCAACTTCCTTTCAGGGGCAGGGGAACAGGCGGCACAGGGCGGGCCCGCAAAAGACACCAAAAATACATTTCAACGCGCCTTTTTTCATGGAAAGCGCGAACGGCCATGAAACCACCTTGAATATTGGCAGGAGCTTCTTTTCTCTTTGTATCGCTCCTTTCTTTTTTGCAATCTCAACACTGCAACTGCACCAGGAGCAAAAGGCAGTCACTGGGAATCTCCCGGAGAATCTATTGGCACTTCTCTCTCTCTCTCTCTTCCCTTTTGTTTTTGTTTTCTCTTCTCGACAGCTTCTCCTTCACACCCATCGTTGCTTCATTGAGCTTCTGCGTACCAATTGCAGCCGCCGACGAGCTTGCTTAGGAGACGAGACGACGCCGCCGACCACGTACGACAACCTCCCTCCCCCCTGACGTATCCAACTGGAGTAGCCAGCGAAACAGAACAACAATGTTACCGGCATCGACGCGAGGGCTGCCAGCCAGCGCGCTCGTTTTGCTTGCGGTTCTGCTGGTGCTTTTGGCGATCCTGCCGGGCGTCACGGCGTCTGTGGGCGACCGCCTTCCAGAGTTCCGCGAATGCTTGGAAGTAGGTTTTGCTGCCTCAGACTACCCAAATTCACAAGTTGGAAGCCAATAACTAATCCATGTGTCTGAACAACAGGTGTGCAAAGCCGAGAACTGCGGGCCGAACAAGCCAGCAACACCTATTCGTGCGTATTCCAGCAACCGACAGCAACGCCAGTCGAAACAAATACATGGCAGGGGAGAAGGCAGAAAAGACAGACAAGACGTCGAAGCTAACGGTTACTCTCTGTGAAACAACAGCTTTCCACCTCCGCTTGTTACTTTGGGACTGCGCCAGCGAGTGCGATCAGACCTGCCAGCGTATCATCACCGGTCACCGCCTCGCTGCCGGCGTCAACGTCGTCCAGTTTCACGGCAAGTGGCCCTTCTTCCGGCTCTTTGGCATCCAGGAGCCCGCGTCTGTCATCTTCTCGCTCGGCAATCTGTGGGCCCACGTGGCTGGCCTGCGCCGCTTGCGCCGCCTCGTGCCCGCGTCATACACGCTGCGGCCCTATTACATTGGCTTTGGCACCGTTGGCATGGCCGCATGGATTTTCAGTTCCATTTTCCACACCCGCGACTTTGTCCTCACCGAACGCCTCGACTACTTCGCCGCTGGTGCCTCTGTGCTCTACGGTCTCTATTTTACGGTTATCCGCGTCTTCCGGCTAGACCGCCCGGTGCGGGAGTCGGTGCGGTCCGTGTGGACGGCAGTGTGTATTTGCTTGTACCTGGCCCACGTCGGGTTTTTGACCCTGATCCGCTGGGACTACGGTTACAACATGGCCGCCAATGTGGCTTGCGGCATCGTTCAGAACGCGCTTTGGAGCTGGTTCTCGTACCGCGAGTGGACGCGCATGCGGCGCTTCTGGGCGGTGTGGCCCGGTATTGCTGTGGCCTGGGTGATGCTGGCCATGAGTCTTGAGATGTTTGACTTTTCGCCCATCTGGGGCGTCTTTGACGCGCACTCTCTGTGGCACCTGGGAACCATTGGGCCTACCATTCTGTGGTACAAGTACGTCTATCTGTTTATCCTTTGCTTGCTCTCCTCTCCATCCTGCTCGACACTAACAATCATTTCTAGCTACTTGGTCCGCGATGCACTTAACAACCTTTCCGGCAAGGAAAGATTAAAAGATTAAGGGGCTGCAGCGGCTGTATATGTTTTCTATGATTACTTATATACGATGCGATGGAGAGGAGGCGACAAGAGCAGAGGGGGAGCATAAACTAAAAGGTTTTGGACACCAAGAGCAGGTCCAACACTTTTATGATACTTAGGACAACATGTCTTTAATTCGGTGCTTTTGGGAACGCGTTTTGGTTTTCTTGCAACTGGTTTGTTGCTATTTTGGCTATGCAAATTGTACCCTGGGATACCGCTACTTGTTTTGTACACCAAGCCAGAAAGAATAGAATGATAATGAGAAGCAAAAAATTAAGTACCTAAATGCTGTCCATTTTTGGAGAGTGCTATAGTGCTACATGAAAATGACGTGGATCCTCCGCCCTTCCACACTTTCGCTCCTGTAAGTCCGTTCTCCTTCCGACCGTATCGTATCTCGTACATTCCAGTCTTTGTCACATTTTCTCTACCTTGCCTCTTATCCCACGGATTAGCACTACTCATCTATCGGCATGTAGCGCGGACCTTCCGCCTGCTGAATCTTCTGCAGCCGGTCGAGCGTCCGCTGTCTGCTGGCCCGCTTCTGCCGCAGCTGGTCCTTCTCCATATCCGTATAGCCCGTCAGCTTTTTCCGTGTCGGCGTGCCCTGGGCCGACAGGCCGGGGGACGAGAAGATCGCCGACGACCGGTGTGTCGACCGGTGTGCGCTACCGGGCGCAAAGATGAGCGACGACCGCTTCTGCTTTTGCTTCTGCGGTGTCGAGAACGGTGAGCCCTCACGGCTGCGCGGATTGAGGTTCAGCTTGCGGATCTGGGCCTCCAGCACATCAATGTCACCACTGCGTTTTTCCGCCATAGCCGTCATTCGGGCAATTGTCCGCATGACGGCATCAACGGTCGGAACTGGCGAGCCCCGTCCGTTCGCGCCATTGGACCCACCGATCGCCGCGGTAAGGGCTGAAATCTTGGTGCGCAGCAGCACCAGCTGCTGTTCGGCTTCGACCAAGCGCTCCGTGAACTTCGTGAATGTTCGGCGCAGATCATTCTGCTGCGTGGCCTGTTCGGCACTCAACGGCAACGAGCGGGCAGCAGTAACCTGGTCTGGACTGGCTTGCGACTGGATAATCCGCACCATGTCGTCGTGCATCACCTGCAGCCGGCTGGCGTCTTTGAGCAGGGCCTCGGAGTCGGCAAGGATCTCGCTCTCGCCCTTGACGCGCGACTGCCGGAGCTTGCTCGGAAGATCGCGGCTGACGATGGCTCCAAGGGCGTCAACATCGCACAGAACCCAGCCATCAGCGTCGTCGAGGTCTTCTTCCGTCTTACGGTCGACCTGCGAGTGGCCACGAAGGAACGCATCAATGTTGCGGCCGTTCAGCTTGAGGACCAGGATCATGCGGTTGATGTCGCGGTACACGGCCTCCACCTGGGACGCTACTGTGTCGCCGCCAGAAATGTCCGAGTCGAGGATGTACAGGCATTCGGCCAGCTGGCGCGTTGGGGCCAACGGCTGGTCAAGCTCTCTGTCCATGACATCGTAGCTGTCTTCCTGCGCGAGTTCCTTGGCCTCTGCTGCAGCACGTGCCTCGTCCACCTTGCGCTGCTCCTCGAGATTGGAGTCACGGGGCACACGCCGGTTCGCAAAGTGGTTGCCGCCACCGCCGAAGCCTTGCGCTGCAGAGGGACCCGCAGCCGGCAGCCGGCCCTGGCGGGACGAGTCACGCAGAAGTTGCGACGCCATACCTGGGGCACTGAAGGACCGCTGAGAATCTTCGCGGAACAGACGACCACTGACACCGGCTGCCTGGGGTTTGGCCGGAGGCCGTTGTGGACTGGGTGACCGAGGACTTGTATCTTGCTGGTGCCGCGGCCGCAACGCCGGTTGTTGCCCAAAGAGCTGACTTCTTGGCGCTTCGACCTGCGAGAACACTGAGCTGCCACCGGCATCGTTGGCACCAACAGTGGTGAACGAGCCATGTGTTGTGAAGCTCGGGGTCTGAACAAAGCCCGTCGTAGAGCGGCTCAGGTCTTTGCCCACATCCGTGCCGCTACCCTCTTCGTCCTCGTTGTCTTCTTCCTCGGGCGCATCCTCCTCGTCTTCTTCCTCATCCTTGTCCCCTTCTTCAACATCTTCTTCGGACTCATCTTCCTCTTCGTCATCCTCTTCCGACCCATCTGTAGTGGGCGAAGGGGGTGGCTTCAGGTTGGCAAATGGGTTGTTCAGTCCGGGTTCATTCTTCATAGTTGAAACAGACGAGAAAATAGATTTGGAAGAGTCAAATGCGGAAGGCTTCAGGTTGCTAAACAAGCTGGAAGTGCCCGCTGACGTCTTTTCGGCCTTGGGTGCTTCTTTGGCCTTGTTGAGGCTATCGCTGAACAAGCTAGAAGTGCCAGCTGGTGGTTTGTCGGCTTTGGACGTCGCCTTGGCCTTGCTGGTAAATGGATCTGGAGGCAGCGGTGCATCTTCGGGGATACCCGCAGCAGGTACAGGCTTCCCCGTCTCAGTCTGTGCCTGTGGCTTCGTGAACGGTTCTGGCGGCAGAGGCGGCTCGGCCGGCTCCTTCGCCTTTGGCTTCGTAGAGAACGGGTTAGGAGGCAATGGCGGGAGTGGCGGCTCTGCAAGGCTGCTCAACTTCTTTGCCTTGGAAGAGAACGGGTTGGGCGGCAGGGGCGGCAGGGGTGCGTCTTCTTCTTCTGCAGCTTTGTTAGACGAAAATTGGGTGACCTGTGCGGGAGGAGATTGTGCAGGTTGTGTAGACTGGATAGAGGATGCGCCGGAGGAAGACGATGACTCCCCGAGTGGGTAAGGGTCCTTACTGATAGTATCGGGGGGTAGAGGCGCGTTCTGTTCTGGCAGTGGCTTGCTTTCGGCCGCCTTTGCAGCCGCTGAATCGTCGGGGGCGCTGGCTTTGTGATCATCTTCTTTCTTGATTTGCTGTGCAGGCTTGGTGAAACCGCCAAAGAGGCCTGTGCCAGCGCCAGCGGGTTGAGCGAAGAGACCAGTAGTGGTAGGAGCAGTTGACCCAGAAGGCTTTCCGAACAGCGATGGTGCCGGTGCAGCCCCCGAGGGCTTACTGAAGATAGACGAGGCCGGGGTAGCCGAGCCTTCCGCCGGTTTGCTGAAAAGCGACGGAGCAGTTGACGTTTCTCCCGACGGCTTGCCAAACATCGATGACGTGCTCGTCGCCGTACCCGCTGTCGTCCCCGAGGGCATACCAAAAAGAGACGTCGTTCCAGTGGTTGCGCCAGTCGAGGGTTTCCCGAAAAGAGACGTTGGTGCCGGGCTGTCGTTACTTGTAACAGGGTCGAAGAAGCGCCCAGCAGGCGCCGGTGTCGTCGTCGGGGTCGTTGATTCAAAAAGACCAGCAGTTGGCTTCGCCTCTGTTGCCGCCGGGGTCGGCGCCGACGGCGTAGGAACGTCCATAGCCTCGTCCTTCTGGTCGACCGGCGTTTCCTTTGCTGAGTCGGTCAGCGAGAGGCCAAACCCGCTGCCGAACAGACCGCCGCTCTTCTGGGGCGTCTTCTCATTATCGTTTGCCGTGGCCGGATCCGCCTTGAACGTCGTGCCTAAGACGAAGGGAGTCGAGCCAAATGCGGATGTTCCCGTTGCTGAGCTCAGTTTGTCTGCTGGGGCTGTGAAAAGTGTGTTCTTGGTATCAGTGCTAGGGGCGCCAAAGGCGCTGGTGGCATTGGTGCTGGCGAATGGCGACCCCTTGTTCCCGGCCGATGATGCAAAAATACTACCATCGCTCGACGTCCCTGCGCCGAGAGACGCGAATCCAGTTTGGGTTGTCGCACCAAAGGCACCGAAGGGATTGGCACTCGACGTCTTCTCGGACGAGGTCACAGCACTTCCAAATGGCGATGCGTTGGATTTGCTTGCAAAGGCAGAGAAGCCGCCACTGGAGGGCGCAACAGCCGCAGCAGACGCAGAACCGAAGCTGGACTGGCCAAATGCCGGGGCAGCAGCGGAAGAGCCCCATGGAGAGGACTTTGCGCCGAGGCCAGACGGAGCGCCGAGGGTTGAGCCGCCGAGCGCAGAAGGCGCGCCAAAAGCGGGTGCCCGCGCAGGGGATGCGGCAGAGGTACCGCCAGATGCCCGACCCCATGGGGAGGCGCTGGACCCCAAGGCCGCTGCCCCGCCAAAAGTCGGTGCAGGGCTCGCCGGTGTAGCACTTGTTGCAAAAGCAGGCGCTGACGGCCTGGGCGAAGAGAACGCAGACGCGGTCGGAGTTGTCGAAGCAGCAGTTGGCTGTGCAGAAGCTGCCCCGCCAGCTGCAATCAGGCCAGGGTACGTTGTTCCTTGCCGAATGGACTCGTTATAAACGATCCACCAAGCTACGAGAACACCCTCGTTGTTGAGCACCCAAAGGCCTGGAAGCGGCCCGGGGGATTCGTCCATCTCATCGGTGGGGATAGGCTTGTGGACCTTGTCCGTACTAGACAAATCGAGAGCCACACCGATCGGGTACGTATCGTTGTAGTCGGCAGACATTGGCAGTTGTGCACGTCTCGAGTCGTCTGCAAGCTCGGTAGTTGTGAACACGTTGGTGATCTTTTCGGCCGCGACATTCGAGGCCAGCGGTGACTTCGACCGGGTGATCAGGCCAATGTTTTCCACAGCCGTCGACGAAACCAGCAGTACGTCCTGCAGATTTGGTGGGAAATCGCGCAGACGAAGAACGGTGTGGTGGGGTGTCTTGTCGCCAAAAGGCTCGACAGGGTCGTTCAGCTTCTGATACACAAAGTCGGACGAGGTACCGTTCTTGCTCCGTGTGACGAGGTGGTAGGCGGACGGATCGCCCGGCGTCGTTGGGTTGTGCACGACGAGGAACACGTCGTTCTCAAGCCACGAGATGGACGCTACGTAGTAATCGCCCAGCTGAGGCGGCTTGGGAATGTGCGCCTTTTCCTGTCCGTCAGGCGTCATCTGGTAGAAAGAGCCATCGGCACAGCCAGCAACGAGCTGTTTGCCCTTGCTGCTCCAAGCAGCACAGCTCACCTGCGAGCGGAGGACTGGCTGGCCACTCGGGCCATTGCGAAGTGAGCGTTGCTTCAGGTCGGCCATAAGCAGACTGCCGTTGGCCGTCACCAGTGCACAGAGTTCGGCCTTATCGGCCATCGGGTTAACCACAACAGAACGGAGTGTCTCGCCATTGGTTGACAATTCAAACGCAGACTGCGTGCTGCCACTCTGAGCAGTTGCTTGGACGTCGTATACAGCCAGGCCACCGCCGGTCTCGGCTGAGAGAATGAGATATGCTTCATCAGCAGTAAATGCGAGCTGGGAGATGCGCATCGGCATGGGAATCTTGAACTGGGGCGTGAACGGTCGGATGTCGCTGTCGTCGCCACCGCTGCCCTCAGCCGTAATGGCTTTCCGTACGGAGTCGGTGGTCGCGACATGAACAGCGTCGGGGCCTGCTGCTGCAACAAGGCCCTTGCGCGACGCGACGCTGATGAGAGACGCGGTCGGTAGTGGAGGTTCAGCCCATTTCGTAACGAACTGGAGCTTTGTCTCACCGGCAAGGTTGAGGAAGCCGAGGCCCTAAAAACTATGTCAGTATGTCGATGGTCACTCTCGTACTCAGTTGTCCGCAGCAACACCGTGTGCACGCACCTCAGTCTGGATCAGCTCGAGATCCTGGCCTTGCGTTGCCTGTCCGCCACCCGCCCCAGCCACAGCACCGGCGCCTCCTCCGAGACGGCCAAAGCTGTTGAAGGCCATCTGCAGACGCACCCTGGTTGCTGGATAGCCACCCAGAAACGCAGTGGACGGTCCTTGAGGAGAGGGAGGCAGCTTCGGTTGTGTTGGTGATGTCGTGGGTGCTTGCGTTGAGATTGATCAAGGGCGCCGTGCGTCAAACGCGCGTTCTGCGTGGCACCCAATTCGCGATGTTGTTTTGGTGGCCGGCCGCGATGCAGAAAAGGCCTAACGATACTGAAAAGGGATCGCCTCGATGGAAGGAAGGACCATCGATGATAGATACAATTGCTCTTTCCGCATGAATTTTGCTGGAGAGGATCGTGGCTGCCGAATGGAGCTGTTGTGATGGGCGCCTTCCGCCTTGTTTCCTATCGTGCCTGCTTGTTGTTGCTTGCCGGACAACTTTTTTCTCAGGTAAGTGAAGACGCGCGCGACGACCAGCCAGCAAAGCTTAGCACTCTAGCCACCAAAATCCATTCCCTGAACCAACAGGCAGTGTCACGTGCAGAGCTTGAGATCAGCTTCCCAAAGTGGGTCATGAGCTTGCAAAGCACCAATCAAAAGGCTAGTGTGCATTACTGGTCCAGGCAAAGGGGGAAGGCGCGTCTCAAGCTGTTGAGGTTGGAAGGCAGCTTTTTAGCCTCGTCATCCGTAGCAGTAGGCAAAGACCCAAGCGGACGGAGCTGCAACGAGGCATCACCACCAGACCATCGTCACCCAAACCACCCTCTTCTGCGCGCAACCACCATCGACCATCGACCATCCTCGCGCGACGATCAGCCCCAGACGTTGATTGTCTTCCGAATTGATAGGTTCATATAGAGCCTCCGTCATTGTCAGCGTCGCCACGGCCGTACAAAAGAAGCATCCACATCAGCACCAGCTAGGCCACTGTCCATCGGTTCGCCTTTCGCATCCAAACGGACCCCCCGTCCGTTAAACCACCGCGCTCTCACCTTGCCATCTCCATCCGTGACCATGCCTGGTTTCGACTTCTCCAACTACAACCGCAATGCGGCCCTGCATGCCCGCGGTGTGCCCCTGCCGAAGGCGACAAGCACAGGCACAACTATTGTCGGCTGCATCTTTGATGGCGGCGTTGTGGTGCGTTTGCGCCATGGTCTCCATCTGTTTTGACCCACGTCCACCAGCTGACAATCGCTATATTCTCTCTCTCTAGATTGCCGCCGATACACGTGCCACGTCCGGCCCCATTGTCGCCGACAAGAACTGCGAGAAGCTGCACTACATCGCGCCGCAGATTTGGTGTGCTGGTGCCGGTACCGCCGCCGATACCGAGTTTACGACCGCCATCATCTCGTCGCAGCTCGAGCTGCACTCCTTGTCGACGGGCCGCAAGCCGCGCGTTGTCACCTGCATGACCATGCTGAAGCAGCACCTGTTCCGGTACCAAGGCCACATTGGCGCGTACCTTGTCGTGGCCGGCGTTGACCCCACGGGCACGCACCTGTTCACAGTGCACGCACACGGCAGCACAGACAAGCTGCCGTACGTGACGATGGGGTCGGGTTCGCTGGCGGCCATGTCCGTGTTCGAGACCAAGTGGAAGCCGCAGGCGCTGACGCGCGACGAGGCCGTGGAGCTGTGCAGCGAGGCCATCAAGGCAGGTATTTTCAACGATCTGGGTTCTGGTAGCAACGTCGATGTAGCAGTGATTACCAAGGACAAGACGACGCTGCTACGCAACTACATCCGTCCCAACGAGCGGGTGCCGAAGCTGCGCAACTACGTCTTCCCGCGGGGCACAACGGCCGTGCTCAACGAGAAAATCACCATTCGCAAAGAGGACATGGGCAACTTTGTCACCGTTCACGACTTGCCGGAACAGGCGGAGGAGACGGAGTCGATGGAGGTCGACCCATAGAGGAAAAGCCAAGCCGCAGGGTAGGTAGTTGATGGGAGAAGCATGAAACGTTCCGTGGCGTGGGTGGGCAAGGAGAAATGCCATTGGTTGTACTCGGAAGCCAGTAAGCAGCGCTCAACTTGATAGTCAGGGGCGTTTCCGGTCCTCGTTGATACTTCCACGACATTTCATCAATGCTGTAAATCCAGTGTATTACCAGTTATAACCAGTTATAAATCAAAGTGGCCAAGCAAAAATGACGTGCCAACATACGAGCATCCGACCAGCATGTACTACATCGTACTCCGTGAAGATTTTGGTGCCAGTTCAAGTCGAGGTGGGTTGCGTGAAAAGCAACCACGCAACAGGGCGCGGCTTTCTCTCCAAAACGGACTCGGTGTATTAAGCCCAGCAGTAATCAACCAGACGCTACAGTGATCCCCAGCATTCATGATAGGGACAATGCGAGATAGTACAAAGCCGTCTGTCGAATCCACAGTGGCGGCATATAATTGAAAGGAAGATACAGAACGAAAGGGCAAACCGTCTGCACATGGCTTGACCATTAGCTTTTCTCAAATCCTGCCAAGCGCAGCACATGAACAGCGCCGACTGGGCACATATGTCGGCGAGGCCAGACATGGTGCTCCAAGAAGTAGAAAGAAGAAAACTAAACAATAAAAGTAGTACGCTTAGGCGTCTCGTACAGTTGAATAGAGTGCGTAAATGAGAGGTGGAACTGAAACAAAGAGGGAAGCTAGAGTCCCGTAAATAGATAACTCCTGTCCATGAATCGGGGTAAAAGTCGAAGTCGAATGAAAAAATGCAGATGGCAAATAAAAATAAAAAGTAACACACAAACATTTGCAGCATAATGGTCGTACTAAAATCATGACTGACAGAAAAGTAAGATAAAGAGGAGTAAAGGGGTATGAAAAACGACGTTTTGTTGAAGTAGGGGAGAACGAGCGTGAGAGAAATTAAAAAGTGACGGGGCACCGAAGAACGTCTCGGCAGAAACCGTAGACACGCTGCGCAGGTTTTATGAGCTGTGCTTGATGCCAAAGATGTTTCTGGACCGGGACTTGGACCGAGCCTTGTCGTCTTTGCTGAACTTTGGGGACTTAACAGACTCTTTGTCGTCGTTGTATTTGGATTTGTAGATCCTGTAAAGTAGTGTCAGTACGTGACGATGTCTAGAACAATCAAAGACGTTCAAATGGTGATACGTACCAGCTGTTGCCAACCATGCTCATGCCCTTTGCTTCCGCTTGGCGGTAGAACTTGGAACTTGTCTTCAGGTTCTTCTTGCAGCCAATGCCTTGGGCATAGCAGAATCCAGCCTCGGCGAGGGCGTCCACGTCACCCCACGATCCGGCAATTTCAAAACAGCGCAGGGCGAGAGCCCGGTCTTGCTCGATGCCCCAACCATTCATGTAGCTGACGCCCAGCTCGTAAATGCTGAGGGCAAACTGGGCCTTGCGCGTCTTGCGCTCCAGTGCATCGACGTTCTTGCCTTTTTGAAGAAGAGCCTCGTCGTCAGCAATCTCAATGCTAGCGCAGTCGGCGGCCTTGCGCAGCCATTCGGCACCCTCCCTCGGGTTAGCACGCATACCCCAGCCATGACGGCACGCCAGGGCGTACAGCAGCATGCCTGTCGGGTGGCCCTGGCGAGCAGCGTGGCGCAAGTGGTAAGTCGACTCGTTCAGAAGACCCTGTTCATGAAGCGACACGGCCTTGTCGACGTGCTCTTCAGCCGGGATATCCGCGGCGGACGCCAGCGAGTTCATCGACCGAGCCTTGATAGTCGTGTTCGAGTCCGTTGTACCGCCTGTATTTGTGGTTGTCACCGACATGGGCGTTCTCCCACGGGACGGGGGCTCTTGCGGGTGTGCAATCAACGCACGGCCTCTCGTGTCTTCGAACGAACGCCCGCCTTCGGTTGAAGGCCGGCTGGGGTTCGGAGACGGCTGGGAGGTCGGAGCCAGAATCTCCGTGCTGAGCTTAGTGCGCTCCAGGGACGGCCGTGCAAAGGATCCGGCTCCCGAGCTGGATGGACGCGTTGGTGGCGATGGTGGTGCTTGACCGCCTAGAGAAAGCGTGTGCAAGCTGCTTGGTGCGATCATCTGTTCCAACTGGGACGAGGCTGGAGGCAGATTGTCCGCAGTCTGGTTGGCAGATCGTTGAAGCACCTTACCTCGCGGCAGAGTGAATTTGGAATAGATGTACGAAGACGCCGCGGGAAGGCTGTTATCCGGTGCGGACGACGAGGCAGCTGGTGGGTCCGGGAAGCCCTCGCTGTGCGTGCTGATCGGCGTGTTGGCAGAATCATCGGCAAGAACAAGAGACGACTGGCTATAGGAAGTGTGACTGTCGGAAGACGCCTGGCGGGCCGGACTCTCAAGTCCTGGTGTACCAACCCGACTGAGAGGACGTGAGAAATTAAACGAAGGACGTGGCAGCGGTGCAGACATGTCGGAGCCAAAGGACGGAGATCTGTGGAAAGAGCCGTAACCGGGTGAGGCAATTCCGCTCATGCCACTGCTGTTGGACAATTTCCTGGGAGCACCACCCAATGAATGGAGGGAAGACGACATGGTGCCGTGGCCATCCTCGTCAGTCGTCTCCAGCGATGACGACAAAATGCTCGATGAGCGCTTCGGGAACAATGGTCGCGGCGGAGCCAGCCCTCCTGATGAGGGGTCATGCATATTCCGAGAGCCGGCATACTTTTCAGGAGAATGTGTCGAGGGATTCAGGCCCGATGGTGTGTAGGGTGAAGGTTGAGAGGTCGGCGTTTGGTGGTATGGGAGTGTTTGCTGGAGTGGTGGTAGGTTGTGCTTGGGCTTCGGCTGTATATGGGGCTGTTGCGACTCAGGTGTCGACGACTCAGGTGTCAACTGGCGCAACCGCAGGTCTTGCGATGACGTCGACCGCAGGACGTGCTCGGGCAGTTGCAAGGCCTGTGTCTGATGTGGCTTGGTCTCAGCCTGGATTTCAGACGCTTCCGACTCCAACATTGACAACGCGGCTTCCTTTTCGCGAGACGCTTCAGAGGCATCGTCTGGAAATGGCGATGGCGACCGGTCTCGCCGTGCGCCAAATAGACCTCGCTCCTGCTCATCCTCGGCTTCAATAATACCAGACCGCGTCCGCATCAGCCTCTCGCGCTCACGGGCGAACGCAGGTAGAGGTGGTGGGCCCGCCTCCACATCTGAGCTAGGCGAGATATGGCTCATCCGAGGGTGCATGGACCGTGGCCGCACGGCAGGGACTTCGACTTCAGGTGTTGATCCAAAACCAGTGGGCGTTATGGGCTGCGAGGAAGAAGACGATACCTGGGTTGGATTGTTTGGGGTATCTCCATTGTCATCGTCAGAGTAGGAGTCGTATGACATGGAGCGAAAGTAATCTGAGCGACCCTGCACGACGAGAGGGCTCTTCATCGTCAGCGGCGGTAGACGGCTCACTCTCTTGTCAGCTTTTGCACTCTCCTCCAGCTGCTTTGCCAGCATGCGGCTTTGGAGGGCGAATGCATCGAGAGGCGAGAGCTCGGGCGGGGCTTCACCGGCGACATGAAGTCGCGGCGATTTAAGCGGCCGCGAGAGCGACGCCTGCGATTGTGACCGCAGGTCGATGAAATTTGGCCGTGGTGCGGACATCTTGTTGCGTAATGGAGTTCTCTGGTGACGTGGGGATGGCCTTTGTGAGGAAAAAAAAACTATGGGTATCGTAAACAAACGACCCGGCCAGCCGATGAGGAAATTTAAAAGTATTCTGCACGCGGCAAAAGTGTCCAGCGTCTCGAGAGATCTGGCTGGCGACGTTTGGCAAACCTGTTGTTCAGGGGAAACAACCTCCTGATGGGACGGTGGGACGGTGGAGGGAGAAAGAAAGAAAAGACGTCAGGTGTCGCCCCGATCTATTTTTGTGGCATACACAGTCTCAATGCGCCTCCGTCCAGACCAACTCGAAGCGTCAACACCAGCCAAGCAAGGAGTGGGCTGTCCGCGTCAAAGAAACTGCATCAGTCGTCAACGCAGGGCGGCTGGGCAAAGCAAAGAGAAACGACCGACCAGGCAGTGAAAGCGAATGGTGCATAGAGGCGTGTCAACTGTTTCGTCGATAAGAGGCCAAGAAAGGTCGATTATTGTGGCTTGCTACGAATGAGTTTGACAGTCGTTGAGAAGAAAATAAAAAGAAAACACGTGGTGGTGTACTGGCTACCTTGTCGGCAGGTTTGCAAGATGTCGGTTTGTTGCGGTTTGTTGTTGTTTTCCGGATCAACGGCTGTCGCATGAATCTGAAGTCAGACCAAACACTGTAAGAACGCAAGGCGAAAACGGTAGAATGCGTTGAGCAATGCTGATCGGCGCGCGGAAAAAAAGGAACGACTGCGAAGCGTGTAACAGACTGGTTATCGAGGAGACCTGTTCTGCGATAGTGTCGTGGTTTCCTGTATCAGTGATGTCGGGCAAACCGGTGCATGGCGCTTTGTCATCCGGCGAGTTTGGTGGGCGCGACGATGGTAGTCTAGCTGCAAGATGCTGGCGGAGAGGCGACAATCGAATCGAAAAAAGGGCGTCGAAAGAGTTGTCGAATGAAAAGAGCGTGATGATGGTCTGCCAGTGCGAGCGACTAAAGGGGCGGCAGAACCAGAAGAAGCGAGACGAGTGTCGTCGAGGGACGAGCGTGCGGGAGAACAAAAACCGAAGAAAAGAAGGAGGGAAGAAGGACGCAGTGCTACCAAGGTGGTGAGTCCTCCCGTCTGCCGAACCGGTATGTACTCTGCTTGTCAAAGAAAGGGGGGGAGGACAAAACGCACTTAATATGTGAGAGTAGTATTGTCGAAATGGCGAGTGCGGACGGGGAAGGGGTACAGGGGCAGGAACGGGTATGCACAACGGAAGAGAGTTAAGACGGGGAGAGAAGGAAAGGCGAAGGAATGGAGATGGAGAAACGGGAGGGACGTTGGTGATGACGATCTGAAGGGACAAGGGGCGAGGGGCGTCCAGACGGAGGATACGTCGTAGAAAGAGCGGTGCAAGCAAACAGAGCGCGATGTCGACAAGCAGTGGCGACAAGGTGTAGAACACCGGCCGAGGTTAGACAAGAACGGGCAGGGGTAGCGTGCAGCGCATGACGCTCTGGAGGGCCGTTCTGTTTGAAGTGGTGATGTTTGAGCGTTCTGTGTTTATGGGAATTGACCGCCGCCTGGCAGCTTTCGCTGGGCAGTATTTCGTTTGGAGCCTGCCGTGTCGCTCGGACGCAGGACGCAGTGCACGCGATCGATCGGGCAGAGGATTTGATGGCAGAAGCCTGCTGTGGTTGGATGACGGCGAATGGGGGGAGACACGAAGAGGAAACGGGAGAAAAGAGGCGAAAGGCCAATGGCTACAAAGGCCTACGAGAAAAGGAGGACATCATAGGCAGATAGGCTGCTAGGGTGCTGGGCTGTGGAATACGAGCAGCGACTCAGTGGAGAGGGGAAACGTCGATCGCAACAGGAAAGAGCAACCTAGGGGGCCGCCAAGACAAACGACAAATTTGCAAGAGTGGTTCGAGTGGCTCCAGGAAGGCGTTGGAGGCACTGGGGGCGAAGGGAAGAAGGGGCGACCAACGGGAGCAATACGGGGTGCATAACAGTAGGGGCCTTGAAAAGCGGCCCAGGGCCCGTTGACATGCGATTGCTGGTGCAGGCGATGAGTAGTACAGGCGTAACAGCGACTTTGGGCAGTGGGGCGCCTGCCATAATTTCGTTCCTTCCTTTGCACTCGGCCGGAGCCTGACTACTGGCAAGTGCGTGGGCCTGACCCACTTGGGGCAGGTGCGCCGAATACAGAAGTACAACATGCACACGTCGAAGGGAAGGCTTGACCAACAAGGCGTGGAGAAGTGGAAGGAGCCGCAAATCATGCTCCAGAACTGAGGGCAGCGAGAGAAGATGGGGACACTTGCACTTTGCTTGCTTGTCTGTGTAGTCTCGGTGGCGATTCAGTCACGACCGAGTACGACGTAAGACGTACGCTATCCTGAACAAGGTATTATTATTGATTCTTGTGGATGTTGGCCTTCCGTCATGGCCCAGTGACGGCCAGGCTCCCGTTCTGGACTGCATTACTGCATTGGCGAAAGCCAAGGTGCAAGAGCAGGTGGCGCACAGCCGCGCATGAGGATGGACCAAAGATGTGATAAAATGTCATGTGCTTATGTTTGCAGGTGTTCTGGTTCGGTTATTATCCTGTCTCTACAACGTAAAAATGCGCTATCTGTTGTTGGCTCTTTCTATCGGTCGTTGGCTCTTTCCTCGTGTAGCATAAGCGGCCGACCGGCTTCGGTGGCCTTTGGGCAGTTGCTACTTTGGGACCGGGCACGGCCGCGAGCCACCAGCGCCGCTTCAGGGGCAAAGGATAAATATAGACAGCTAACACAGTCTTCAAGACGCTGCCTGGCGCGATCTTACAGTACGTCGTACCTTTACAGTCGACCGCGGTGCCTGCGCGTTCCAGACACCTGTCCAAGGGAAATTTCACGCGTCAGTCAATTGCTTCATAGAACCTTCTACCGGCAAGCGCGACACAGCGTGTGCGACGAGGCCATGCCGTTGTGGGAAAGAGGAGAGAGAGTGATGCGGGTGTCGCCGAGGAGGGCAGGAGCCAAGAAGAACGCAAAGAGGCGGCCGGTTGTCCAAGACGCGATGATTTCAATCGCCTTTCACGTTTTGTGATTTGATGTTTAATTTGGCTGCAGGAACCAAAACTGCCAGGGGGACATTGTTTATTGGATGGAAATGTCACGGCAAGTGCAGGGTGCAGGTGGTGGTGGTGGGGATTTGCCCTCCTTAACGCAGGTACGCTACTTTTCGGGGCCTGTGGCAAGGGTCCAACCAAGGTAGTGCGCGGGACAAGGAAGGCACGTTACAGGGTCGTGGCTTGAGAGAACCACTCATCTGCGAATAAGCAACCAGACACACCATATGAAGTGCAAAAGCAAAACAACGGACGACTGTGCACCTGCTTTTGCGTGCTGTGCATATGCAGGCCGATCCTCATGGGGGCGCAACCACCTTGTGCTGCTGACTATGCCGTGGTTCGTCTCCAGAATATTCCGTATGTGACTACAAGGAAACAAAACGAAACGTACGCAGAAAAAAACGGCGTGTGCAGCTAAACGACGTAAAGTGGAAAACCGGATGAAAGGGCCTTCGAAACCATGTTGGTGGTTCGGAGGAGCTTGTCCAGATCAATACTAGCGGGCGTCGGGGTGCAGCAGCTGGAGATGATCATCAGGCGGCCAGAAAGTTGATCACGAGATACGGTGCATATAGTTGTACCTGGAGACTGAATTGTTCATGGCTTGAAGATGGACGATGCACGAGAATCAGCAAACCCCAATTTTTCTTTGACAGACAGCGTCCACATCGGCCACATCAGTCTAAATTGGCCAATGACTTGTAACTAGTTGTACACACATGACCGTCGGCATACTCACGAGACCTAGTCTCCAAGTGTACTCCATCTAGGCGTGGCCAGTGAGGATACAATACATTGTGGTAGCATGGCAGACTTCTCTGAAAACAATCTGTATGGTAGTCTACAACGTCGTCATGCAATTTTGCTGCCAGGCCAATGAGCATGTCAAAAGGACGAGAAAAAACTAGGAAACCAAGACAAGAATGTATTCTTCCGCGCGTCCACTGGAATGGCGAGAACGTACAAAGTACAATGCAATCTCACCTCACGACATCCAAAACGCGCCGATGACCAACAGGACGCGAATGGCAGCAGTCAACAAAAGAAGGGTCCAAAAACCTGTTTCAGCTTGTTTTGTGGAGCGTGGAGCGCGACACAAGAAGACGAGACTAGGTAGGAAAGATAGTGGGACAGCAGTGTAGATCCAATTTGCGATACCGCATGGTTACGTAGCAAACGAAAATTGCATGCGCGGATTTGAAAAGGCTGCTTCGGTGATGTAATTTTGACCCTCGTGTCACTCTGCGTCTACAGTACCGAAAGTACGTTCTTTCAGCAAAATAAAACGATATATTCACTCTCTTTTCATAACCCAATAACAGCGACAAACGACAAAAGAAAAGGATCCCAGCCTGAACGCCTTGGGGAATGCATGCAACCCAAAAACCACCAAATATAAGACGATCACCGTGAAACTAGACCCTCATATCCCGCTTTGTACGGTTTGTGTCTTGTCAACCCACACTGCTCGCCACAACGACTCCTGTCTCTCTCGCTACAAGTCCTTAGACCGCAGTTTCTTCAGCCGAGTCGCACCCTCAAAGACAGTCCGATCCACCGCGGCAGCGACAGTGAGCGTTCCGCCGATAATGGCACACAGGCCGGCCAGGAAGCCCGCAAAAGTCTTGGCCCGCTCCTCACGGTTGACAACCTTCATCGGCGAGATATCCTGCAGAAAACGTTAGCAAAAAAAACGCCCAAAACATAAACAGCACAACAAAAGGGGGGGGGATACGTCAGGCGACCAGAAACAGAAAACATACATAGCTAAAGAACACGCCGGGAATGCCACCTCGGGCGTGCATGCGCTCCTTGTGGCCCTCGGCCGCATCGTCGCCGCCCTGCAGGCTCCGCTTGTGGCTCGTCACCGAGTACTGATGCGTCTCAACGCTGCCGTCGGCCAGCACGCCGTAGGAGCCAACGTCCGAGTCGGTGGACCGGTCGTCGTGCATGTAGCCTCGGAACGTCTTCTCCCAGCCCAGCGCCAGGTACGACGTCGGCACGATCTTGACAAAGTACATGTAGTTGAAGTTGGGGTCCGTGGTCTCCTGGACCACGCCGTCGAGCGGGTTGACGTGGTGGTTGGTCCACGGCAGCGCATTGGTCGACGACGACTTGCCGCCGCCGCCGCCGCCGCCGCCCAGCTTCTTGACAATGGCCTCGGGGATCTGCGGACCGAAGCGCAGCGAGTGGACAGTGTGCGTGAACGAGTGCATCTGCGGCACCGGCATGTCCCAGTAGTTCTTGAGGTCGTGCACGTGCATGTTGCCGTTGCTGAAGCTGCGGCCGGGCGCAATGTGGAAGTTGCCGACGACCTTGTTCACGCGCAGGGCGCCCTCGATGCGGCAGCCCTCGTGGCGCTGCTCGTCGAGGCGCTCGGCAAAGTGCTCGCGCTCGCACTGCTCGACGTTCTCGCCGCGGCCAAACGCCCACGAGGAGGCGGCGTACGCCTCGCGCACCTCGTCACACGTGTTGCAGCAGCCCGGCTTGGCGGCGTGCGCAGGCGGCTGGGCACCGTAACAGGGGCCGCAGTAGTTCGGGTCCAGGTGCGACGCCACCTCGTCGGCGGCGTGCAGGTTGAGGTCCTTGGCGTCGATCTCGGCGCCACCCTCGTGCTGTGGCTTGAGGCGGACCATGCGCACGCCGTGCTGGACGCCGTGCTGCTGTTCGCCTGACACATCCATGACGTCGAGCGTCAGCAGCTCGCAAGGGATCTTTGGGAAGGTGATGTTGAGGTGGATCTCCATGCGCTCGCCACGGCCCTTGTCGACAACCAGCTCCGGGTGGACGACGATGCGCCGATAGTCAATCCACTCGCCCCAGGCCAGGTAGAGCACGACGATCAGCGAGACGATAGTGACGATGCCGCCCGAGGTGGTGCGGATGCGGGCATCCTCCACGGTCTTGGTGAAGGCATCAAGCCTTGTGAAGCGGGACTTGGCCGGCATGGCGCTGGTGCTGTTCGCAGGAAAGCAAAGTCGGAGGGTGGTCGGAAACGAACAACAACTCGCAAATTGTTCCACAAGGAGTCAAAGGTAGGAAATCACGGGGGGATCGATTGGACGGCGGCAAAGGGAGCGAGATCGACAATCGAGAGGCTGGTGATATACGGGTCGCGCAGTCCCAAGAAGGCTATCGCTAGAGAGCCACGGAGATGGGACCTGGGTCGAACAGACGATGACTATGAAAGAAGTAAAGAGAGGCGTTCCCAGCAGAGCGTCTTGGTCGTCAGCGTTCTCGACTGTGCAAAGCGCCTCGTTGTTGTCGCAAGGAAGGACGGAGGTCAGGTCAAAGGGGGTCCGCTGGTCGGCGAGGGTCGTAGGGCGAAACAATTGGCAGACGCAAAAGGCCACCTCACGTTTTAATTCCGCCTTAACTGCTTTCCAGCAACATTCCCCCAAACTGGTCTCCACTCGGCACCCATTTTGGGACAAGCCCAGGAACCGGCGACAGGTGGCAGGGGAAGGCGCGACGCGGCTGAACATGGCTAAAAGCCCCGGAAAGCGGCCATTGTTTTTCCGTTCTGGGGAGCTGAGACAGGACCGAACCTACCTGTAACGCGCTGTAAATCGTTGTCTGTGTGGCATATGCCTCTGCAAGCTGTAATTAACGGCTCCAGGCCTTATGCCTGGCTGCAGGAGCTTCCTCAGCACCTAAAAGATGCGCCTCGGGGCTTCACCCCGCTACAGGCCCACATTTACATCCCGTCTAGGAAGGTGGTTACGTCGCCGTCAGAGAAAGAACGGCCGGCACTACCATAGACTACGGGTAGGGGCACGACATTAAACATTGTAAGACGGCGGAAGGATCAGTTGCGTATTTCGGGTTGTCGAGTGCGTCTGTCGCATCCTTTGGACGACAGTCTGACGCCGCTGCTGCACGATGGTATGAGTCAAGCCGGCATGATAATCTTACGGGAAGCAGACGCGACATAAAGCAGCCGCTCTCAGGCATATATATATTCTCATGACAAAACCAGCGGCTCAGGACATATCATTTCCCTCATTTACATCCTTCTGGACGTTTGCTTAGTACGCTCGCTCTTCTTCTTCTTCTTCTTCTTCATCATCATTATGGCAGACTCTGACGCCGTCTTCCCCACGACGCCCATCCTTCGTCTCGAGCACTGCGTGCTCCGGCCGTACCATGTCTCGGACCTCGAGCCCATGTGTGCCGCCGCCAACGACCCCGATATCGTCCGCTACATGCGCGATACGTTTCCCTATCCGTACGATCGCGAGGCCGGTCTGAACTGGTTGAAGATTTGCAAAGCAGAAGGCTTGCCAGAGGAGGACGAGCCAGCGTCGGCCGCACCAGCATCCACAGCAGCTTCCAAACCAGAGGTCCCCCGGTCTGAGCTCACCGCTGCCATCTGCCTGCTGGACGGTACGTTTGTCGGCAGCACAGGCCTCCATGTCGTCGGCCGTGACGGCACCGAAAGGTACACGCGCGAGCTTGGGTACTGGATTGGCAAGGCACACAGGGGATACGGGCTCGCGACAGAAGTGGCGGCCGGGCTGGGCCGGTGGGCGCTGTCGGCGGCGAGCGGCATATTGACGCCGGATGGACAACCGCTGCGGCGGGTCGAGGCGGGCGTGTACGGCGAGAATGCAGCCTCGGTGAAGGTGCTGGAGCGGGCTGGGTACGTCCGAGAGGGCGTGCGGCGGCAGGCGGTTGTCAAGAACGGCGCAATGCAGGACGTGGTCATCTTTGGTCTGTTGGCGTCCGACCTCAAAAAATAGGAGGTGATTGTCATGTCCCCTTTTATGACAGCGTATGGGCGACAAGAGTAAGAGGATGAACTATTTTTTTCTCTTTTCTTTACTTCTTTTCGGTAGAAAGAAGAAAAGAACTCATTTGATACTCGAACTATATTAGATACAACGTTATCATGTCAATAAAAGAAAAAGAACACGACGGCACTTCATTGTCTTCATGCGCGGTCAAAGACGCAGAGATTGCAAACAAAGCACGACGCCGCCAGATAAGGAAACAACTGTTTGGTGATCCGGCCTAGTATTATAGCATTCCTGTACAGTCGTTTCGATTTACTCCTGGGTCCGACTCCCAAACATCTTGATCCACGCAGCATCGTAAGGGTCGAGCTGGACGGCGCTGGGCGGCCGTGACCGACGACTCAGGCCGCCTCCTGCAGACACGTCGTTGACAGCACGCTTGCGCTTGCCGGGCGTGATGTTGGCAGCCGTGATATTACCACAGTTGGGCCGCACAAGTTTGTTGCCAAACGTGTCTGCTGTCCAGAGAAGCACACCGTTTGTCCAGCCAAAACCCTCGACCACCGTGTACTCGCCCCCGCCGCCGGCCCCGTTCGTGGAGTTGTACGTGTACTTCTCAAACATGGTACCGTTGTCAGCAGAGCTGAAGCCCATGAGCTGTGGCGTCAGCGACGTCGAGCCGCCCGTGGCGTACCATGTGCAAAAGGCCGAGTCAAGGTACCGCTGGCCAAGGCGCAGTGCCAGATCCCGAACGTCCTGGTAGTTCGTGTCATGGACGCCAAACGTGGCGGGTGTGTTGAGCAGCCCCTTCATCAAGACATGCTGCAGCGGCGGCCACACATTAGGCTGGTCCCATTGCTGACCAGTCACCAGATTCGTGGCGGGAATGCCTCCCTCGGTGCTGTCCAGGAACGCTTTGACACGCTTAAAAGCCAGCTTGACGGCCAGCGGGTCGTTCTTGAGCTGTGCCGGCGCGGCGCCGGTCCAGAAGGGGTACAGCTGGGCGATATCGAACAGCACCTGGTAGCCGGACGGCGCCGTCTCTTCCGCTAGCAGGGTCGTGGTGTTATCTCTCGGCACATAAATATTCTGGGCTTTGGAGCTCATGTTGTAGTCAAAGTAGCTAAAGAGCGTGTCGTTCCACATCAGCTGAAACATGCCCTCGCTCCGGATTCTGGCGGCAGCGGCCCATTGTGCGGCGCCGGTCTTGTTGCCGGTCGTCTGCAGGAAGCCACCAATGGTGACCTCATTCCAGTACAGGATCGAGTTGAGGTCGACGGGTAGCATGTTGTTGATGTTGAGCGAGCGCAGTGGGAAATAGGTGTCTGTGGCCGAGTCGTTAGGCCGTGCCAGCCAGCGCGTGCCATAGTCCCAGCCCGACTCAGCGCCGCTGGCCAGCTGAGCATACAGAGCCGCCTTCTGTGACGAGTTCAGAGGTGTGGCCTCCGGGTACACAGAGCCATTAGCGGCGTAGTACGACTTGTTGTTGGCGGAGACGTAGTCCTCAAGGTAGGACTCGGGCCGCGGCTGGTTGTTCAGCACCGAGTAGCTTAATTGGATTAGCTGTTGTGATGCGCAATGGGCAAGAGCGTTATGGGGAGCGGTCAAAGGTACGTACCGGTTCAGCGTATAGGTCTTGTTATTCGGCGCCGTAACCGAGACGGAGCGATTGGTGGTCCAGAATTCGTGCTCCTTGATCAGCAAGGGCACAGCGCGCTTGAGAATGCTTGTGTCGTTGGTGTGCTCAATGTAGATTCGGATCATCTGGGACAGCAAAGGCGGCTGGGAGCGGTTGAGGTAGTAGACGCGGGCGCCATTGGGCACGAAGCCGTAGAGGTCGACAAAGTCGAGGAAGTTTTCAATGGTGTTGAGTGTGATGTTGACAAAGCTGCCGCCGGTGCGCAGCAGGCCCTCGACGATCCAGTACGAGTCCCAGTAGTAGGGCTCGCGGAAGCGGCCACCGGCCACGACAAAGGTGCGGTTGACGGGCACGAAGCTGGACTGGCAGCCGGCGCAGCTCGTGTTGCCGGTCTTGCCGGTGTACTGGCGGGTCAGGTCAGGCCAGATGTCAATGACCTTTTGGACGAACTGGTTGATCACGGTGTCGTTAATCTTGTGCAAAAACGTCGCGTTGGTGGTCAGCTCGTCCGTTGGAACACTCTCGAGCTCGCCGCCGGCCGGGGCAAAGTAGGTGCCGAGGAAGTCGTTGAGCTCCGTGTTGTTGCTCAGCGGCTTGGTGAGGTTGTTGAATGCTGCCACGACCTCATCCAGCGGGCGCACCGTGGGCCTGCATATATTAGTGTCGGCTTACTTACTTTCCTTTTTGTCAGTCCGGACGTTCACGTACATGTCCACAAAAGTCTTGGAGTCCGAGAAGGGTGCCGCAAGCTCGATGCCCTTTAGTATTTCGCCGTAGCAGTAGAGGGTTGAATTGCAGGGCGCAATGACTGTTCCATTGTTGAAGAGGGCCGTGGCCGGGTGACCCAAAAAGAGCAGCGCTCCGGCGACGAGGGCAGTGGTGGTTCTCAAAGCAGAGGAGACCATGCCGCGGGGGACGAGACCGGCGGCCGCCATGGGGACAAGGCGTGGGTATCGGGGTGTAGAAGAAAGATGCTGCAAATCAGATGATGTTGATGCCGGAGCGACAGAGAAAAGAAAATATGGGTCGTCGCCAAGATAGCACGACACTTTCCTACAGCAATTGACTTTGGGGAAAGAGCAACAGGGCAAGCTGCGGTGGATGTGAAGGAGCTACGTGAGCTTGGGGGAAGCTTGAAGAGCTTCTTGCAGAGCGGGAAGGAACGTTCTTACTCAATGTATATATACCAATCGTGGCCGTTCTTGGTCCTGCTTGGTAAGGGCGGGCGCAACAACAAAGGAAGGCGCGGTCCAAGTACACAGAACAAAGGCAATAAGCGCCACTGTCAAAAAATGCTGCAACTGGTCTCTCCCAATAGTCAGGAACAGAACCACGCAGAAAACAGGAGTTGTAGGCGAGCTGGGGCGTTATGCCGTCAGAACCTTTTCGTCCCGTCAAGTTGCGATCGCTAGACATTACGGATTTCTGGGGTTGCTTCCGTTGGTTGCATCCAAGGCCGGTGAAGGGCCGCGTGCGAGACGGTGGGCTCTCTGAGGGTGTGTCTAGATGTACACTGCGCTAGCATGCATGTCCATTTCCGTGGGTAAAAGCTGCATATTGCTCTGCGTGGTTGCATATACGGCATACTCCGCATGGGAGCTGCGAACATGCAATGCTCCGCAGCCATCGTGTCGTCTCACTCTTCGTTTATCCTACGTGGTGTACTTTTGCTGGAAGCAACAAAGAGGAAGGTGCGCCGGCAGAACGTATGCAATGTGGGGCAACGCAGGCGGCTTCCTTCGGATGGGTCAAGGGACCGGCGGGAGGAAGGTACAAGGGCCACGTCTTTCGTCCTGTAGATGCCATTTGTCGTCTTCATTGAGACTCATTTCCAGTCTCATGATGAGCCGGTGTGTTCGCCTCGCAGACATCCAAGCATCTTGAGACAGCTGGGGAGCAGTCGACGTCGAGCGGCAACTAGAGACAGTCGAGCCAAGTCGATGACGCCCTATCACAAACAGGTCCAATCTTGGCCCTTGGCAAGCAAGCCCATTTCCAACATTTCGATGGCCCTGTGACTTCTAGAAAGGGTCCAATTGCGAAAGGGAAAAGAGCCGTCTTGAATGTCCTTTGACTTGATGGAAGAAGAAAGCTTCCCACTTGTTCTCGTCCGTATTAGTGTGCGTGTGTTGGTCGATCGCCCGCAGACTGTAGATGATGACATTAGCGCAGCTGTTGTTTTCGGCAGCCAAGGTGAAGTTGCTGCTTGAACAGGTTTTTTAGGTGCGCTTCCTTTCTAAGGTTGGTGTCCTTCTCTTGTAAGTGCCTGGACCAGGTCCTAACCACGGCAACCCCGCTGGAAATGGCCCGAAAGCGGGGAAGTTGGGGGTGCGGAAGGGCCGCCGTAGCTCTGCTCCAGTTGGCTGTGACGTCAAGTATCGCCTGCTCTGTTCATTGTGGCTCAATGTCTCAATGTCACAGCGAGTGGACAAATCTCGTTCTTTGTGCATATCCCATGCCAAGGCTGGCCATGGTGCACGTTTCTTGTGCACTTTCTGCAGCCTTTTTGCAGTATTTCGCCGACAAGAGAGCGAGCCCACACGGCGTTCTCCGGCCGTAAGCCGGGGAAATTCATGAGGAAAAGGCATTCATACAGCGGTTTGACACATCGATATGCCATTGTTCACGATGGTGTGACGAGAATTTTAAGTGGTAATCAGTTGTATTGTTTCCAGTGTGCCGGAACATCTTTGGTGTTAATATCGTACAGCTTATAGTAGTTACTTATACAAACAAATCATGGGCTATTTTACATGTCGACACGAAAGAAAAAAACAAACAAAGTGAAACAAAGCTTCGCGTACACTGCATGGGGATATCTCGTGAAAATTGGGGTAAAGACAAAAGAAAACAGAGGTGACTGGGACAACGAGCACAACGAGGGCATAACACAGACAATCCCTTAATATCCCCTCTGAGGTCCCGGGTATGGACCGTAACCTCCATTGAAGTTGCTATTGCCGTTGCCGTAGCCACTAGGGTTGCTGCTGTAGGCCATGTATTGTTGCTGCTGTGGCGGGAATGGCGAATACGAGTTGTTCCGGCGCTGGTAGTTGGGGCCGTTGCCGTTGTAACCTGGCCGGTATCTTTGTTGGCCGTAGGTTTGATTCCGTACTGGCGGCCCACGAGGACCGTTGTACGAGCCGCTGCCGTTGGTGTTGTTGCCGTCGAGGTTGGGCAATGTAGGTTGCCGCATATCAGCGGTGTCTGAACGGCCCATCGGTGCCGCCTCGCCGAGAAGACTCTCGCCGCCCTGGCCGACATCCTGCCGACTGCCACTGTACTGTATCCGCGGCAAGAAATTCCGAGCACTGTTGTTGCCATTGCTGGGTGTGAGGGACCGCGCGTCAGGCGCCGTCGAGGCCAGGCCGATCAATACGGCACCCGACGAAGCAGAGAGTGTGCTGGAAACGGTCGAGGCCTGGCGTGCGGGCGGAAGCCGAGGTACCGACAGGTTGGTTGAGGCGGGCACCGCCGTCGTGTCCACCTTCTTGTCTGAGACGCCCGACAGGCTTTCCGTCTCCTCGTCGATCGGCGACATCCGGCCGCTGCCGCGCTTGTTGGTCTGACCGGCCTGAAGCAGCGAGTTGCGCGCGTCGAGCGGTGTCAGGTTGTCCGTATCGCGTGCCTTTTCGAGCTCCTTGCGTCGCTTGCGGTGTGGGTTTTCCTTGACGCAGGCGACAATGGCATTGAATGCAATGAGAATGGCCAGAATGCCGCTGAGGGCCGACTGCACGGCAATCAGCACGACGCCAGCGACGGTCTGCGTGGTCTCGGCAATGCCAAACTCTTCGACAAACACCATGATGCAGACAACAGAGAGTACGCGCACGACCTGGATCAAAATGTTGACGACATTGCCCGAGCGGCGTTCGTACGGTCGGCTCCACAACAGCATGATGAGCATGACTGCCTCAATGGCCAGCTGGGCAATGCTCTGGGCCATGCCGTGGCCGTCGCCGACAGCAAGCGCAACGCCCTTGGCAAACATGTACAGAATGGCAGGCACAAAGACCCACCAGTACTGGCGACGGTAGGACTCGTAGAACAAGCTGTACTTCCTCCAGATCTTCTTGTCGTCGTACAGGCCAGACGTGTCGCCTTCCTCGTCCGTCAGCTTCTGCGCGGTATACCAAATGCGAAATGAGAAAAAGGCCAGCACGCCGGTAAAGAGGCCGAGTGTGACGCCGGCCAGCACCTTGGCGGCCCACGAATCGCCCTGGGTGAACTGGAACATGCAGTACAGCACCCACACGCCATACAGCAACAGAATGAGAGTGGTGATGGCGCGCGCAATGGAGCGCCAGTAGTGCTGCCGGAAGCCGGCGAGCGACTCTGGGAAGCGTCCAAAGAGGGCCCAGGCCTCAAGCACGACCTTGACCAGCAAGATGCCGACGGTAATAGCGGCAATCACGATGGCCACGATCAGCAGCACTGTCATGAACGTGCTGGCTGACGGGATGCTGAGCTCTTCGACGTACGCACGGAAGCCGCTGACGGCCACGCGCACAGTGTTGGCCGCGCCGCCGCTGTTCGTGTTGGCATCCGTGGCGGCGGCTCCGTCTGAGCTCGTGCCGTTGATACTAGTCGTAATCTCGCGCAGCAGCAAGGCGTGCGTGCGGCGATCCAGCAGGTGGAGCTCGGGGCTCGCCAGGACGCTACGCGCGAAGCGGAAGCTCAGTGATGCCTGGGAGGGTGTCGAGGTCGAGCCGTCTGGGAAAACCAGCGTCGCATTCTGCAGAAACTGGACGCTGTCGTTGGTCAGGTTGCCGCCCGTGGCCACGCGGAAGTTGTCGATGGCGATCTGCAGCTGGGTCCAGGGGATCAGGCCGGTGGAAAAGCCAAAGTTCTTGGCAAAGTTGCGGTACACCGGCGGGTAATTGACCGACATCATGCCGTTCATGGCCATGCCCTGGAACCAGCCAAAAACCTCGCCGAAGCTGGGGCTGATCGTGCCCATGCCGCCGGCCACAGACGATCCGCCGGCTGCCGCTGCACTGCTGCCGCTTGCAATAGCGGCACCGACGGCACCGACACCACTCAGCACAAGCGCGGCTGCTGCAATACCGGCTGCCGCGTACGACACGGCGGGGACGTCTGTCGTCTTGCCGTTGGACACCTGTGACTGGATGCAGGCAACATCTTGGCCCTTGTTGTCACCATCCATGGCCATCAGCTGCAGCGTGGCCTGGGCGGCGATGTCCGGGATCTGGAAGGCGATGGCCGGTACCTGATTGGCAAACTCGGCGGGGATGGCCTGGGACCCACTCGCGGCAAAGCTTCCTGCGGGCACGGGGCAGAGCTGCTCAACGAAGGTGCTCGCGGAGCAGGGGTTGAAGGAGTTGGAATAGACCTGGGCGCCGTAGGCCGTGACGTTGAGAATGGCAGTGACGTTCTGCACCTTGGCGCTGGAGCCGGCGACGTCAAACGTGACGGTCTTGTTGGCGTTGTTGTACTGGATGTCGACCTTCTGGACGGTGACTGTGGTGTCGTTGCTTCCGCAGTTATTGAAGCCGGTCGTCTGGAGAATGTCGGTGGCGGCGGTGGCAGCCGCGTTGAGGCTTACGGAGGCGACCAGGGCCAGCCTGCGCAGGCTTGTCGGCCTGTTTCTTGCCATGTTGGCGCGAATGCACGAAGTATATGGCGAGAAAACCATAAAATGAAGCAAAGTAAAGAGAGGTGCCCGTGTCGTAACAGTCGTATATGTTTTCGTTAGAGCATTGATCGACGAAGTCGAGATTGGATGTGTTGCGAAAATGGGAAAGAGGTATAAGTGAGAACAGACGCCAACAGCTTCGCAGAGGTATAAAACAGTAGAAAATTGCAGAAGCTGGACGAGAAGTGTCGGGGGCAAAATAAACAAAGATCGTGTAAAGGATGTAGACAAAGAAAACACAACAAACGTAGGAAAGTGAACAAAGTCGAATTGGCCAGCCGAATAAAGAAGAAAATCAAAGAGAATGAAGAAGATCGAGGGACGAAGTGAAGGCAATGGAGGCCGAGGGTCAACCTGGAACGA
Source organism: Sporothrix brasiliensis 5110 (assembly GCF_000820605.1). Lineage (NCBI taxonomy): Eukaryota > Fungi > Ascomycota > Sordariomycetes > Ophiostomatales > Ophiostomataceae > Sporothrix > Sporothrix brasiliensis. Next base: position 2,096,787 of record NW_024467138.1, on the reverse strand, counting down.
ATGGAAGGAAAGAAAAGAAGGAAAGGACGAGATCACGCTGTGCCGTCCATCGACAATAGCGATTGTTCAATGTCTTTGTTGATTTTGTTGAGATGGAGAGAGCGAGGCCGATCGCGAGATGTGGTGCTGCACGCTCCTAACAACATAACAAGACAAAAGAAAAAGAAAAGAAGAACAAGATCATAGGATGAGAGATAAAAGAAAAGCCGGTGGCTTGGACCAGCGACTCAACGGTCGCGAGGACACAGGCAAGCAGTGATCCAAGTTTAGAGTTTGGGTCGGGCCAGGTGAGTCGACAGGGGTTGGCCAATACAACCCTTGGGATGTCGAAACTCTAGCCAGGGTGAAGACGGGATACGTTTGGTGCACTTGTAAGAAGAAGAAGAAGTAAGACAGGAAAGGATGGCCACTCCGCGTGTAGCCTTTCTTTTTTTTCTTTTTTCGCAAATACTTCTCTTACACCAAGCTCAGCCTCTTCTTTCGGCTGGTACGTCTCTTCCGTCCTGGAACCAGTCGACCATCCCGAAAAGATTCTCAGTGACTGACAGAGCAGCATAAGATCCACAGCCAGGAACGACAGATCAGTTTTGCTCTCGCCGTCTCTTGCTGCTCCAAATCTATTGTTCCCGCTTTTTTTGGTCGGGAAGTACCCATTGTCCTTGGTCGATCTGCGGCCTTGACCGGCGTTATGAACGACCACAACCACAGGCAAGCAGCGCCAGCCAAAAGGAGAAGAACATGATATTGCAACACCACTTCACAATTGGCGAGGTTGTGGCTACAGGATTCACCTGTCATCCCCAACTGCCATTCGTATACGTGCAGGCTTCGCTGACTAGTGGCAATAGAGACCGCCTTTACCCTGGTCATGTAATCTGGAGGTGCCAGTCGCTGGCTGTTCGTTTTTCCAAGGATCTGAGCGGCGTTTGAAGTTGGGCAAAGAGCGGAAGGCCAGCATTTCGCACAAAGGACAATATGGGAACAGAAAGGGGACAAAAGGAGAACAAAGGGAACAGCAGCTGCAGGACCTGGCTGCGTGCAAGCGCTCGTGCGGTGTCGTGGGCTTTGCAAGTTCTGAAACGCGCAGGGGTTTGGAAAGAGAACAAAACAGAGTCTTGTCTGTGGCGGCTGAAGGCTTGGATATGGCGTTTGGAGTTGAGGGGCCAGGAGCAGGTGCGTGCTGTGGTTGGACGGGGCTGTAAGTTGCCAAGGGGGGAAAGAGCCCCTGGTACCCACTACTGACGACACTTCCTTCCCCTAATGCCGCTTCGTTGGACAACATTCTCCCAGAAAGGGCAACCACTCGAAAGAGTCTCTTACTTTGGTTGGTCATTGTCGACTTCATCCTCTCTCTTATGGATTTTCACATCTTTTGCGTGAAAGCACGCGCCGGCGATCTTCACCCGGCCTTCAGTTAAGGCCGGGTCTCTTGATCACGGGCCTGTTTTCGTATCTAATATTTCCCACCGTCTTTTGTGTCTGCTGGGCACGACCGAGATGAAAATAGATCTGGAGAACACATACTGGAAAAAGAAAATTGATCAGAAAGATCAGATCCGAATTTTGACGCCAGAGAACAACGGCACAAAGGCCACTGCACCTTCGCCCTCGCCCCCACCGCTCTGCACCCACGGTCCTCCCAGCCTGTCCATCACAGCCCCTGGATTGTCTCCTCTCGGTTCGGGACAAGGGTGTGAGAACAGTCTCCTCCCAAAGCTGCAACAAAGCATAAAACCCAGGAGCCTGGGTCGTCGCCTTCGTGGGGTATAATACGACGTCGTACAATCCCCTACAAACTGGGAGCGAGTGACTTGGATACAAAGGCCCATCGACAAGTATCTCAAAGAGATACCACGCCCATGTCTTTGTGTCTGCTTTTTCGACGACTCCACAGCCTCTCGGCAGAACAATGCGTGCTTCAGATTGTGCGTTCACCTCCGGTTGCCCAGTATCGGCGCCTGTGCCCCTGCATCTTCCCGTATTCTCATACTTTGCCAACGACCGCACCGTCGATCGGCACACCTCGCTTCGTCTTTCTCAGGACGTTTGTATTCTTTCTTTCCATGCACACTTCTACGCTCTTTCCTTTCCCTTTCGTTCGGCGTTCGCTCGCATCCACGGCAAGCGATCCGCATGGCACACGAACGCTCTTGCCGAAGTGCAGATCAGGTGGTCAAATGCGGCGAGAATACTACGAGAGAATAGGCAGAGTAAAGCAGGAACGATCGAATATCCTCCCATTTCAGATAGGCAACGGCTGTCGACACGAACCATTAGTTGTCGACGTTGATGGAAGGAAGATCCGCAGTATAATCGCACAGATTCGAACACGACCTTGGAGCTGTTGCACTAGCGTGGGTTGCATTTTGAGAACTCCAGAGCCATGGAGAGTTTGGCTGCTCATATATAATTATAAATACGAGGCAACCTACGTAACAAGCAACGTAATGGGATCGTGGCGCAGTTGGCTAGCGCGTAGGTCTCATAGCGATATGAGCCTTATCCAAGATAGGCATATCCTAAGGTCGTGAGTTCGAGCCTCACCGATCCCAAGTTGTTTTTTTGCTGTTTGGGCCTTTTTTTTTTTTTTTTTTCAAACCACTTCCATTCTTTTTATAAGAAAAATATCGCCACACTTTTCTTTGCCAATCGATACTATACTTCAGTGCCTAAACCGAATTCAGTCTCCTGCCTTGTCCTGTCGACCGTCGAACCTAGTAATTCCGTTAACGGCAAAAAGCAGAATCGTCCCAACTCAGCCTCGACGCATTAAGTCGGAGGACCAGGGGTGTTGGGACTGGTCCATGGGGTGATGGACCAGACGGTGTGTTGACCCCTCTCTTTTTATTCGTCACTGCAATGCATATCTTAATCGATGAGATAATAACTTCTCAGGAACCCGGTACGATGTGGACACCCAATGATGAAGTGTGGAAGGTTTCCAACCCTCAATGCAAGTATTCGAAACCCAAAGATGCCAAAGAAGGTGATTTAGGTTTTGAAATTGGTATAAAATCCAAAAGAAGTCTATGGTCATAAAGGGGAAGGCGGTTCAAGCTGCATGGCAAGGCCCAGCTGCATTTAAAAAGATAAAGAAACAGAAAGAGCAAAATCGCAGAGACAATTAATAACTGCAAAATACAAAATCATATCCTTTCATATTTGATCGTATGCGAGTCATTTTGCGCCAAAAAAGAAGATGATGAAATCAAAAAGAAGACGAAAGAAAGAAAATAGCAGGCGTCAGCTGGTTGTGGTATTCGTGCAACCCAGGCGTCAAACCAAAGTAGAGGCACAGGGCAAATGATATGTATATAGAAGCAAAAGGCAAAATCTGGTAAGAGAAGAGATGAAAAGAGAAAAGGAAAAAAAAAAAAACCAACCAGATAAGTCACAAGTACGTTACACACCAGCTACTGGCCGTAGAACTGGCCTTGTGGCTGGTGCGGTGAGTGATGAAATGGTGACACCGAGCCCTGAGGAGTATAGTGTTCGCCGCTGCCGACGGACGGATCAATTGAAGCATCGTACTGCAGCTGGCCACCGGCAATGGGCGCATGCAGGCCGAGCGCGTTGGCATCGGAGAACGTCGAGAATCCCGACGAGTCGACCATGCTAACCGGATCCGCAATGTACTGGTTGCCGGCCGGGTCCAGGTAGCCACCAGTTGTGACGGGGAGTTGACCGCCATAGGACTGCGCACCTGAAAAGCCGGGCTGCATGTCCAGAGTTGCGGCGTCCAAGCTCTGCATCTGCGATGGAAGGACACCCGCAGCAACGAACTGCTGTGGCGTCTGGCCGTAGTACGCTGGTTGCTGATACTGCACCTGGGTGACGGCGGGGTACATGTACGCGTTGGGGTCGTGGGCGCTAGGCTGGCCAAAGCCACCAAGCTGCTGGCCCAGGTGGTGGTGGTGTAGGCCCGCACCGTGTACCAGGCCCGTCGCCATCATGTTGGGCGAGAGACGCGAGAGCTCACCTTGGTGAGCATCGGCTGTTGTGGGATATGCCACGGCTGGTGCGAAGGTCCGGGGTGGCGGATCTTGCACAGGGCTGATGAGCGTGTCTGCCTCCACCTCCTTGCGCTCCACGAGACGCAGGAGCGGTAAGCTGATATGCTCCATGTGCTTGGCCAGGTGTACCGTCAGCTTCTTCCAGGTGGGGAATGTTTTGGCGCAGAAGCGGCAGGGTTCGTCCTGGGGCCGCGCCGTGGTCTCGGCATGGCACTGTTCGACGCGTTGCCAAGTTGGGTCAGGCGCGCCGGATTTCTTGATCGCAGCCTTGGTCTTGTGCTTGGGCTCGTTGAACTTGTGCTCGCGAACGAGGTGCTGCAAAAAGTTATCGCGACGGTAGCATGTATGCCGGCACTCTTCCACGTCGCAAGTCCACCACTCCAGATGGCGATGACCCTCGTTCTCGTGGCGCACCCAGTCGGCTTTTCTCTTGAAGATTTTGGGGTCGCGGCACCTGTCCCACGTGCATGTGAATGGTTGTACGTCTTCGTGCACGTGCTTCGTCCAATCCGAAGGCTTCTGGACACGTCTGTTCTGGAAGCAAAGTTGGCACTCGAATTCGGCTGGCAGGGTGGTCGTTGGTGGCATGGGGATGTACTTGGGGAAGCTCTCCGCGTTGATGGCACCGTCCAGGGGAGATGTGACATCATCGGCGTCCTCGCCGTCATATGTCGCAGACAGAGGATCAATGCTACGCGGCGCGCCCTTGCTGTCGATAAGAACGGCCAAGCCGCCTTGTGCGATGCACAGTGGCCCGCTGGAGCACAACTGACCCTTCACTTGGCCTAAATGCTTGACCCGGGTGTTGAGCAGACCCTTATACCGCACGATCTGCTGGTGAGCAATGCGGTCTACCAAGTAGGTGTTGACGTCGACGAGCATGGGGTTGAGGCCCAAGACCAGCTCACGGAAGCCGTTGAAATCTGGCGTAATGTTGTCGATCAGCTCGTCGGACTCAGCCTTCAGATCACCATCATCGAAAGCCTCGTCGTCCTCGTCGTCCTCATCGTCCGGATCAGCCACCGCAACGCGGGTGGCCGGGATCTTGATGGGTGTGGGTGCGGTGGCAGGGGCTGGGGCTGGGGCGGGAGTGGGAGCGGCAGCGGATGTGGGGACGCCGGTGACAGGGACCGACGTGGGTCCATGGAACATGGGCGTGGCGTTGGCCGTCGCCAGGGCCGCAATGGGCGGACCACCAGTCTTTTTGAGCATGCGGACCAGGTTGGGATGAGGATTGTCGAGTGTTCCCTTGGTGTCAGACTTGCTGCGGGGCCGCCGTAGAGAGTTGCCGACCTTGAGCAAGGGGCTTTTAGGCGATGTCAGGGGTGGGCTGAGGCTGCCGGAGCCGGCATGTGGCCTGCTAATGGATCCGTTGCGGGTGTGTGTAGCGCCAACAGAGGCCATGTTGCTGCCCATGGAGACAAGGGCTGTGTTGATACTGGGGATTGGCTGCTTGCTCTTGCCCCAGCTCTGCGTTCGCGGCGGAAGGCCAAGTGTGCTGGTGCTTTTTGTGCTGTCGCGGCGACTGTCGTCGGCGGGCGAGCTGTGGTCCGCAAAGTAGGACGACGCATCGTCATCTGGAATGCCGCGTGACCGCTTCGGCTGCTGACTAGTGCTCGGTTTGCGCACAAGCGTTCGCAGGTTGTCGAGAATACTGGGACGACGAGCTGGTTCGCCACGGTTGATGGCCAACTTCTTCAGAAAGTTGCCGCTCGTGACGCCCTCAATATCGGCGATGCTGGGCAAGCTTCGCCGCCGGGTGCCCCACGTGGCGGCTCGGGACACAATGGACGCGTTGTCGTGGTACATGCGCTCAAAACGCTCAATGGCGGCTTGTGACGTTTCGGGCTGGTTTCGGACGGCGCCTTGTGCAATGGGCAGCACAGAAGGACCGTTCTCCCAGATGTTGCTCTTGAGCATGATCTCGTAGTCGGTAGCGGTGACGGGCCCGCCGTTGCCAGTGAAGTATGTCCGGCCCGGCTGTTCGACGTTCTGTGTCTCGCCGCCGAGATCGACCTCGCGCGTCGACACGCCCTCAAAGGCGCCTTCTGGGCCAGGTGGCGGGCCCTGAATATCAGGCTCGCCGCCAGCAGCCGAGTCGAGCCATTGGCTGACAGCGGCGTTCTGCTTCTCCACCTTTCGTGCCTCGGCATCGTCGTTGATGCTGGTGAGGATCTCGGTCGAGGGGCGATTTGACGGGTCAATGCCACGACGGGCAGATTGCGCGGCCACATCGGCCTGTGCGAGGAGAGGGCTGTCGCCGGCGTTAGAGCCGGCGCGCTCGGTCTTGATCTCGCTGGAAGACAGATAGCTCTCCTCGTGGAGGGCGCTGTCTTTGCCCCAGAGCGAGACGGTGACATGGGGGTTTTGATTTGACATGGGAGGCGCTGTTGTCGCGGTGGCGCCTCCTTCAGTGGACAAACTGCCTCGATCGTTGTTTCCTAAGCTGCCCCCGCTGCTGGTCGTATCTGGTGTGAGCTGCGTGGCGGCGTCGCTGACAAACGTTTGTAGCTGCGGTACGGTTGTCGTTCCTGTTGCTGTTGATGCGGGGACCTTGGTGAGTTGCTGTGGCGAGACAAGGCCGTCAAAGCTCGGTACAGCGGCAATGCTGCGGGATGCGGCCTTTTGCGCGGCAGCCGACGAGGAGGCGGCGTTGCTGGGGGAGGCGGGCGCGTTGAGAGATGGTGTCTGATCGGGGCTTATGGGGTACGTCTTGATGTCATTGAAGATGGGCTCGGGCGTTGTATATGTCTGCGCGTTGGCGTCTGCGAGTGAGGCGGCAGCGGCGGCAGCGCCAAAGGGGTCGAAGTTGCCCGCGTCCTCGGCGAGGAAGGAGGGCGCGTTGCCGCCAGTGGTGCCGAAGATGGCGTTGAAGTAGTTGTCGTCGCCTGCGTTATCTACGTCAAACTCACTGTAGTCGCTGGACTGGTAGTGGATACTGAGGGCGACAGACTCGGCAGGGGTGTCTGCGTTGTTGAGGGCCGGCGAGGATGCAGTGTTGTGCAACATGGGCGGCGAGAAGAGGAGACTTGAGCCGGTGGGCGTGCCGGGCTGCAGGTTGTCGAGGTCGTCGGTGGTTTCTGCAAACTCAGAGGGCAGATCTGGAAACGGATATGAAGACATGATGAAGGCAGAGGAGAGGGAGAAGAAGGAGGAAGCAAGAGAAGAAAAATAAACAGAGTAAAGAGAAGACGAGGGACGGCGGATGGTTCCAGGATAGGGGGGGAGGGGTGGGTGAAGGTGTTGTCTGCCTTGTATATACAGCTCAAGAGTTCAGGGTGGGTAACGGGGATATCAGGTAGCACTCGCGGAATGGAGTAAACCGTACGAAAAGGGAAGTGATGAGAAGGAAGGGGAACATGCAAAAAGACGGCCACTGACACGAGGCAGAGGACGATTGATTGATGAAGGAGAGAGAGTTGGAGGAGGATGGGACGAAATACCAAGTCCCGTTTCGATCAAAAGGTAGCGTCGTCCGTCCGGCTTGTGGGTGGAGGGACAGAGGTGCAAGGATCAAACAATCCTGGCTTGGGCGGGCTTCCTTCGTCACCTCTCAACCTCTCAAGGTAACTCGCACAGGGAAGAATTGGAGAGATGGTGGGTTGGGGGGGGGGGGGGGGCTGTTGCAGTGGTGGGTGCGGCTAAGGCGAGGGCGGGGACCGCAGTGCAAGTTGCTTGTGTCTGTTTGACTGCGGTCAGGCGCGGCGGGAACCCAAAGCTTAATTAGTGAATGAGGAGCAGTGGCAGTTGACCGTTTCACTCAATGCGGGCAGCCGGGTGAGATTATGGTGACGGGGTCTGGGGATTGTTGATTGTTGATGATTGTTGATGATTGTTGATGAAGATGGTGATAAAGCTGTTGAGTACGGAAAGGGGATAAAATCGGGAAGAAAGGGGTCTGAGGCTTCAAATGGACCGCGAGAGGGCAAGAGCATTTCTGAATTTTCTGAGGCAGGCGCGATTCTGCGTGCGGCGCTTTTGTAGTTCAGCTGAAAATTATAAAATTACGGAGAAGGAGCATGTCTCCTTCGTCGAGCGCCCCTGCCCCAGGATATTGGGGGCATTGGGAGGCCCCTGGCCGCGTGCGAAGAGAGGGAAAGCGCGGTTGCTGTTCGGTCGCGCCAAATTGAGACGATGAGCCGATTTGTACTAGGGCGGGTTGCAGCGCTTATTCGCCATGGTACGCCAGCACGAGTTCTTTACTCCGTTCCACTTTGTATTTTACATCGTATTCGTCAGAATACGGAGAACATGAGTTGTATAAGTCGTCTGCCTGTTTGTTACTTTTTTCCTCTGCTTCTGGCCTTGTAGACCTTGCCAGCCCGCCTAAGTAGCCGTGTTGTCCAATTCTCTTTGGCCCTGGACGCAACTCTTTTTTTTGTCCAAAAATCTCAGCATGCGCCGCAGGCTGTGGAGCTACAGCCGTTTAAACAGGAGAATGGAACAGCCAAATGTTCTGGAGAACGCATGACGGGTTGTGTTCCAGTGCCTGGAGCCCCCGGCCGCCTCGTGGCTTTAGGTGACCCATCATAACCTTTTTGCCAGGGCAAGCATTGCGAGCAAGAAAGACGATGCGAATATTCCAACATGGCAATGTACTTGTCGATCGAGGCAGCGGCTGAGCAGCCGTAGCTACGGGGACCGAATACAGGGTGACGGGCTGGCCACGCCGGTTCTGTCGAAAGTTTAGACTTCGACAAGATAGTTCGGGATCTTAATACCAGACACAGACAGACAACACAAGCCAAGAAACGACGATCCTATGCCTCACCTCGAGTTTACACCAACGACTCCACCGTGTGACGGAGGCTCCGCGGAAGATAGTGGGAACAACGCCAAATCGCTCTTGGTTTTACACTGGATGTGGCAGCGCGGAAGCCAAGTTAGTTTTTCATTTTGCCGTTGACAGGTATTTATCATACTGTGTACAGAAGTACTTTTCCGCAACGCGGTGCAGTCCCCCTGACAGGGCAGAGAAAGAACCCGTACCCGCGACGGAAAGCCAGTGGCAGGAGAAAATAAGGAAAAGAACTAGTGTGCTAGTAGGGATGATAGCGCAAGCACATCGAACGGCGCCAGGTGTGTGTGGGGAGTGTAGAACAAGGGTGAAGGGAATGGTGCCCACATCCCATTGCAGGGGCAAGCGATGCAAACAAGAGAAAATCGAACGGCGTGAGTGCCTGTCTTGTCTGACTTGGCGTAGCGCTGGCCCTACGAGAAAGGACAACGAACGGCCATGAACGGTATACGGGAACCTTGGGAAAGGCCATGATGGTGTGTGAGTGTTAGGGTTGGGACGGGCGTGAACACATCCTCGTTTCCTCCATATGGTTCCGTCTGTGCGTCTAGGTGTGTCATCGTCTGTGGGACAATCGGACGGACTTGACCTGGTGAACGGCTGGCGGATGGAGTCAAACGGTCAGGCAAGGCAGTCTGGCTCCAAGGACTGCCGACGAGAGACGAAAGACGCCTTGTTATCACAAGACAATTAAACAAAAGAACAAAAAACTAGAGGCCCGGGATGACGGTGAGCAAAAGCTGGGAAAGACGAAGGAAAACAAAGCATTGATGAGGCACCAACCGTTGACGAGGCTGGTGGGCCGCGTTCTGCTTGGAAATTCAAACGGTCGTGTTCAATATTCCCTGCCTCAGAGCTCGCTCAATCTGGTAACAGGGCAGAAAAAGGCGACAGGTCGATATGGGTCCCTCCCGGTATACAGGGTGTGAGATCGATAGCGCGGCGACCGGCAACAGGGCATCAACGAACGAGGGGCAGAAACAAGAGAAGCATGGTGGAGAGAGCTGTCGAAGTACGATGTAAGTTACCGTCCACTGAAGATGCTCGGAATTGCACTAGCTGCAGTATGTGCGAGGCGTTTTCGCGGCCGGCTAGGCGCAATTTGCTTGCCAATGCCAACGAGCCGTCAGGCTGCCCAGGGCCGAGGCCAAGGTGGGAAACGTCCAGTCCTAGGCCGTTCAGGATGTTCAGTGGATGGGACTCGCTGGCGGACCTTGCAAATAAACAGTTGATTGCTTGCTCTGCCGCAGTGTTGCAACCGCTCAGCCCCACGCGCCGTTTCTCGCTCTGCCCTGGACCCTCTTACGAGGCGTATTTTCGTGCATTTTCTGGCCCAAGCTCCAGCTCCCCTCGTCCAAGATTTTCTTTGTTTCACTGCTTGCCGGCACAGTCATGACGACAGATCCACGACGGTAGATCGCAACGCATGGTCTGGCCAGGAACGGCCAAAACAGCCCTGGGAACTTCTCGTCGAGTTCGATGTGTTGGATCCCGGGCCTTGTGGGGGGGAGACTACTTACTACATGCGACCGAGAGTTTGTGCCGAGACCGTCTTGAGAAGGGTAGCCTTTCGGTACAAAACCGCGAATCAACTGGCAGTGCACACGCGACCCTCAACGACTGCAGGCAGTGAGATGAAGCTTTCTTGTTCTTGTTTTCTTGTTCTTGTCGCTGCATCTCACCAGTACGAGATACGACGTGCAGCGACTGCAGGTCGCAGAGGACAAGTGTATGCCAATGAAGGCCAACAAAATAACCCTGCGCGCACAATGTGTCTTCTTTCCCGTGCGGACCATGGAGAGGCACCAGCACCAGCCACATATTCTCGATGCCTACGAGGATGATAACATTTCCGATGCCTACCTCCGCGGATTGACGGCAGCATGAGTGGCCAATGCTGTCTCGTCAATGTGTTCAAGCTGGTCAGACAGCTCTCTCAGCCGCTCCTCCAACAGTTGCCTGGTGATGTCGTCGATTGTCCGCCTCCAATGACCTAGCACCACGGCATTGACCATCCCAAGTCCACCGAGGTGCGCTTCTGGAAACCGGTGGCCGGACGACAGGACGTCGCACCGCCCAAGTCAAGGCAAGGTAAGCTTCGTGGTTGGCTCGACCTACCTCTCTGTACACCCCCCTCACAACAGACCTGCCGGGATTAGGACACGTTGGAGCGGGTCAGATCATGAGAAAACCAAGATGGATTTTGACTTCTTTTCGCCGAGTTGGTTGTTTAGCCGATCGGAGTATCTGCACAAGCGTGGAGGGAGCAAGGGAGGTCCGTTGTGTCGTACAAGTCACGTCTGTAGGTCGCATTACTTGGCAGCTATTGTGGCAGGACAAACGACCAAGGCTAGAGACAGCTCAGCTCGATGGACGAACGTACACAGCCACCGAGTCTTGGGGCGGCTGGCTTTTTAGCGCAGTGCAGCCCTGGACGAAAGAGCCAATGCGAGGCCACCGTAGCTGGAAGTCGATGCTATGTTGGCTCGTGTCGAATTGCCATTGCCAGAATTGATATTGAGAACAACCCGAAGCGTAATGAAAAGAGGAAACCAAAACGAAAACACAAGACACAAGAGACAGGGCAGTGTTGAGGTGCGTCAGAATATGGACTGCAACATATTGCCTCCTGGTGAAACGCTGTCGGCTGTGCAGCAGGTAATTACACAAAAGAATCCAGGGTGTCATGCTGGTCCAATGCAGTAACCAGCCCAGCCAATGGGGAATGGACGGCTTTGGAGGCTCTGTCTGCACGACAAATCCACCGATCGAGTCGGGATGCACTAAGCACAAAGCGCCAAAAGCATGGGCTCGGTGGGAAAAGAACCAGACGAGGATAGGCCTCAGAACAAAGGAAGAAAGAAAGAATCCCACAGAACTCACAAACATACTCAACATGCGCCCTGATATGCGAGACTGCAAAATGCCAAATTCTGGCAAAATACCGGAGATGCGAAAAAAGGGGGGCTGTTTCTTCTAAACAAGCCATGTGAGGACGTTGCGGAATTATGCCGCTGACTAACGTTTCTCTTCAGCCTCTTCCGAGGCGACGAACTGGGGTAGTAGCTCGGCACTAGCGGAGACCGTGTGATGCCACCCGCGCCGCTGAAACGATTGGCTGCGAAAGCTGTCCTGCCACCATTGCATCCGTTCGGAGTCAAAGGAACGAAGACATCACATCATTCCCCGTCAACGTCCAACGCATCGCTTCTCACCCCTCGCGCCGACATCGCTGCGCAGTTCAATACACGTTCTAGTTGCTGTGCATCCCATGATCACGCATATCTCGAGCTAAAGCCGGCTTCCCGTTCACTAAAACTACACAATGGTACGCCTTGTCGTGGCTGTTTTCCTGTTCCAATTTCTTTCTTCCTTGTTCCTCTCCACTGCCTGTGCTGGTTGCTTTCGGTCTCCCTTTTTGTGCTATGCGGTGCGGGAGACTCTCTCTCTCTTCCTCCGCTCGGTGCTATCTTGTGTTTGTTTGATTCGCTGGGAGGGGCTTCGTTTCGTTGCACCGCAGCCTTCTCCTTAGCACGGCGTGCTGGGGGGGCAAACGTATTTTTGCTAACACAGCCTCGCACACGTGAACAGTCCCTCGATGTCCAGTCTTATGTCCTGGCGGCGCTGACCGCGACCGGCGGCGTCATTGGCTTTGCCAGAACGGGTTCTGTGCCCTCTGTTGTTGCCGGCGTGGCCGTGGGTGTCCTGTGTATGTGACCCTGTTCCTCTGTCCCTGATCTCCTGTGTCGGGCGTCTCGTGTCCTGCACCATCCCGCCTTTGCAATGTAAGTCTACGTGGCTAACATCTCCTCTAGACGGCCTCGGCGGCTTGCGGCAGCAGAACCGCCAGCCGTATGGCGTCGAGCTGAGCCTTCTCGCCTCGGTCGTCCTGGGCGGCGCGTCGATCCCGCGTGCCATCCGCCTGCGCAAGCCGGTGCCAGTGATGCTCAGTCTGATCGCTGCCTACGGCCTGTACAAGTTTGGCAGCGCCTACTTCCGCAAACCATAGGCGATGCGCGCGGAACGAAAGCGACGGGGCTAGATGCGGTTGGATATGGCACAAGTGTTGCAAACAACAGCTACGCTTGAGCAAGTGTTTTTATTGCTTCATCTTTGAAGCGGAGATGTGAGATTCCTCATTTTTGTAGCCTCGGTCCCTGCTGGCCAATGGACAATCTCGATTCGAGAATCGTCCTCTTTCCTGCGACATTCCGAATAGAAAGTTCTCTGCTCCTATCCCTGCAGCAACATAAAATGTGAACCGTAACGCCTTAAGAACATGATTTTATATCCAGAGGGGTGTATCTTCAAACCTCCTTTTCCCCTCAGCTCGCCTTCGATCCTCTTGACCTCCAATCCTGCATAGCCTCCCATCCCACCTCTGAATTCATTCGTCGGTCTCCTTTTGGTCGTCGCATCACGATCGTTTCGTTTAGGCGAATGTCGGTTCGGGATTTGCCCATGGGTAGGCGTAGATTCAGAGGCGGGTATGGCTGGACCCGAAGCCACGTGAACGCCGTGTGGCCATTGACGATTTTGCGTTGTTGCCTCAGTTGATTGTCTTGCCCGACGCATCATGAGTTCTCGTCAATATCCTTCCACATCGCCCGGATCTTGTCGCGCTTCTCCTGTGCTTCCGATCGGTTGGCCACCACCCGCTTCGCCCGCTCGGCCTTGAGGCATAGGCTCAACTTGGACTTGGCGTCGTTGCACATGCCCGCCGCTTTCCACAGAAAGCCCTTCGCGTGGCACTCCTCAAAGGCCGCCATGACCTCGGCACAACCTAGTTCTTGTTAATACCTGGTATTTTGTCTCCGGGGTCCATCGGTCGCGGCGTTTGTTCATGTTCATATATACCTGCGTGCCGCTCGGCATCAAGATGGGGATGCATGGGGGCGGTCTTTGTCTTGGATGCTGTGGATATTGACGTTGTTTGAGAACTTCAGTCTCGAGAAGAGGACGCGGGCATGCAGCGGCCGGCGAAGAGTCGGCACCGGTGTTGCACTCCAAAATTTGTCGCCTTTTCGGTAACGACATTCGTCGTGTGATTGCTGCTGTCCAGTATTTAGTACAAGTGGCGCGACGAGAAACGAAACTCGTATGGGCCGTTGAAAAAGTTGACTGGGGCCAAAATGGGGGCATTCAATTGGTGCGCGCGGCCTAATTCACTGGCGATTGCGCCTGCCAGGTGCCACCTGGGGCGTTACCATCAAAGCCCGACACAGCGCTCCACTTTATTTTACAACTTTACAGCGGGCCTGGCCAACTGCCCCTCGATTTTGTTCCTGCCTACAGAGAGCGAGCTTCGTGACGACATTCACCCTTTTGCACGACATATATGCCGCTGTTCTTTTGGTCATTTTCGTGACGAAACAAAACGCTTCCCAAGAGTTGGCGGACCACTACGCATCCGAACAATGTCGGCGGCTGCTGCTGCAAGCCCGGCGTCCGCGCAGCCGGCCTCGGCCAAGAGGCAGCAGGGTATGTCTCCTTTGGGCTACGTGAACGGTTGAGGTGATGGACACAACGACGCAGAGAAGAGATGGAGGATTGAGGCACAGAATGAGCTGGATGGAAGACTTACTGACGCCGGTCCCGTGCCCCGTTCCTCCTTTGCAGACCTCCAGGTGCAGTACACCAACTACAAGAACGCCCTGCAGCAAATCGTCCAGAAGATTGGCGACGTCGAGCAGGAGGCCGACGAACACAAGCTTGTCCTCGAGACACTCGAGCCTCTGCCGGCCGACCGCAAGTGCTTCCGCATGATCAACGGCGTGCTGATCGAGCGCACCGTCAAGGACGTCATCCCAGCTCTCAAGACCAACGCCGAGGGTCTGAGCAAGGTGCTGGACGATCTGGTCAAGCAGTACAAGTCAAGACAAGAGGACTTGGAGAAGTGGAAGGTTAGTGCTCGCAAAGGGCCCGGGGAGTGTCACCATCGTGGAAGCCAGCCAGGCAGCTAATACAAGTTTGCTCTCTCTACAGAAGAAGAACAATGTTCAGGTCGTGCAATCATAACCTGCAACATTAGCGAAGCACGAGCCGTGGCAGGCCGCAGAACACGACAACGCGATGCTTCTTCATACCATGATACAGCGACAACGTCTTGGTGTTTGAACTCTCTGGAGAGGCCGATGTTCGCGACTGCGAGATGGGGGTCAAAGACATGCGGAAGAACGACAAAGCGATGGCGAAGAACAGGGGACGACGGACAACACACAACGGACAGCGAAGACCTGAGCAAAACGTTTATGCACAATGCTTTGGTCTTGGGCATGGATGGGTTATACGACGTCTGTGGTCGGCCGCCAAGCGAGGTCGTCGTTGCATTGTCAACGATGAGGAATCGGCACGACGTGCCGGCGCATTGGCCATTGTTCGGGTCAAGTGTGACACGGCTGGCTAACGTCGGGATGCGTTGTCCTGTCTCGTGGTGAGAGGAGAAGGCGATGCTGTATCGGGGGCCAAAAGCCAGCAAAGCAACGCCCCCTCTTCTGTTCGCTGTCGGCAAATGCTTTTCGCCTGTCATTCGGTCGTCGTCGTCTTTGCCGCTTACTTTCATGCTCGGAAGGCCTTGTTCACTTCTCTCGTAATATGACTGGAATGATACCACTACATACAGGACCACATCACTGTCCATACATTTTCAAACATATTTGGCATTTCACGCCCATGAAGAGGCCTGGTATCCGGCACTATGAGCACATTGTATGAGCAAAATCAGCACATCAATAAAACTTGTGTATAGGTCTTCGTAATGGCCACCCCGCGGCCAAAGCAGGCCATCCGGATGCCCAACCAGCATTTGGCATTGGGCTGCAAGTATTTTAAAAAGCGACAGCAAGGCCTGTAGAAAAGCCAGCGGCATAGTCGATACACAAAAGACGACCGATTGGGAGGCCATCGTGTGTCTAGGGATCACAAATACCGTCAGTCTTCCCTGCTGATGCCAAATAGCTGAGCCTCGAGACATCGTGGCGAGCCACTAGCCAGCTGGCCGGTACCCCACTTCATCGACGACAACACTTGGATCGTATCCAATGCTGGCCGACCAGACGACAGCGCGCATCGGCATGCACCGAACTCGAACAAGTGCCAGTTGTTCATCGTCCTAGTTCTGCCCTCCTTTATGCATCCTCTAATGCACACCGTGATGCCTACTGCGACTACTGCGCCAACGTCACGCATCCACACCTCGTCTTACCAGGATGTTTTGGGGAGGCGTTTTCTCTCGTCTGTTCTCCTTGGGATACATTGCACAAGCACAGGTCTGCCGGCCGTGGCGAGCGGTCAAGTCAAGCTGGTTCATGAACTAGTTCTGTCCTTCTCCCACCGCCCTATTTCGTCATCGTCCCACAACCCGAAGTAATCTTATCTTGCTCGTCGCTTGTCTTGCCCCCACGGATGCCGAACACCCCGTTCGGGAAAGCGTCTCGTTGGCTTCGAAAAGTCTGACTTCTCGTCGAGGGTTACACACCTGTTCGTTGGCCTCGCTGCACCTGGACAACATTGGCTGGTATCGTTCCTTTGTCTTGTTGTGGCGGTAGCCGTTGAGAAGTGCGACTTGATGCAGCATGGTCTGCCACCTTTTCCTCTCAATTTTGTAAACATAAGCTGATGGAAGTCCTAGATTTAAGAAAAGTACAAAAAAAAAGTTATAAAAAAAAAGCAGCCTGCATCCATTGGACGATCCGTGGTCGGCGCAAAACTCTCGATATTTTGCTTCTCACTCCTCATCTCCCTGCAGCACTGCCAACTGGCGAATGGCGCCCAACTTGCTTCTACATTTGGATCTTCAATCTGGTGCATTTCTGCCCAATGGGATGATATGGTCGCCAGCATGTTCTGTTATTGGACGGCTATCCCGGACATAGTTGGTCTGCGGGCGCAGCCTTACAAACATCAATAAAGAAAATGGAGAAACGGGGCTGGGGTGTGTGAGGCGGGCAATCAGAGACAGACGTGCCTTGTGGTGCCTTTCGGTGCCAGAGCCGGGCCAACTGTAGCGCTGCAAGCCATTGTCAAATCACTTTCGAGGATTTCTCTTCAGAGGATGCGAATGTAAACAAATTCGGAGCCCTGCCAACAACCGGTATATCGAAGTCATCGTGATGGTAACGGCCTTGGGGGAAAAGTAAAATGTCGACGCATCCCTCAGAAACTGAATTACTAGGGCGGCAAAGTCGACATAATCAGGAGCGAGGCGGAGAAAACGACGCAAAAAGAAATAACGGAAAACAGCTCGCAAACCAGGGCATACTCCCATTGCGCCAGGTCATTTCCTTGAGTCTTCCGTTTGCTGTCGCCATACCTCCTTCTCGAAAGCAATAAATCGCCGTCCACGGACGCTCGCGCGCGCCGACAAACATCCCGTAAAGCTCGCTTCATTTTCTCTTACCGCCTCGTCATTCTGTGTTGCCGTCCCTTTAACGTTCGCATATCTTGGTGGGAAGTGGGCTTGATCCTGGCCTTGGCCTCGTTCAGCCTTCACCGCCTCATAGCATGGAATGTCCGTGTTGGCACATGCTGCTGCAATGCCACCCTTCTTTCTCGTTGCTGGGATGGTGCGCGGCCCCCCAACCCCGGTCGAGACTCGAAACCGGTGACGTTGTGAGGAGAGGGAATAAGAGCGGTTACAGAATTTGCACACAAAAGTTTATTACGACGTGCTCAGTACTCTCTTCGATTGCGTTAATTGGGTAATGTCATTGCCGTGACGGCAGTCACAACCACAGCCCTTCCTCGTTCGCGCCTGCCTTTCTGACAAACAGCACAATACGGGATGCGTCTGTGAGGTTGGGGTGGCGGGTCTGTTTTTCAGCCGCTCTTTCCCATGTTTTGCACAGCGCTTTTTCACAATGCAAAAGAAAGCGCTCTTCGTCATGCCAGAGCGATGGAGCTACCAAGGAGAGACCCCACTTGGCAAGGAATGTACATAAAACTCACCATAAACTACAGCATAGAATAAGTACTCATAGCACACAGAAAGTACCAGTCTAGTCTCAGACGCTAAACAACCCGGCAATGTCGAAAGAAACAACGCAAAAGTCTTGTGTTGACATGGGTAATTTGGGTGGGGAGGAAGCAGCAACCAACAGTAGCACCACCACCTTCCTCCTCACCTCTTTCCCCCCCTCCCCCAAGCTTTTCAGCATCACAGCACAACAGCAGCAGCTCGACATACTGACCCGCTTTGCCGCATTCTTTTGTCGTCGTTTCTCGCAACCTCACCAAACCCACCCTTCTCGTCCTCGTTTTGCATTTCCACGCGCCACGCCTCTCTTTCACCGACTCTCTTCGCTCCGCCCTTGCGCTCTGCCTCTCGTCTTGTCGGCATCTGCCAATCGACCCCGTTTCCCACTTCCCGTCGCGTTTTCTGCACTACGCCGAAACCCCACGTCCTTGCAGCGCATCTATATGCGCCAACGCATTCGCCTGCATCTTTAGCCCAACCGGAGACAGGTTTTCCCCGAATACATTGCACCCGGTGGAAGCTTTGCGATTGCAACAGAGGTAAGATACGTGTTTGCCTGCCACCCAAAGGTCCACAGCCCGCGACTTGGGTGTTTCTGGCGTTGGGGCCGTGGCCCATCCGTGTCCCTGCTCTTGTTTGTCTTGCGTGCTTTGCGTGCTTTGATTTGCGCTCGCGCTCTCGTCTCGCGCTGGGTATCGCCCATCGTACTTGTGTCGCTGTCGGACAGCCGTCGATAGGAAGCAGCGCATTGGGCAGGCCTGCGTGGCTACACATCCTCTTTGCCTCTTGTCACGGCGGCCGGGTCTGCTCCCAGAGAATCTGCCGGCGCTGGTCACGCGTGCCAGATGGAAGACAGCTTTCGCGAAGCACGAGAAAGCGCGAGATGCGTCCTTGTCGCGTTCGGCGCTGCGCCACTTGTGTGCCACTTGCGGTAGTGTGCGTCTGGCGTGGCAAGGCTGCAGCTGTCTACAACGGCGGCCATTAAACGCAAGCACGTTAAGCAGGCGCGGTCGTTGTAAGGCAGGGGAAGGAAGGCATTCAATGCGGTTCCTGGTTTGCTAACACTTGCGCGCTGCCGAGGCAGGGTGGTTAAACAGGCTTCATCCAGTTATCACCGCCCACTGGGAACGGGACAGCGAAACAATCGCAGCACGCCCAACGTCAGCGAACCGCATCCACACACAGCCCTCTCAGGCCCTAACGCATCCGGTTCCGTACCTGCGGGAAAATACAGATTCTTCGTGTAGGTAGCCAACCAGTGATATCCCAACTTCGTCCCGGGCCCTTAGTGTAACCGGGCACGCGTGCAGCCCTTGCGGTCTCGGCTTTGGCTTTGTGGCAGGAGTACCGAACAGACGAGAAATGTGACCAAAGAGATGACTGCACGGGCTGACAAAAGAGACACAGAACAACATTATCCAGGGTTCCAAGAGATAACCCCAGCTTTCTGAGGGAACCCAAGTGTTGAGGAGCCTCGAGTAAGTCCGCTTTCTCCACATCCAAAGCGCACTACAGCTTGCGTTCTGCGCAGCTGATGATTGTTGAAGGCAACCAACTGATGCCATAATAGTCCAAATTCCGAGCAGACCGAGAACTCGTTCTCCATTGCCGCCCACAGAGCAACATTTGTGGCCAGGACCCTTCCGGCAACGTACTGACACGAGTACGAGAGAGCACGGCTCAAAATACGACACGGGAACCGGCAGGGTAAGCCAAAGCGCAAATAGAATGCACAAGAATCCAAGATAGGTGGGAGTGTGAAAGGGACAAACTGCTCGTGGGATTAAAAGAAAAGCAAACGAGGGGAAGGTTATGGAAAGCCAGTCCTTCAGGTTTGCAAGACCGCAGTAGAGGCGCATTGCATCCACCTGCTTTTTCTCTATCCTACCCTCTACCACACCCCTGTCCTCTCCCATGCCCACGTTCCAACGCACTCCCACCGCTACGTCTTTGCATGTTCCCAAACAATGCACACGCACCCCCCTTCTCTTAACCCACCACGCCAGCAAACATCGTGTACGAATGAGGCTAAATCAGAAAATATCGGGCAGGAAACCAAAGGATCGGTCAAAACCGACAAGACGTAGAACCTGGAACAGGGCAAAAGCGCTAGTCCCGTCTGACCTGACGCACGTTTTCACCCCGACTCTGTACGTTGCTGCACGTCGAGCGGCCCAAGGAGCGAAAACAAGGCCGCCCATTCCCATTCCTGCCCACCTGCAACGTGTCAGGGACACATCATCTTGCCTAAACACCTGTGCGAGCAAGCAATCCAAGCAATTACAAGAAGCAGCTCACACCCGCTGCAGGTAGCCAAATATGTCCGACTCCCCGCAGTCCAATCCAAAAGATGTCGAGCAGGACGTACAGTCTCCGAACGAGGACGACCAAATGAATGATCCTCAAGACCCACACTCGAGCGCGCTCGGCTACGAGTTCGAGGTGAAGGAGCAAGACCGGTGGTTGCCCATAGCCAATGGTAAGTTGCTGTGCCGAGAGATATGCTTTTGTTGTTGATTTCCTGTCCCCTTTTCTTCTGCATTGTTGCTCGTGTCTCGGGAGATGTTGTGATGCCTCTTCCATAGATGAACGTCACAAGACTCCATTACACATTGTGCAAGGTGCAAGTGTGCCGTGCGAGTGCCTGTACGCTTACAACGAGAACGAGGATGCTGTGGAAGGGAATGTTAGAAAGTGGTTGGATGAACATGGACGGCTGGAACGGATTGGAAGACGTCTCCCTTGGCACTGTTCTCGGCCGAGGGTACGGGCGTGCCCTGTACGAAGGTGCCAGGGAGGGGACTTGCCGCGGTGGTGATACGCGTCCAAATTTGCTTCTATGAGAGCTCCTTGCGCTATCATGCTTCCACGAGGCGTACAGGCCGCAAAGGCACGCACATGCCTTCGTGTTGTACTCACGGCGCGTGCAGCAGCAGGAGGCAGGTGGCAGAGGCAGACAATCAGCGACAACAAGCAGCATGGGACACCCCTGAAAGGAACTCGGACGGATTCGACTATTCTCTCCGTCGGAATTCGTCGATACAGCCCCCAATCGTCCTGCCACAAACGCTCCTGGCTAGATGAACCATCTCGATAAACAGCCACGGGCGCGCAACGACGATTTGACAATCAGGAGCCTGTGTATTGCTTGCATGCGCGCCTTTCTTCCTTTCCACGCCTCTTGTCCGAAGGAAAGAAAACGGCTGGGGAAACGCGTCGCAGCCCTTGCCTCCGAAGCCTGAAGCCTGCAGCTACACCTTGGCCTTTGCACAAATCGCCTCTGCTCCATTCTCCATGTCCCGACAGCGCTCCTCCCCCTCCAAGTCGCCAGGCGAAGGGCGTGGCTTGTCTTCGCGGCTTGACAAGCACGATGTATACGACGCTAACATTCGAAACTTTGCTCCAGTTGCCCGCATCATGAAACATGCGCTCCCAGAGAACGCCAAAATTGCAAAAGAGGCCAAGGAGTGCATGCAGGAGTGTGTCAGCGAGTTTATATCTTTTATCACCAGTGAAGGTAAGACCCATGTGCCCCGATCCGAGGTTGTTCTTTTTGTTTTGTTTTCTTGTCTCCGTTCCGACGGCCCAGTTCGTCATGTTTAACACCAATAGCATCCGAGAAATGCCACCAAGAAAAGCGAAAAACGGTCAACGGCGAAGATATTCTCTTTGCCATGACGTCGTTGGGTTTTGAGAACTACGCCGAAGCTCTCAAGATTTACCTCTCGAAATACCGCGAGGTGCGTACCATGACTCCCACGTTTTATATTTTCGATCAGCGGCCTCCCTGACACCATGCAGTCTCAATCAAATCGTGGAGACAACCAGCAGGGCCGTCCTGGCAGCCAGGGCTTCGGTGCCGCCGGGGGCGCAGGCGCGGCTGGCGCGGCTGGGTTCCAGGGCGGTTCCGAGCTCCCGCCCGCCGAGGGTGGTGCCGATGCGTCTAACTACATGTATGGCGCGCAGGCCGGCCACAACGGATCTGCTGGCGGCGAGGGCGGCTACTAAGGGACGATGACTGTCGACTGGAAGCATCAATGCTCGTTCGTCGTTGTGACAAAGCGCCGTGCCACCGCTTTTAGAGCAGCACGACGCACCGCGAAGCACCACACGCAGCAACAAATCACCTGTTTCTTGCGCCCGCATGCTGGTCATATTTGGTGGCACAGCTATCCCGGTCTCCACTGCCGGGCGCATGTACCAGTAAAACGAAAGGATCGAGGTGGTATGGGCTCACATGTACTTGGATTGGCATCCTACCGCGGCGCGGAAGGATGGCCTGCCTAATGTACACAGAACATTTGGGTTTTATTTGCCTCCTTTTGTTTGTTTTTGAACCTGTCGGGCTCGTTTTTCGTCCGCTACTTCCTTTTCCCGTCTACCTCCTGTCCCCTCCTTGTTGTCGTCCTTTTGCCTGGATTCGGGTTATAACTTTTTGGATTTTCTATTGTCTGCGTCTCCTTCCACCCCGCGTATCCTTGTTTGAGATTGTCCCGCTCTTTATCGTCCCCCTGTATGTCATTACTTCCCCTACCCTGTTTGGGTTGTGGTTTATTACTTTGTCGGTTTTCCTTGTCGGTTCTCTCTCAAGTCAGTCGATAGATTCCCCCAGGGCACCCTACGTTTGCACCAAGGTTCGTGCCATGACGAGATCGCTCTCGAGGCAGAGCCCAGAGGCTGTTCGGTAGTTGCTGTTTTTATTGAATTTGATTTTTTATTTTCGGATTGCATTTGTCGGTCTCGTTGGCCACCTTCCGCCCTCTTTTACCCCACCGTCACAGGCAGATCGATGTTTGGCCCTGTTCCCTCTCAGTGATGCTTTGAAGAGATGCATGCGCATTTCGCCTCATCGATGGATATTGTATGGCCGCGAAAGTGGTGGCCAATTCCCTTTGTGCGACCAGACACGTTGTGGTTGGTGAGGCGATATTATCGGATGGTGAAAAGGCGGCAGCCAAGCCAAGCCACGGTCATGCACTTAGACTGAGCAACTGAAGAAACAGGCGAGAAGGCAGACAGACAAATGGAAACTGCAACCGGGACCGACAGGCAAGGATGGATTCTTTTCTTACACCCTTGTCCACGTGTTCCCGTTGCCTGTTGGATGGTTTTCATTGTTTTGCTGTTGCAGCTTTATATTACGACGAAACGAAACAAGAGGAGTAGGAATAAATGCTGTGTACACACACACGCATCGCCCCCTACGTTCCTTTCAGTTGCCTTTCCCTTGTGGCATAATGCAAAACGAACAGGAAAATCAGAAGCATTGCTGCTGTGCCAAGACTCGTACTCCCAACTTTTTTTTCTTTTCTACCTTCCCGTCGTTGTCGATGTATGCTGCCTTGGTAAGGTGGGCATGAAAAACGATCGGGTAAAGGAAAGCCGGTGGCATCATGAGGCAGACATCTGACTGTACCCAAAATTCGAAAAGAGAAGGGGAGTTGGGAAGGGGATAGGAAGGCCAAAGGGAAAACGAATAGAGAAGCCATTGGTGCTTGGATAGAATATTTTCCTTGTTCACTATATATAATTGCACTGTCTGTGGTATCTATCATTATCCTTCAACGATGAACTCCGATTTTCAACAATGCCAATTCGTCTTCCTATGTTTATGCATTGATATATTTGTTTGTCTGGAACGTCTTATTTAAGTAAAGAAATGAAAAATAAATCAAAATCGAACATATACATGTAAAATACAAGCTTAAGTAAAAAATAAAATAAAAAATAGATTAATTCTTGATGATCGGACGATCGCCAGTACAGTCAGGGTGGAAATCATCATGAGACGTGGTAAACATGTTTGGATACGATGGCCCTCAGTTCACGTCATAATGAGATTGGAGTTGCAAAGTGCCGTCACATCTCGGTGGGACTGACAAAATAATGGCACTAGCACTGGCCCGTAAAATGTCATAGGGGAGATAGTAGTGGGGCGCTGAGGGTCCCCACACGTGACGCCACAAACTAGCGAATCAGCAACAGAGAACGGTCTTGATAGGAAATCGTCTCAAAAAAAAAAAACCATTTCTCCTCATTTTGCTGTCGTCTGCCTGCTTCACTCCGCCATTTTTTTGAGTTCACATAGGCACACTCGACACCCTTTTCTTCTGCCCAACCCTACGACATCATCTCCAACATACCCTGTACGAAGGAACAATTACGTGCTCTGTACAGCCTACAGATCCTTAACCGACAAACCTTCTTTTTTTTTTTCCATTTCTTGTTCGAGACGTCAAAGAAAACAAAACGCCCACCGCCTTTGATTGAGGCAACCCACGCAACAAGCAGTGACGACTTGACCGACAAACCCTGTCGTCACAACCGCCCGCAATACCCCCCTCGAATCCACATGCAGTCTCACCTGGTTCTGGTGCTCGAAACAAGAGGAAGCTGAAGGGGTGTGACAATCGCGGCGAACGCACGGCATCCAGAGCACGCGACACACACCCAAATGACATCGACGCCGATACTGGCCGCCCGACCTTCGGTGACCCGGCTTGTATCGCCGAAGGTCGGTGCGGTCCCATTTCCGGTCAAGTCCATCCTGCGCGAATCGTCTGCTCGGTCGCTGGAGTACAGCCAAAATACGTTGAAGCGGAAAATGGACGACCGCTACGACAACGATGGCCAGCACAGCGCCGACAAGAAGCGTCGTCTGGCGGCCGACGACAGCGACGAGGAGAGCGATGTTGAGGAAGAAGATAATGGCCAAAGCCAAAGCAGCGAGATGCAGATGAAGAAGAGGATCACAGACGCCGAGGTCAAGGCCGAATTAATACGAAATGGAGAGGAGAGTGATGCCACCGGCGACGACAATGATGCAGGGACTGGCACGCCCGCAATGGTGAAGCGGCAGAAGACAGTGCACTTCGACATGAACCTGAACATCACCACGGAGGTCGGCCGTCGCACACTCGAAGAAACCAAGCTGCTGGTACGGCGGGCACTCGAAAGCCACCTTCTTGCTGGTCGTCCTGGCCATGACGACCAGGACTTTATTGAGCTCGTCGATGTGTTCTCCCACGACACTGAGGCGTACCGCGATCCACGGCAAAGCCACCGCCACGGAAGTGCCGACGACGACGAGGGCGAGGGCAATATGGTGCCGCCCGACGAGCTTGTGCTGTACGTGGTGGCTCTTACTGCGTCTGCACCGTTACTGAACAAGTCGTGCATCAATCTGGTGCGCAAGATGCTTGCGTGCTCCTGGATTGGCCGCGACGACAAGTTCTTCAGAGCCTATGTTCAATGTATGTTTTGTTTGCTTTGCTGGTCTTGCATCCCTACCGTGCTACCGTCTGCATCGATGGGTCTAACAATGTTCTAGTCTTGGCTGCCCTCGTCAGTGCCCAAGGTGCCTACCTCCGACCGGTTCTCGAAATGATTGTCGACCGCTTCAAGGAACCCAGCGCCTCGTCTTGGACCGTTCCCGACTTTCCTCCCGTCTCCCGCGAGACCACTCAGAAGAGACTGCACTTTGGCCTCAAATACATGCTGCGGCTGTTCCCGGCTGCTCGGATGCTCGTGTCCAAGCTCGTGGCCCAGAAGTTTCCCTTCCCCGCCGAGTCCAAGAGTATTCACATGTACTACATCGACAACTTGTTGCGGTTGCGCGAATATGCTCCGACCATCGGGCTCGAGATTCTTGAGACCATCACATCGCAGCTCGTCAAGATCGACACAGAGTTCCAACTGGACCTATCTGACATGGACGATGACCTGGCTGCCAAGGTCGTTCTCGAGCTTGCCCGGAAAAACGCCGAGAGAGATGCCGTCACGGCCCGCCGCCTGGACGACGAGCGAGATGATAGCGACGACTCCGACTCCGACGTTGACGAGGACGACGACCTCCGCGCGGATCGCGACGAGTTCGACTCCGACTCGGAAGCCGACGAGACCGATATCCCCCAGTTTGGCGACCCGGACTACAACGAAGAGCTGGCACGCGTCGACAAGTCCACACGGCTGGTGGAGAAACTTGACTCGACGCTCGACCGCCTGTTTGCGCTCTTCACCCCTGTCTTTGAGGATCCCGACTCGGCGGCGGCCCACAGATGTATGGAGGACATGCTGTCCGACTTTGCCAACTTTGTGCTTACGGTGCCCAGTTCGCGCCACACCCAGTTCCTGGTCTTCCACTTCAGTCAAAAGAGCCTGGCGCTGCAGGACATGTTCACCGGCACGCTGCTGAACCTGGGCTTCGAGTCCAACCGCCCCGCGGCCGTCCGGCAATCCGCCGCTGCTTACCTCAGCAGCTACGTGGCCCGGGCCGCACGGGTCCCGCGCGACACTGTGCGCAGCGTGGCGAGCATTCTCTGCCATCGCATCGAGTCCTATCGCCGGCGTCACGTGGCCACTTGCGGCGGGCCTGATCTCCGCCGCTTCCAGGAGCTGTACTCATGGGTGCAGGCACTGCTGTACATTTTCTGCTTCCGCTGGCGCGACCTGGTGGACGCCTACCCGGATGATCTGGTAGATCCAGAGGACCCGGCATCATTTGTCGGCAAGGAGCTCGAATGGATGTCTGGCCTCAAGCATGCACTGAGCAACATCATCTACTCGACCTTCAACCCACTGATGGTGTGCTCGCCGCCCATTGTGGCGGAGTTCGCCAAGCTGGCCCACTCTCTGCATCTCATGTACGTTTTCCCTAGGATCGAAAGTAACAAGAGCATCCACCTGTCATCGTTTGCGTCGGGCCGCTACGGCCATGGCGATGCCCTGCGCGAAGACGCGGGCTACACGGTGGAGGACGAGAAATGGCTGCAGCTCGAGGGCAACTTCCCCTTTGACCCCTACAACCTGCCCATCAGCAAGCGGTGGCTTGAGGGCGACTACGTCTCGTGGACACCGATTTCCGGGTTGGGCGGTGGCGGCGACAGCGACGACGGCGAGAGCGACTCGGACAGCTACGACGAAGACGGCGACGACCGGTTATGAGCAGGGCCAGCGTGGTGGGCCTTGGGGCCGTTGAAATTCCTTGTCCTTTGTGTCTTGTCATCATCTATCTAGCATTGGAGCACTTGTGGGTTTATTTGGCTTCCTCTTTTCCTTGTTGGGCACATATGGCGGCTCCCTAAAAGTGGAATTTGGCGTCTTTGTGTGGGCTTTCCTGCTCTGATCTTTTTGTCCATTTTATTTGCTTTTATAGTATCTGAGCGACATTACGAATGAAACGATATTTCATGGCTTAACATTTGTTTTCCTCTATGCGTTGTTGCGGAGAAAAGGTGGCTGTAAACACATTTGTCCGTCGTAAGAATCGTTGATTAATGGAATCTGGCAGTGGCAAAATTTTCACCCCGTAAACGCGTCGGTCGATATGCTCGACATCATACGACGGAGTAGATAAACATGCGTAAGATTCTTGTTTTTCGCTGGCGAACGAAAACACGCGTCTACGAGCAATTAACTGCCATCAGTGTCGATGACTAACCGGCTGGGTTAACTCAGCACGTGATTACAATGGATTTTTTTTGGGGAGAAATGTGACGATGGTCGGAAAGTGCGATGATGGTTTGAATTGCGAAATTGAACATCAACGCGCTGGGTAGGGAAGTTGCCAGCTTGCATCGCTCCTTCCCGCATGGGGATGTATACAGGAAGTGCATTGGTAGCTTCTTTCTTCGTTCGTCGCCACGCTTCCCAAAGCGGAAACTACAATTCCAAACACTTTCATTCCGACATCCCACAAAAAAACGGAGAGAACACTAACGGACGATTTAGCGATCCTTCAACAACTTGCTCAGACAACAAAGGACAGAGTGCCCCAGCCCTGCCCGGCGGTGCGGCGTCGCCCTTCAAGTTTGAAAGGAAGGCGGAGCATGGGGCTGTTAGCCTCCTCTTTTTTTACGGGACCCCTCATTCGTCCACAGCAAACAATGATTCCAAATATCTACAGCAAAGACTGAGGCAAAGCGAGGGAGAAGGAGTCAAAAATACAGACAAAATCACTGACAGCCGAAAACAGTGTTTCCTCATCGGTTTGTCGCGCATCTCGCTCAATCAACCTCCTCTTTCCCCAAACGAAGTGATTGGCGCCCCCGTCCACCCTTCTCACGTCACGACGAACGTCTCGGTTCCTCCGTCTTGCCAGGCTCTCGTTTCTGGCCGTTCTCGGGAGCACAAGACAACATACGCATACACACGCCCCTTTGTGCCCAGCTACACGGTCATAGTATCGTTCAACCCGTACCCATACGCATATCCATCACCGTAACGATATTCCAAGCCCGTGCTCCTAATATGGATTCATCTCCGTCATCACCTTCAGCGCCTCCAGCACGGCCGTCGTTTTCGTCGTTTTGGAAACGTACTAAGGACGCCGCGACGGCTACGAAACAGGTGGTTTTTGTGCCTATCGGTAGGTTGAGAATACGTGACTCTTTTTATCCCTTATTGCACCGGTTTTGTCTGTTGCCTGCGTCATCTACTGCTTTGTTTGTCGGTCGTGTATGTTTTGTATGTATCCCGTCAATTAGACGGCGCTGGACACGGATCTGCATCTAGCTGGCCTCTGTTAGCTCTTAGCAGCTCTGAACAGCTCGGGACAGCTCCGTGTTCAGCTGAATACGGAAGAAGTTGCAGAAAACAGTTCAGAGCAGGTGTTCATTGATGGAACGGGAAAATTGTTTCTTGTCTCTGTTGGACATTTCTCTCTTTTGGTTGCGTCCGGCCCTCTTGCCTTCCGAGTGGTGGCAGGGACTGTGATTGCTCCGCATTGCACGATATGTGGTCAACATGGACGATGCTAGTCTCTGATTCTTCCCGCCTTTTCTTACCGGCCCCCTTCTAGCTGCATTTTCTTTTTTTGCTATTTCCCCGTCTTCCCCTGTTGCCTCTTCCCGTGGTGTACCGGACTCGCAAAAGATTTCAAAGGATTTGTCATTGCCCATTCCGGACCAAGCACCGGCTGCCCTACGCGCACCTTACCCACTGAACTTCACTGCCATTGACCCGGCACCTCCTTAACGAACGGAACTCTCTTCCAAGACAAGAAAAGAGGACGAGGGAAGACTCTCCGAAATCGAGAATTCAAATCACGAGGTAGAGCCACAGCTATCCACCCCTACCCCAAGCAAAGTTTGCCGGACAGCATCCCGCCCTTTTTATGCTCCCAAGTGGGTTGAGCTAAACCACTACAACGCCGTGATTTGAATACATCTCGGAGAGTGGGTGGTGGAGACCGGTTTATAAGTTACCATGGGTACATTCCATGCGATTTGTTATGACGAATTTCGAATCTTATCTTGGCTAGCCTGGCCTCCTGCATGTGTGTCACGCGGCCTGGACAGGCAATGATGCACAGGGATCTCTCCATGGCCAATTGTGGGCTGCGAACCTGCATGGCATTGGGAAATGCTATGAACTGATCAGGAGGAGACCTTACCCTTGCTGAGCCAAGTGGACTCTTTATCATCTTCTGCCCTGTCTGCCCTGTTCAAACCTCGGTCTGTGTTTGCCATCTGGTAAAGACGAGGCATTCATTTCTTGTTGTTGATATATGTACGCGAAACTGAGCCGTGTGGTCTCTATCAGCAGCTTCCGCGACATGCACAGGACCGCTCAGTTTCCGCATTTGGCTAAGATGGGCGCGGCCTGCATAGAAGAAGCAATGTTCGGGCGACACCAAACGCCTTGTACTAGACGGAGGCTGGAAGGAGTCAAGCTTAACAACGGAGGTTGACCACTCCAAAACGGAGCAGACAAATTCAAATTGGGCAGCAAGGAGGCATCGTGGAACCATCAAGCACAAAGAACACACCTGTTCAGAGTTGTGAGGAGTTACAGATGCCACGACCGCAGAAGCAGTAATAGCAAGATTCCAGGCTAAAGCTCTCTGTGTGGAATTATTACAGGAAGGGAGCAATATATGACCATATGGCCAGTATGGACCACGAACGATCCCGAATGGCCCCAAACGACTGGCAGATATGCTGGGCCAAGTTTACAAGTGTATTCCAGCGACCTGAGTTGGACAGCCAGTCTGCGGAGCACGGCTCTCTGGAGATGGGTTGGCGTTTGTCTTCTACTTCTACCGTGTTTTTTTGGTTGATTTGTGGTATTTGCATGCTTTTTTATACCTTGTCTGTTTTCTGTAATATTGATTTCATTTTCTTTCCATTTTGGGACGTCTGACGCCAGGATGCGTCCAAGTTTGCAAAGTCTCAGTTGGATTGAAGGATGGAATCATAAAACCACAGGGGCATATATGGAAGCGTACCCTGCGGCATCGTGGCAGTGCTAGGCCTCTTCTGCACGTTCTTCTTACCGTCTTGCGTCCCCCTACATTTCCGCTTCCTATTCCTTCGGTCGTCCTTACATTTCTCCCTATGCCCTTCTAGCAACAGGCCTTTTGTCATCGTTCATGTCACACAGTCTCGCTACGTGGTTGTGGCTTCCCTTTTCGTCTTGGCTTTGTAGCGCTGTTGTTGTCTTTCCGTGTTGATCAACCTCGCCGTCTCTTCGTTCAATGATCTTTTACTATCCCATATAGTCCCATACTATCGTACCTTATTTTTTTTGCCTGCGTCTTGGTATTTAAGACGGCTGGACACTGCCTTTTTCTCGTCTGTTTTTTACTTCCTTTCCTTTTTCGACATGATTTATCAAGCATCCCAACAAAGCCAACAAGCTCAACAACAGTTGGTCTCACCCAGCAAGACTAACACCAGCAATCAACTTACAGTACCTCGCATCAGCAAGTCCCGCGCAAAGAAACGCACCGGCAACACGAAGGACACCAAAACACCCGGCGACGATAACAATAACCAAAATGGTGGTCGCAGTAGTTCTAGTGGCCGCAGTTGTGGCGGTGGAGGTGGCGCGGAAGAAGCGTCACGAGCACAAGGTGAAGAAGGTGGCACGTCTTCGGGCGGAGCAGAAAACACAGATTCTGTACATGGGGGAGGAAGTGGACCTCAGCAGCGCACCGCCAAAGAAAAGGCTCAGATTCGGCGGGCGCAAGTCCGACGCGCCCAGATCCAACACCGAAAGCGAAAGGCAGACTACATGCGCCAACTAGAGCTCGACATTGACATGCTGCGTGACCTGATCTCTGCTGCTGAGCAGGACATGCGCACCATCCAGAAGGACAACGAAGCCATCCGCGTCCAGCTCGGCGTGGTCCACATGATCAGGAACGACCGTGGCGTTGTCAATGCCGGAGGTGGAATGGTGGGCGTCGCACCGGAGGGCGTTGGCGGCGGCGCTGGAGGAGGAAGAGGAATCGATACAATCATGACGGGTGTGCCGCAACTTTCCATCACCCCGGCACCGCCTGTGCAATTGCCTGCAGAATCTACAGCAGCAGCAGCCACTAACAGCGTTGACAACGTGGCCGCATCCTTGTCGCCCTTGTCGATCTCGTCGACCGATGGGTCGGCCTTCCCGAGCACGACCGCTACCTCGCCCGGCGGCACCGTCAGCAGCGGTCTCGA
The DNA here is from genome assembly GCF_000820605.1 of Sporothrix brasiliensis 5110. Lineage (NCBI taxonomy): Eukaryota > Fungi > Ascomycota > Sordariomycetes > Ophiostomatales > Ophiostomataceae > Sporothrix > Sporothrix brasiliensis. Next base: position 2,065,560 of record NW_024467138.1, on the reverse strand, counting down.
ACCCTCTTCGAACATAGATAGTCCCACGTCAATTTTTGACGGCATCGACCTCGACGACATCACCGTCAGCATCGTCATGGACGAAGCCATCGGCAACCCGGTCTACCAGATCTCGCCCTTTGACCCTAAAGCTAGCTGTGCAGCGACGGCGACGCCTGAATTCGATCCATCGCTCACGGACAAGAACAGCAGCGGCTTCCCAGAAGCGCCTATTGCAGCAGTGTCGCCACTTGACCCCGGCTTCACGCCCAACTTTTACACGGATCTTGCTGCTGCGCCTTTCGACAGTACGACTCTTGCTGGACGTGGCCCAAGTCAATTCTCTGCAACGACCTACATTCTGCCGAACCTGACGGTTGCCCAAACGCACCAAGTCGTCAACTTTGTTCTTGCGTAAGTCTCTTCAGTTGCGTTGATATTGGTTGTATAGCACAAAATGCTAACCATCCCTAGGCTGGAACACGTCTGCTGGGGTCATGCTGGTCACCAGTTCCACGAACCCGATGCCGAGATCTGTGCCGACACTGGTCACGCCTTGATGGCCACAAACCTGTTCCTGCGTGAAGCACCCTCGGATGTCTTTTCGTCCATCGAGACGTCCGCCAAGGACATGACAGCCTTCATCACCAACACGGACCCGGAGAACCCGGCGTCGACCGCCAACCACATGGCGGCGCACCGAGCCTCGCAAGGCCTTACCTGGCAGGCACCCGACGTCACGCTGCAGACACTGTATGGCCTTGCCGTCTCGCTCAACCCCATCTCCGAGATGGAGCTGGCGCCCGTGCAGGCCTGGTTCGAGCTCGCGGCTCGCTACCCGCTGTCCATCCTGCTGCGCGTCGACATCCTCAACGCCCTCAAGCGCGAGTTCGTCGGCGTCGTGCGGTGTCTGTACTTTGGCGCGGTCATGGAGCGCGAGGCCTTTGAGAGTGTGGTGCAGCGGGTGGTGGACCCCGTGATGGCCATCGAGGAGAAGGCTTGTGCGGTGCACTCCTTTATCGGTGCTGCGCCTACCATGGCGGCGCCTGTCACGGTTTCGCCAAAAGACCTGACCATCGGTGCTCCAACAATTGAGGACCACGACTTTGCGACGGTACGGTGATGCATGGAGTGATTGTGGTTGTCAGTTTGTATCCCATTTTTCTAACAATGTTTTCTTCCTTTCTGCCTTTTTACGTTTGCTCTGGTCTCTTTCTCTTTTCATTTTGACGTCCTCTCCTTTGTGTTTGAATCTTTTTTTTGGGGGGGGGCGGGGGGGGGGAGGGGGATTTTTTTGTCGAATTTCTTCGAATTGTTCACTTTTGTTTGGGATCTCACGGTTGCTTTTTGGGTTATCCTCACAAAGAGAGGTTGGTTTTGCATCTAATTTTGATAACATTAATTCTATCCTGGATCTTTCGTACAAACGGTAACCAAACCGCGCAATTCGTGCCATAACCACCTTCACACCAACCCGAAACGCCGTGTCCATTGCCAGGAGCTCTTCGTATACATCGTGTAATCCATCCGCCAACATTATCCTACAGCGAAAACAGGATATCAATAAACCCGTGAAACGCCTGTACTGTATTCTATCATACACCGTTTTATGGCGGGTAGTCGGCGAAGCCGGCCGACTCGCCGTCGCGGTTCATCAGGTAGCGGTAGCGGTCGGGCTGCTCCAGCAAGAAGCTGGGCACGTCTGTGTTGTTCGCAATGCGGTCGTATACCTCGGACTTACGGTCCCACAGGTCCAGGCCGAGGCGCACATGGTGCGCGGCGCGCTCGCGGTTGCGGAAGAACTCGTGGTTCATCCACACGTGCGACACGCTCTCGAGCTTGTGCATGAGCTCACCCATGGTGGCGTAGCACGACGAACAGTGCCAACCGGCGTTGGGCATGTCGGCCGTGTCCCGGTAGCGCGCCAAGGCAGTAAAGGGTGAAAAAATCAGCTGAAACACGCGGCCGAGCATGCTCGTGGCGTCACCGCCACGGCGGCCGTCGCCGTTGCGCAAGTTGACGGGCAGTACGGTATTGCCGGGCCCGTCGTAAAAGGTGGCCTGTGGATGCGGCCACTCGGGGCCCTGGTGGCGGAACTGGAAGCTGTAGTAGTAGAACTGGCTCCGCAGCGTCAGACGGCGCGGGAACTGGCAGAGGCGAAGGGCGCGCAGCGTCTCGGGGCGAGGGATTTCGTCGACGTCGGCGACCACGAGAACATCGTGCTGACCCGGGAGGGCATCGACTGGCGTGCCGCCGCCGGGTGTGCTGTGGTCAAACCTCGTATCGCGGCTCGCCACCGTGGCACCAGGACCCAGGACCTGTAAGAACATGGCATTGCGTTGCAGGTCCTCGCGGTCCCAAGCGCGCTGTGGATTGAAGTTGGCTGGGTACTGCAGCTCGTGGTAGAGCATCTTTTGGTGGTAGGGCGCGAAGCGGCCCCAGTTGTCGCGGATGGTCAGTGGCTTGTCGAGCCCTGTAAACGTCTTGGCGCCCTCGACAATGACAAAGTAGTCAACCTCATGGAACGTGGTGTTGAGGCGGATCTCGAGCCAGTCCAGCTCGGCGTTGACCATGCACAAATCGTAAATTCTGCGCGGTCGTCCTGGGGAACCGTGGACAGGCCGGGAGACAAACGGTCGCCAGCCATGTGCCTTACAGACGGCCTCTACGGCGGCTAAGCTGCCAGTGTCGCTGCCTCCATTGCCCGCTGGCCCCAGGTCGTAGACACCAGGACCGGCATCACTGCTCCACAGGCACCAGGTCACGATGAATCCGGCCAGGACAATGACGAAGGTTCTCACGGCTCGAGCAGGGCCGAAAGGAGCAGGCATCAGACGGCGCATCGCCTGTGTCCGTTCCTAGGTTATTGTCTTTAACACTGCCCCAGTCCCTTGGCACTCGTCGCGCTCGGCCCCAATAGGCAGTCAGCGACTCCAAATCAACCCCAAATTGCCACGTTGAGTTGAGCTTCTTTCGGCACAGCGCGCTTTGTGGTGTTTGGTCTTACTGCCAAGCTTTTGGACGCAACCATAAAAAAGCGGGCGCGGTTGCGTGTGTCGAATTACGAGGGGTGGAGAATGGGGGTCGAAAGGCGCGAAAAAGAAGGATAGAATCGACGGAAACTCGTGCAAAGGGTCCAGTGCATCGTGATGGTTTTGAGAGAACAGCTGGATGCTTTCGCTCAGGGATAGAGAGAAAAGGACCACCAAGACCAGATCGGCGTAAAAATACATAATTGGAAGCAGCCACCACGGCGGCACAGGGTGTAGCACGCCATGCCTTCCTTGTAGAAAAAGTCGCGTGCAAAATATAGTAGTAAGCAGAAAAGCCTGTGGCACCAGCATGTGAAGAGAGGGAAAGAGCCAACGGCAGAAACGAGTGGCTATGTAGGATTTAGGGGGCTAATTACTGAGTATCAAGTAACGGCAGGAACGACAGCGATAAGGACACACAGAGTTAAAAGTGGCAAGTGCGGGTTGGAACAAGGGTCGTCATTTATTAGCAAGATACGCTCAGGAAAGCGCAATGTTGCTCTAAACTCTACACGTCGTGGATTGTGTTGCACCCGCGCTCTTTAACCGAGACATGCTTCCAAACGAGACAGGCGACACGGAATTGCTGCCTCGCAGACGCACGTTGACAGCACTTTGAATGTTGCCGTTGGTGACGTTCAAGATGTTTGAAGCTCGCTCTGTCTTGTCCTGCCGTTGTGTCTCGAGAACTCCTCCGTGACTAAGCTATGATTTCTTCGGAAGCCTTTGCAGGATATGGGGATCGCACGGCGCCAGTGCATGTACGGTTATGTTATCGCCGCAGACGAAGGGACGTTGTATAGTTGAAAGAAAGTGGTAGTTGTGTCGCGATCCCGTTGCGTTCCCCACAGCTCTTTCCCCGTTATGCCCGGCGCGCCCCCCCACTTCTTGCCCAGCCAAGGTGCATGTGCGTTTGCTTGATTTGGAAGGCAATACTTTGAACGCGCGACCAATCCCGCAGATGCGGTTTCCGTTTCCATGATTTCACCATCGCCTAGGACCGGTGTCTTGTGTCGTTCTTGCCAATTAACGCTCCCACAACTCCGCACCCCTCCTTCCCGATGACTCGAACACCGGTAGTTCGCGGCCTTGGCAGGTGGAAGGCGCCTGCCAGCTGGCAAACGAGTCTTGTAACAGGCCGGTTTTCGGGTACGTTGTGTGCCATAGCCCCGTTCGTTTGCTGCATCCTCGCCCTCGCGCGGCCTGAAAGCTATGAGCCATTGTGAATCATACGAGAGTGGACGACAACTGACGGGCGGCTCTTGTTCCAGCATCTGTGCCGGCGGCACGACGGCAAGCAGCACAACGCGAATCCTGCCAGAAAAAGTTAAGGTCCGGCCTCGGTGAGTTTACCATAACGGTTTATGGAATCCAACTGATTTCGTGCGTCTTGGGTCTGCAGACGCACATTCGTATATAATAGGCCGGCAACGGAGCTACTCTTCTATCGTGTGTCTTGCCTAAGTAGGACCACCGGGATAACTAACACCCTTCAGATACTACGAACCGCCGACTCTTTCACACTTCGCCGAACCGACGACAGCAGTCCAACATGGCCGCACAGCCCGAGACAAGATGGGTCGGCAGCGCCGGCGCGGGCAGCTTTGACTTGCGAAGTAGGTATCCCTTGGTGCCGTACAGCACGACATGCATAGTAATATATATACATATATTGTATAACTCGTCTGACGTCGATTTTCTTATCTCTTTAGGCGACGTGATGACAACGCCCACAGCGAACATGCTGGCGGCGATCCAGAACTGCACGCTGCTGGACGACGTGTTCCGCGAGGACACGACTACCATCGACCTCGAAAAGCACTGCGCCAAGCTGGCCGGCAAGGAGGCCGGCCTGCTGGTGCTGTCGGGCACGATGGGCAACCAGGTGGCGCTGCGCACGCTCCTGAAGCAGCCGCCGTATTCGGTGCTGTGCGACCGCGAGTCGCACATTTTCAAGTACGAAGCAGGCGGTGTGTCGTCGCTGACGGGCGCCATGGTCCACACGGTCGTTCCCAAGAACGGCATCTACCTGACGCTCGAGGATGTGCAGGCCAACGCCGTCACAGGCACCGACGTGCACGACTGCACCACGCGCGTCATCAGCCTCGAGAACACCATCAACGGCGTGCTGATGCCCCTTGCCGAGGTGCGTCGCATCGCCGAGTGGGCGCGGGCCCACGGCATCAAGATGCACTGCGACGGCGCGCGGCTCTGGGAGGCCGCGGCATCCGGCGCGGGCAGCCTGGTCGACTTTGCGGCGTGCTTCGACACGGTGACGCTGTGCTTTTCCAAGGGCCTGGGCGCGCCCATTGGCAGCGTGCTGCTTGGCTCGGCCGACGACATCCGCCACGCGACGTGGATCCGCAAGTCCATTGGCGGCGGCCTGCGCCAGGCCGGCGTGATTGCCGCGCCGGCGCGCGTCGCCGTCGACGAGACGTTTGGCACGGGCCCCAACGGCGAGGGCGGCCTGTTGCGGCACACGCACACGCTGGCCAAGGAGATGAGCAAGCTGTGGACGGACCGGGGCGGCAAGCTGCTCTACCCGGTGGACACGAACATGATGTGGGTGGACCTGGAGGCGTCGGGCCTTGGCTATGACGACATATCGAAGCAGGCGGAGGCCGAGGGCCTCCGGATGCTGGGCAACCGGATGGTCTTCCACTACCAGATCTACCAGAACCGGGAGGTTGTTGTTCCCAAGCTGGAGCGAATCTTTACCAAGGTTCTTGCGGGCAGAGCGGCCGCTCCGGGAGTGTCGGTCTCGGCAGGTGCTAAGTCGATGTACCAGACGTAGCAGCAGTAAGAACGAGTATACTAGTCAATTGACGGTATGCACAGAATTGTATGCCTGCCTCAAGATGTATTACCGTGTTCCAGCAATCGACGGTCATCCAGGCGACACAATGCATGCCTTTGCTGATTAGCGGAGTTTGGCCCATTCCGCTGTAGGGTGGGTCTTTAGCGCTAATGTATAGTGCCGTTGGCGCTCCTTTTCAGCGCTGACGTGGGTAGGCAGGCAGGGCTGTGTATGGTGGGCTCCTTCCCCAAAATCGCACACGGTAAGATAGACTTGGGACGGTCGCCCCACCACAACAACGTGCCCACTTACAAACAACACAATAACCAAAGTCGCACATCAGTGTGCAGCAAGCACAGTTCTTGTGACACCATAGACACGCCTCCTGATGGTCTCACTCGTGACAGGACCGGACGAAAATACAGGATATTGTGACTGAGACTGTGCCGCTCCGCCACCGCCCACCCTGGCGTTCCCTGCGGCGAGCTCTCCGCCGACTCTGGCCACAGCTCCGGGGCCTCCATTATCTCCATCTTCATCATCGTCTGCGCCCTCGTGCTCGTCGCAGCTGCCTCCACCACCGACGGCGGTCACCGTTCACGCTATGAGTGAGCTGCAGCGCCGGTGGGCACGGGCCAAGATGGACGCCCATGTCGGCAGCAGCGGCGGCGGGCGCCTTGACGAAGAGGACGGGGAGGCGAGTGGTGGCGAGGTTGGTGCTGCGGACGGACGTGCATCCTTTGACGATGACTCGGCCTCGTCAGCGTCGTCCGCATCATCGGCCGGCACCGTCGTGCCGTCGGCCAGCCAGCATCTTTTTGCCCGGCCACAGGGCGGTCTCTCGCGTGGCCGCGGCGGCAGCACAGGCAGCAGCAGTGGTGGCCGGACGCTGGAGCCCATCGCCTGGACGGCCTTTTTCGAGCGCGAGCTGTTCCTCGAGGCCGACGACGGCAGCGGCATCGTGCACCACGCCTACGTGACCTCGCCCACGGGCGGCGGCCCTCTGTTTGTCATGCACCACGGCGCGGGCTCGTCGGGCCTCTCGTTTGCTGTCGTCGGCGCCGAAATTCGCAAGCGGCTGCCCGCCGCCGGCATTCTGTCGCTCGACGCACGCGACCACGGCCTGACGAAAGCCCCGGGCGACCTGGGCACCGACTTGAGCCTCGCCACCCTCAGCAGCGACTTGCTGGCCGTCATCCGCCTTGCCCAGGCGCAGATGCACTGGCCCGATGCGCCGCCTCTGGTGCTCGTGGGCCACTCGCTGGGCGGTGCCGTCGTCACCGACCTGGCGTATTCCGGCCGCCTGAACACGACGCCCACCTCGTCGCCGCTGCTGGGGTTTGCCGTGCTGGACGTTGTCGAGGGCTCGGCCATGGACGCGCTGCAGAGCATGCAGACGTACCTGGGCACGCGGCCGCCCGGGTTCCCGACGCTGGAGAACGGCATCGAGTGGCACATCCGGTCACGAACGGTCCGCAACGCGACATCCGCACGGACGAGTGTTCCGGCGCTGTTGGTCGACGGCAGTCGCGGCGGCCAGGCGGGTGGCTCAGATGGAGACGGCCACGAGGACAGGACCGAAACAGGCGCAAGCAGCACATCTATATCCGAGGACAGTGCACAACCATCGTCATCGGCGTCTACGACCGACGGCTCTGACGCGAAACGCCGGAGATGGCGATGGCGGACGAACTTGGGGGCGACACAGCCGTTCTGGGAGGGCTGGTTTGTCGGGCTCAGCAAGAAGTTTTTGGGCGCGCGCGGCGGCAAGTTGTTGCTGTTGGCCGGCACAGACCGTCTCGACACCGAGCTGACAATTGGCCAAATGCAGGGTGTGTATTGCCCCGTCCACGATGCGCCTGCTACCATTACGTCGTGTGCTAACCTACCCAGGAAAATATGCTCTGCAAGTCTTCCCCGAGGCGGGCCACTTTATCCACGAGGACCTGCCCGAGAAAACGGCACTGACCCTCGTCGACTTTTACCACCGCAACAACCGCGGCGCGCTGGTTCTGCCGCCCAAAGTCTCGGAGCTGCTGGCGCAGGGCAAAAAGGTATAGCCTAGAGACGAGGGTGTGTTAGGTTTGACAAAATACAGCTAGAACAGGTACAGGAATACAAAAGAGCAGCACGAGACACTTTGTTCCTGTAAACATCAGTTGAAAAAGCCTTGGATATCGTGAAATATGTAACGTAACGGAAATAGCGAGCTGGGAAGTCTTGCCCAATCGCTCTTCACCCTCCCTTTTCTCTGTCACCCATTTTCCGGTTCCCATGTAAATGCTGCAAGACAAAGTAAAGCCAAAAGACACAAAGCATAAAAATCAAACAAAATTCATAATAATAAAAAAACCCAAAATGCCGCATGCTGCCACTGTTCTAAGCTGCAATCGCGGCAGCTTTTTGTGGCAGGGCTTCGGTCGTCACTACAGCCGCAGTTGCCGCTGCTGCCGATGCTGCTGGGCCGCGCTCCGAGAGGTTGCGCTTGTGCTGCTGGTCCGAGGACCGTGCCTCGGCCATGTTGCCGCCCGCCGCGGCTGCGGACGCGTTGGCGTTGGCGTTGGCACCCTGCAGCCGGCGGGCCTCGTTCGCCTCGGCCTTGCGCTGCCGCTTTTGGCGCTCCAGCTCCTCCTTGGCTTTCCGCAGCGACACCGGGTCGATCTCGAGCGCCTCGTCGACCTCGCGCGCCTTGTCCATCAGGTGCGCGTACCCCAGCGCCGCGCACACGTCCGAGTAGCTGTGCCCGCGGAACATGCCCACGGCCTCGGCGTGCCGCCCGGGCACCAGCTGCGCCAGCAGATACTTGGTGTTGCCAAACTTGTTGCCGACATCGATGGCGTGCCGCAGGTACGACTCCACCACCTCGCTCCACTCGGCCCGGCCGCCGTCGGCCTTGCTGCGGAAGCAGCTCGAGTTCTTTTCCGCGGCCGTCGCAATCATGGCGCCGTCCACGCCGTACTCGGCCATCAACTCCAGCGCCTGGTCGCGCGACGTCACGTCGCCGTTCATGAGACACGCCACGCCCGCCTCGTGGCAGACAGCGCGGATCATGGGCAGCTGGTCGCGGATGGCACGCTCGCGCGGCCGCATCGGCGTCGTGCGGCAGTGCACCGTCAGGCCGATGATGCCAGTGCGCACGAGCCGCCGGACGAGGGCTTCGGTGGCCTTGGGGTCTTTTAGAATGCGGATCTTGACGCTGATGCCGATGCCGAACTCGGGCACAATGTTGGCGACGAGCGCCTCGAGAATCGCAACCAGCTTATCCGGCGTCTTGAGCAGCGCCGCGCCCATGCCGCCATCGGTTGAGAAGGACTTGGGGCAGCCCGCGTTGACATCGATGCCCGCCACGTCGGCGGCCACAATCCGTGCGGCCTCGACGGCCCGCTCGGGTTTGCAGGTGCCCATCTGATAGATGAGTTTTGAGCCCTCGCGCTCAGGGTGCATGCGGAAGATGATGGAGGGCTTGACGTTCTCGCCGCTGTTGGACGGCAGCCGCGACCACTCGATGCAGCCGGTGCGTTCGTTGACGCGGCGAGTCGTGCCGATCATGGACTGGTCGATCGTTTCAGGGCCTGTGCGGGAACAGTGGTTAGCAGGACGCTGCCATGTATGTTGAATCTCGCCTTGCACATCGTCCTATATCCCGTCCCGCATTAACTCACCCCATACGAGGTCGGCCCCGTACTGCAGCGCCAGCAGTCGTGACGGCAGCTCGCCCGAGCGCACCATCGGCGCAAGGACGACTTTGTTGCGGTAGTCCACCCCGCGCGGGGGGATGGGAACACGTGGGACGGCCTCGGAGGTCATTATGGCACGAAAAAGGCGTCTAAACATATCATCGAGAGAGTTCGTCGTGAAGGGGAGGTTAAAATGAGTGGCCGTCGAAAGACAGAGGCGGAAGACGAGAAAGACGGAGAACGGACTTTTCTCAACTGCGACTAAACATTTTGGACTGGTTCTCGAATTTCCCGTTTGGCGGCCATCCTTATCGCTTATCGGAGGAGGGAGGCGAACTGATTATTAGGAAGGAACGAGCAGAACTCGACTAAAGTGGTCACATGACCGCGCGACCGCGACGCGGCTGGCTGCCCTGGGCGTCCCCTGTATCCACTCAACCACAGTAATTACCCTGTTAGTGATGTTGATGCAGTGAACTTCAGCCTCAAACTTGAGGTGGACGACAAAGCACAACAACCTCCTGATTGAATATTATACGCACGTTTTGAGTTCCACAGCGCACAAACTTGTTCACAAACTCACACACTGGCCCTTTACACTCGCCCATTGTTGACCGCGTTCCGGCCGTGGTTGACGCCGGCAGCCATGTCCCTTCCCCTTCGCCAGTCTCCTCGAAAGGCCAAGACTGCGTCGACAGGCGCTGCTGCTGCGTGGAACACGCTTCTGTCAGGCGGCAGAAAGAAGCAGACCATAAGCACAACGACTGTAGTGGCAGCGGACACGCAACCATCAAACATGGCGTCACGGGGCCGGGGCAGACCACCAAAGTCGGCGGCAGCCGCCGTGACCGAGATAACCACTGAGACAGCAAACACGACCAAGACAACCAAGACGGCAAAAGTGACGACGACGCGCGTAAAGGAAGAGGAGGTGTCGCCGGCCAAGGTCTCAAAGGTATCCAAGACGGCATCCGCCGTCAAGACGGCCGCATTAAAGCTCGCCACCAAGGCCAGTACAGCATCACTGAAGCGCAAGGCCAAGGACGAGCCGGAGGACGAGGACGATAGCCACGGACCCGAGGTCAGGGCTGCGATCAAGGCTGAGGAAGACGTCTCGATGAAGGCAAATGTTGAGGACGTCAAGGGGGCGGCAGCTGCCAAAACATCCAAGGCCACGAAACGGGCCAAGACCGCCGACGATGCGCCGCTGGCCGAGAGGACCGACGTGGCCACACTCAAAAAGGCCATGTACATTGGAGCCCACATCAGCAGCGCCGGCGGCGTCCAGAATGCCGTGCCCAACTCCGTGCGCGTCGGCGGCAACGCGTTTGCCCTCTTCCTCAAGTCGCAGCGCAAATGGCAGAACCCGGCTCTGGCCGACGACACGCGCGACGCGTTCCATGCCGCCTGCGCTGAGCACGGCTACGACGCCGCACGCCACTGCCTGCCCCACGGCTCGTACCTCGTCAACCTTGCCCAGCCCGACCCGGCCAAGGCCGACCAGGCGTACACCAACTTTGTCGACGACCTGCGCCGCTGCGACGCCCTGGGCATTCGCCTGTACAACTTCCACCCGGGCGCCGCTGTGGCCGGCAGCGGCACGCGCGAGGCGGCGCTGGGACGCATTGCCGCGGCCCTCAACCGCGCCCACGCCGACACAGCGCCCTCCAAGGTGGTGACCGTCATTGAGAACATGGCCGGTGGCGGCACGACGGTGGGCGACCGGTTCGAGGACCTGGCGGCGATTATTGCACAGATCGACGACAAGACGCGCGTGGGCGTGTGCATCGATACGTGCCACGCGTTTGCGGCGGGCTACGACCTGCGCACGCCGGATGCGTTTGACAAAGTGGTGGCCGACTTTGACCGCATCGTGGGCCTCCAGTACCTGCGCGCATTCCACGTCAACGACAGCAAGGCGCCCCTGGCCAGCCGGCGTGACTTGCATGCCAACATTGGCACCGGGTTCTTGGGCTTGCGCGCCTTCCACAGCCTCGTCAACAACGATGCCTTTGCGGGCCTCCCCATGGTGCTGGAGACGCCCATTGACCGTGTGGGCGCCAATGGCAAGGAGTTTGAGGACCACCAGGTCTGGGCTGACGAAATCAAGCTGCTGGAAAGCCTGATTGGCATGGACGCGGACACCGATGAGTTCAGGGCGAAGGAAAAGGCACTGCAAGCTGAGGGCGCCAAGGAGCGTAAGCGCGTCCAGGAGCAGGTCGACAAGAAGTCGGTTAAAGACGCCAAGAAAAAGAAATGAATGTCTTCGATGTTGATGTTTTGTGTTGTTGCCTTTTGAATTTGACGTTCGTGGGTATTGTATCATAGGATTCCAGCAGGAATAGGAATTGGAAAATCCAATGAATAATTAGTGTATTTTGTAACCAAATCTCGGGTATGTATGCCAAAAATGCAAATAAAGAAAAAAGTACCAAACTCGTGCCTCATATAACGATAAAACAATAAGCAATAGACACCAGAAACCAATCTCCACTACTTCCGTGTCCGTGCCCAGTGCTCGACCTTGATTATCAGGCTCTTCAGCCCAACACCACGCTCGCAGTTGGCCGCCAACCACGTCTCCATGCGCTCGCGGACATGGCGCATCGACCGGAGCACCGGCATCTTGCCGCCCTCTTCGGTCGCAGCAAAGCCTGCCGGGTTGAGCAACAACTCAAAGGCCTCCGTCCAGATGTCGGTCTGCCAGTAGCGCTTAAGCGTCTCGCGGATGCGGTAACGCTTGACGGGGCCACGCTCTAGCAATGCGGCCCCCGGTCCGCCTGCACCCAGCGCGGCGTCACCTGGGAACGCAGCGCTCATGCCTTGGTCGCACCGCACCGTCTCCATGTACTTGCCGAACAGAAGGCAGTGCAATGTACCCGCCAGGCCATGGTAGTCAATCTGCCATGTCCAGGGGCGACCCTCTCGCATCTCGGCGCAATCCTGGGCCGTCGTCTTCCAGTCGGCTACAAATTTGACGTCCGCCGGGAACGCGCGCATATCAATGGCCCGGCCAAAGTCGATCAGCGTCATGCCGCGTGCAGCCCAGCCGCCCGTGCCGTCAGCTTGCCACTGGCTCGACAACTGCTCGCTGCTGTCCGCGATACGGCTGTTGCTGGAACTGGAGCTGGTGCTACTGCCAAGGGACGGCGTACAGAGGGGATCCTCCAGCCGCAGCAGGCAGTTGTCGGCTTTGATGTCGCCGTGCAGAATGTTCTTGCTATGAAGTGACTCAACTGTACGGAAGAGCTCAATGGCAAAGAACATTGCCAGAGTCTCGTCCATCACACCAGAAGACTCGCCGCGGAACAGGTTGACAACGTCCAGCAGTGTGCCGTGCGGGTAGAATGGGAGAAACAAAAATGTCTCGTCTCGGTATAAATGGCATTCAAGAGCGGGCGCTAAAGACGCTGTCGCACGGTGCTGCGGCCCGAGCCGTGTGTGGGCAAGCCGCATCATGTGGAATTCCCACGTTGTCGGCGGCGTCTCCATTTTGAGTGCCTCATGCGCGTATCGACGGGAGTGGGCGCTAGCAAAGGCGCCGCGTCCCATTTGTGCTACGGCCTGCTGCTCACCACCGTTGGCATTCTTCTCGCCGTCGGGGTCCATGTTCTCCACCAAGTACACAGGCGCAAACGCACCAGCGCCGATCTCGCGGCGAACTGTGTACTTCGACGGGCAGTCGGCAAATTGAATCACGACCGGGACACCGGCACCGCTAGACCGATCCGACCCGCTGCCGCTACCACCGTTTACACCACTACCACCCGACTTGTATTTGCCCGAAACGGCCTTGGCGTATCGCCGGATCTCAGCACCCTTGTCGCACTTCTCATCACGATGGTCGTAGAATCCACTATATGAGCCGAGTGGCGGTTGAATGTTGGCCAGAATCTCTGCACGGATGCCCTCGTCGACGGGGTTGCACTGGGTCTCTTTGATGATGGGTCCCTTGGCAGGAACGGTGCGGGAAGCTGCTGCACTATCCACCACTGGGATGACGGCGACCTTTTGGAAGACCGGCTGAGCGAGTTTTAAGGGCGGAGGCTGGGGCAGGTCGTCGTCGTCGTCGACAATGTCGATAAGTGGACTGCTCAAGGGCTCAGGCGGAATGATCCCGCTGCTGGTCTTCTCCTCTTCACCCTCCTCATCAACCTCGACATCTTCATCGTCGTCTTCTTCGTTCGGGCTTGATAGGTGAAGAGACCGTCTGCCCATAGCCTTGCTCGGCGTCTTCGCATGCAAAGCCCGCTTATTGTCCTCCGAATCGAATTCGAGCGACGACTCCGTGCGTTCCGTAATGGGCGTCATGAACGGCAAACGATTGTTGGCCACCTCGGCTGGATCCCTATAGGGCCGTGTGGGTGCAACATAGTCTTCCGGCGGGATAGGGATAAATACAGTCCTAGTTCGTGGCGGCTCCGGCACAACTACCTTATCTTGAGCAGCTGGGCGCACCGGCGAAGAGGGCAAAGATGGAACAGCATTTTCATCGTTCGCGTCGCCACCGACAGGGTGTGAGAAGCCGCGGATAGGAAGAGGGCTAAATTCCTCGTCGGGCTCGTCCCTGTCACTGCTGTTGCCGACGTCATCGGTGTCGCCGGCTGTCGTGGTCGACGGAGTCTGGTCTGCGGTGATTGTATCTTGAAGGCCGGAGATGTCCTTGCGTACTGCAAAGTCAGACCAACTGCTCACATTTCCTGCCTCGTCGCCGTCGACAGCACTTGCATCCACATCCGCGCTGTCCGCCTTCTCGTTATCACCCTCGTCGTCGTCCTCTCCATCACCTGCATCGCTCTATTCCCTGTGTGCCTTGCCGTGCCCGTGCTCTCTGCACCGCTCGTATAATCACCGTCCGTTTCGTAGTCATCGTCGGAAGACCGGTTTTCTTCCACTTCTTCAATCCCTTGCTTTTTAGGCTGGTTGAATATTTCATAAATGTCGTCTGTTGCCGCTCTTGTGTGCATCGTCATTGTTGGTTCAGATGTGGCAGAGCTCTTCTTCTTCATACGAGGCTTCGAGGGGGAGTCCAACTTTGCTTTGACTACATATGGTGTGGTTAGTTTGACACAAATGCCATGGTATCTCCGAAGGAATCCATAAGGAATCTTACTGATCTGTGTCACGTTTGCCTCCACCACCTTCTTTTTCCTTGGCCGGTTGTTCTGGTCGTGGTTCTTGATCATCGCACCGTTCTCGTCAAGCCGGACGACATCTCGATGAACAACAAGCTTCGTCGCAACTGTGTCCGCCAACACATCCATCTGGCGAGGACCCACTGGCGAGAAAAGAAGATCCTGGTCTTCCTTTGCAGGGGCAACTTCATCCCACGATCGATGCTGCAAGCCGCGATTGGCCGCCCAAATCTCCTCAAAGCTGAGCTCCGTCCCGGGCTCTTCTGGCGTGGGATAGACGGCGCGCAAGTCGACAAAGACGCGCTCTTTCTTCCCGCTCGCCGGGTTTACTGTTACCTGGTATTGCGAAGGATGAATAGTAATGTGTGATTTGGCTAATGACTAAAATGATACATTTTGCGCCAGAGAAGACACATTGACAAATGCCCCCGAAGGCATTTGCCGCCCCAAGCGCCAACAAATTAGTCCTATATTGATCAACAAAATGTTTAAAAGAAAGGGAGCAGCAACCTGGCCAAAAAGAGAGCGAGAGGGCTCAGGGACTTACCGCGTCCTTAAACACCGCCATCTTTGATTTTGGCTTCTTGCCGCCTGCACTCAGCGTCTCGCCGGCCCACGGCTTTGCCGCCACCACGTTCTCCTTCTTGCGCTCGGCCAGCGACCCAATGCTCTCCCAACCCTTGGTCGAAGCACCAGATACCCCGAGGGCCGGGGCTGCTGCGGACGCATTGGCGTCGGAGAAAATGGCCATCTTTGGCTTGGAGCCGCGTGCGGCCTGGCTGCTCGCTTGCTGTTGCCTCTGCTGCTCCTGCAGACGTTGTGCTGCTTGCGGATCGTTCAACGCGGCGACGGCGCTTGCGAACGGGTCGACCTTGGCAGCCAGAACCGGACGCACTGTCGGCAGGGCGGGAGATGGTGGTGCGTCGGGGTTGAGGGACTCCGGTGCCTGGGTCGCGCGGCGCTGCTCAAACTCTTGGTATTTGCGCATCAAGCGCGCCTGCGGCCGTGCATTGCGCTCGATTCCCAACCGGTAAACCTCGTCGGCCTGTGCCCAGCGTGTGGCTCCCTCGAGCCAGGCGGCATACTCTTCGTAAAATAGGGCGAGGTTCTCGCCAATGTTGTGCCGCGACAGGTAGACGTAGGTCTCGTGGGGGGCGTCGGAGAAGAAGTGGATGTAGTGCAGCCAGAGACGCAGGTACCGCGGGTCATTTCGGTACTGGGCGGCGCCAACAAAGGCCTTGGTGGCACGCTCGAGCAGGAGGTGCAGCTGGGATTGCGGTGTTGCTTGGGCAGACGGGTAGGCGTCCAGAGTCCAGCGAACGTAGCGGTCGTACGCGTCAAGGGGGTCGTCAGACTCGGCGGCAACGGCCAGCTCAGCCTCAAAATCGGCACGGATCGTGTCGTGCAGTGTCTTCGTGTCGCCCGGGTTTGGTGTCGGCGTCAAGATCGGGGCCAGTTTGTCGCCCTGGACGCCCACAGACTGCGGGGAGTAGAGCTCGGCCAGCTTTCGGGCTGACCGGCCGCCAGGAAGAGACTGGATGTTCTCCTTCTGGCTCTCAATAACATCGAAGTTAATCAGTTCGTCGGAGGCAGCCATGATCGCGGTGGTGTCGGTTGCCGGTGGTGTGTGACGAAAGTGATGCAAAAGAGTGAAAAGAGTGGATTGGGAAGAGAGGTCAATGAAACGCGCCTCCGGCCAGCAATCTAAGACGCGCCTACCGTGTGTGTAGGCTGCTGCTTTAGGAAAGGGCGAAGGAATTGGGCCGTCTCTGGCTAGCATTTTTGTTGTGTCGGTTGTCGAAATTGTGGGGTTGTATTTATTAGTAAACAAACCCAGTTAGTTGCTGTGACAACAACCCCGCTACAGACGCCACAGGCGCCACAGCCTGCTGACACAACTCCTGTTTAATTCTCATCACACACCGATTCGTGCATTCTGACTCACGCACGTCGTGAAGACGACCTTCGCTGGGTTTGTTCCCTAAATTTGCAAATTTATTTGTGGTATCTACGGTATGAGTCACCGGACCCCATCATATTCCATTAGCCGTTTTCACCGGCCTTCTTCCGTTTTTACTCTCACATGCCCTAAATCATGTTGCTGAAGCGCCTACGGCTTCTCTATCGTTCGCTTCCATTCACGTCATCCCCGACAGGTCGTTGTGACGAGCGGTTTAGATGTTCACCGAGGTGCGGAAGTTCTTGCCGGCGTAGACGGCGTTCTCGCCGAGCTCCTCCTCGATGCGCAGCAGCTGGTTCAGCTTGGCCAGGCGCTCCGAGCGGGCCGGGGCACCAGTCTTGATCTCGCCAGAACGGATACCGACGACAATGTCAGCAATGGTGACATCCTCAGTCTCACCAGAGCGGTGGGACACCATGACGCCCCAGCCGTCGGCGTAGGAGTCCTTGGCGGCCTGGATTGACTCGGTCAGGGTACCGATCTGGTTGACCTTCAGCAGCAGGGCGTTGCAAGCCTTGAGCTCAATGGCCTTCTTGATGCGCAGGGGGTTGGTGACCGTCAGGTCGTCACCAACGATCTGGATGTTCTGGGTCTTGTAGAAGTAGCTCCAGGCCTCCCAGTCATCCTCGGCGAAGGGGTCCTCAATGCTGACAATGGGGTACTTCTTGCTGAGGTCGGAGTAGATCTGGGCCAGCTGCTCGTAGGTGATCCACTTGGTGGGGTCGCTCTCGGGGTTCTTGAAGTCCAGATCGTACTTCTTGACATCCTCCTTGTAGAACTCGCTGGAGGCAACGTCCATGGCGATGTTCATGCGGCCAGTGTAGCCGGCCTTCTCGATGGCCTCGGCGATCAGCTCAAGAGCCTCGTCGGCAGTCTGGATATCAGGGGCGACGCCACCCTCGTCGCCGACGTTGCCGGCAGACTGGCCGTACTTCTTCTTGGCCAGGCTCTTCAGCTGCTGGTACACCTCAGCACCCCAGCGCAGGGCCTCGGAGAAAGAGGGGGCGTCGCTGGGGACGATCATGAACTCCTGGAAAGCCAGGCGGCCACCGGCGTGGGAACTGGGAAACTCGTCAGCGTGTGTTTCTTGCTCCCTAGTCATTCCCGCACGTCAAATCGCCTTCGGGAATCCAGTGTAAACATACCCGCCGTTGAGGACGTTCATGAAGGGAACGGGCAGGACATAGGGCTTCTTGGTGCCGGCCAGGTCGGAGACGTGGGCGTACAGAGGGACACCCTAGGAAGAGAGGCGGAAATGTTAGCATCCAATTGGTCTGTGCGATGTTCGAGCTTCTTTCCCGTCGGCCGGTCGAATTGAACATACCTTCTCGGCAGCGCCAGCCTTGGCAATGGCCAGGGACACGCCCAGGATGGCGTTGGCGCCCAGCTTGGTCTTGTTGGGGGTACCATCAAGGTCAATCAGGAACTTGTCGACCTTGGACTGGTCCTTGACGTCGACGGCCTCCTTGATGATGGCGGGGCCAATGATCTCGTTGACGTTCTTGACAGCGGTCAGGACACCCTTGCCACCCCATTTCTCCTTGTCGCCATCGCGGAGCTCGCAAGCCTCGTGTTGGCCTGTTGCAAAACACACAAGTCAGCCAGCTGCGCTTCTGTGCACTCGAAACACGTCGAGTCCAAAATATATTGGGGGGGAGGTGACGCGTAACGTACCAGTGGAGGCACCCGAGGGGACAATGGCGCGGTGCAGGCCAGTCTCGGTGACAACGTCGACCTCAACGGTCGGGTTGCCGCGCGAGTCGTAGACGTAGCGCGCGTGGATCTTGGTGATGGCCATTTTAACGCTTTGGTGGGGTCGGATGCTGTTGAGGAAGCTAGCTCGGAAGTCGGGTCAGATACAACCTGCGAGTTGGTGATGCTGGTCAGTGGCTTGTAAGAAGGAAGAAGAGAAACGAAACAAAAACAAAACAGTAGCGAGAGGGAAGGTATAAGAGGGAGGCTAACAGGCAATCTTGACGACAACGAGAAATTTGCAATAGTCGCAGTGAGTCAAAAAGGCCGAAAGCGAAAGTCGGAGAATTTGCAGGAAAATATTGCAGGAGCTATTTATGGGGAAGTGCAGAGTGACGACATAACAAAACGGGATAATGCCTCATGGAAACAGGAAAACAGATCACAAGATTCGAAGGAATTAAGTCGTTGTGGAGGGGCAACGATGGAGGGGAGCCAATGAACAATGTGGGTTTGACAGCAGACGATGCGCGAGGGAAAAAAGACAGACACCTCGATATGGGGGGAGACTGCGTGATTATGTTCGCGGGATGTGAAGCTCGCTTTTTTGCTCGCTCTCTCTAGGGTGGGAAGCTCCTTCTTTCCTACCTTTGTTTGGTTCGGACGGGACGAATTGGCCTTAAAACGTAGAGGTGGCAGGAACGTGGGTGCTATGATGGGGACGAAGATGTCTAGGAGAGGAAACGAAAAGGCAGGGACAGGAGCCTTTTAAGGACAGATACAGAAGGAACAGTCCGTTGGTATGTATGTTGGTCTGGACGTCCGTTTGTTTTGTTGGGCGCCCCGGTTTGGAGGGGCAGCCACGCTGCACGGAACAGCCGTTGTTCGTTCCTGCCGTTTTTTTGTCCCTTTTGGAGGGGCACTGTGGTGTTAGTGCATCACTGGTGGGGTGTTACTTGGCCCTGGCGTGAGCAATGAGCAGATGGGGCCGGACAGTAAGACAGTGCGAATTGCGTTCTGTGTTCTGTGGGTTTCTGAGCGCAGCTCTGCAAGTACGGGATTGAAGAACCGTGCACAGAAGACGTGATGCTCGGTGCAGCTGGCCGGAGTGCCGCTGCGCTGGCCGTTGCTGTCTTGCCAAGGCATAGTTCTGTTTCGAAGCCCATGCATGTCTCTCACCGTCGCTCATTCCCAATCAACTGCAAACATCGTGACATTCGCCATGGCTTCTGGCGGAGCTCCTCCGGCCACTCCCTTGCTTTTATAGAGCGGTACCGAGCTCGGCTTGAGCCCCAGAGCTTCAGGGCGCTCTCTTCTCTTTTCCGGAAGCCGTCCCGGACCTCGAAAGGTGGCCGCGTCGCCGTTATGTTTTCGTGGTAAGCTCGTTCCTGGCTTGGGTGGTGTTGGCTGCAATGTTAGTGTGGTACCCCATAAAGGGGTTACTATACGCGTGTAAGTCTGTACCCCGCTATCTAAGGAAGAAATCGGCGCTGCTTGATCTTGAGAGCAGAGCTAGTACACCTGTGATTGGTCAATTGCACTCATACTTTGCCGATGTCGACGATGCGTTGCCGCACCTGGCCAATTCTCCCGCGTTCGATCTCGGCTACGAGGACAAAGACAGCTGTCCGGACGGGTTATTGAGCTTTAGCATGTGCACGAGATTGTTCGATCGACCGGGGCTCGTGAGGACCCTCACGCGTAAGGCAGTACTTGACGTATTTCGGCGGATCGACCCTAGGCTGCATCCTCCGCGTCGTCCTAACCTTATTTCACAAGGGCAATGCAGTTGCAATGGGTCCGTGACTGCGGCGTTGGGGGAGTTGATGTTCGCGATGGTATTCCCATGATTCGATATCTCACAGAATCGCGAGAAGGGTCGTGCAAAGTGCCCTAATGATGTCACGTGCGGCTCGGTGAACGAATTTCTTCGTACGAAGTATTGGAGAGTAGGACAGGCACAATAAAAAAACTCCGCCTTCCTAAAGCGGAAGGCGGGCAGAGATTCGACGACCCTAAGTGACGAATACGACGGAAAGGTGGGAGCCATTCTTTCCCTATTAGTAGCCATAAATTGTGCAAAATAGGAAAGAGCTACCTGTGCGGAGTGCATAGTTAAGGCAAGACGCAAAACCCGTAAGGCTCATGGCCGTAAGATTCAGAGATTCAGAGATCCGACGGCTTGGGACAGACGATAGGAAGGTGTGAGGGCGTATGGTAGGGGCGGGTCTGCCCCCTGGTCTGTGCACCAGAGCATGGTAGTGGTACGCCTTTGCTAGGTCGGTAGTTTTCCAAGTTCATTTTTTCTTGCACGATTTAGTTATCGATCAGTTCGTTTCACCACGAGCTGCCTTTTCAAGGAAGGGACAGCCCACGTCCACCGTCGCTTGTCCGCCCTCACAGGTGCGCCTTCCGCTTCTTTTTACTGGGGCCATTCGTTCCTTCATCGCATCGGCTACCTGCCCCTTCCTCCCCGCCTCCTTCCTGCCTGTTCGGTATGTCTTCTCCATTGGCAACACTGGGCTGCCGGGCCACCAAATCACCGTTCTCGTCTGCTTTATTAAGAGCAACCGTCCCCCGCTCTAAACTCTCGACACACATCTCTTCTGCCTGCATTACCCCGCTGGCGTCACAATATACGACAACATCTCGCTCTCTGTAAGTTGCATCACAGCTGTGTCTCGCTCAACTTGACACAGGCCTTTGTTGTTTCGCCCCATCCGCATCGCTCTACGGCCTAGACGTGGCCCTGAGTAACACCCGTCACCAACCTTCACCTACATTACCCCCACCACTCAGGAACGAGGCGCAGACAGTCTGGTTCCAACAAACCACCAACGGTTGAAGAAGCCAACTTGGACCAACGCCGCTAACTGCTACAAAGCCATTGTTCGTCTGCCGCCTTCTGCCCTTGTCCATCTTTGCTTCACCACAAGCAGTTGCGACCTCTACATACGTCGCAGCCGTCATCCATTCGTTCCTCGCATCGGCACCCCGTCTCGCGCCTTCAACCTTTGACTTCTGTCCGTTACTGTTCACACCGTCGCCACGCCATGTGTCGCCACTCTGGAGCCGACGGCACTGCGACCGCCGTGAACTTGGGCCGCGAGCTGCTGCCGGCCGATGTCGTCCCCAAGCACTACGACGTCACCCTCGAGCCCGATTTTGACAAGTTTACCTTTGAGGGCACCGTCATCATCGACCTCGACGTCGTCAAAGACACCAGCTCCGTCTCCCTGCACACCCTGGAGATCGACGTGCACAGTGTCACGGTCAGCAGCGATGGTGCTGCTATCAGCTCGTCGCCTTCTGTGTCATATACCGAAGACACACAGACGACCAAGATCGATTTCGATGGCAGCCTCGCCAAGGGCACCAAGGCCCAGCTCGAACTGTCCTTCACCGGCCAGCTCAACGACAAGATGGCTGGTTTCTACCGCTCTACCTTCAAGAAGGCCGACGGCAGCAACGGCATCATGGCCGTCAGCCAGATGGAGCCCAC
This sequence comes from Sporothrix brasiliensis 5110, assembly GCF_000820605.1. Taxonomy (NCBI): domain Eukaryota; kingdom Fungi; phylum Ascomycota; class Sordariomycetes; order Ophiostomatales; family Ophiostomataceae; genus Sporothrix; species Sporothrix brasiliensis. The sequence continues at coordinate 2,043,786 of NW_024467138.1, read as the reverse complement.
TGACGCCCGCCGCGCTTTCCCCTGCTTCGACGAGCCCTCCCTGAAGGCCACCTTCGCGGTCACCCTGATTGCCGACAAGCACCTGACGTGCCTGAGCAACATGGACGTTGCGTCTGAGACGGAGGTTCAGTCCAAGATCAGCGGCGGTGCCAAGAAGGCCGTCAAGTTCAACGTGTCTCCGCAGATGTCGACGTACCTCGTTGCGTTCGTCGTCGGCGAGCTCAACTACATTGAATCCAACGACTTCCGTGTGCCCGTGCGCGTGTACGCCCCGGCCGGCCAGAACGTGGAAAACGGCCGCTTCTCGCTCGACCTAGCGGCCCGCACGCTCGCCTTTTACGAGAAAGTCTTTGGCATTGACTTCCCGCTGCCGAAGATGGACCAGATTGCCATTCCTGATTTCGCCCAGGGCGCCATGGAGAACTGGGGTCTCGTCACCTACCGTGTTGTCGACCTCCTGCTGGACGAGAAGACCAGCGGTGCCGCCACCAAGGAGCGCGTCGCCGAGGTTGTTCAGCATGAGCTCGCCCACCAGTGGTTCGGCAACCTGGTCACCATGGATTGGTGGGATGGTCTTTGGCTGAACGAGGGTTTTGCTACCTGGGCCTCGTGGTACTCGTGCAACGTTTTCTTCCCCGAGTGGAAGGTCTGGGAGTCGTACGTCAGCGACACGCTCCAGGGTGCCCTGTCTCTCGACTCCCTGCGCAGCAGCCACCCCATCGAAGTTCCTGTGAAGCGCGCCGACGAGATCAACCAGATCTTCGACGCCATCTCGTACTCCAAGGGCTCTTGTGTTCTGCGCATGATTTCCACGTACATAGGCGAGGACGCCTTCCTCGAGGGCGTCCGCCGGTACCTCAAGAAGCACAGCTATGGCAACACGCAGACGGGCGACCTTTGGGCGTCCCTGGCCGAGGCCAGCGGCAAGCCTGTGGATGAGGTCATGACGGTCTGGACCAAGAACGTCGGCTACCCCGTCGTCACCGTCACCGAGAAGGACGACTCCATCCACCTCAAGCAGAACCGCTTCCTGCGCACGGGGGACGTCAAGCCCGAGGAGGACCGGATTCTCTACCCTGTCCTTCTCGGCATCCGCACCAAGGAGGGCGTTGACGAGGAGCCCATCTTGAACACGCGCGAGGCCGATTTCAAGGTGTCGAGCAAGGATTTCTTCAAGCTCAACGCCAACCACACGAGCCTGTTCCGCACGTCGTACTCGCCCGAGCGTCTTGCCAAACTCGGCGAGGCCGCCAAGGAGGGTCTGCTGACGGTGGAGGACCGTGCTGGTATGATTGCCGACGCCGGTGCACTGGCCATCTCCGGCTACCAGAAAACGTCGGGCGTTCTTAGCCTTCTCAAGTCCTTCAACGAGGAGTCGGACTTTGTTGTTTGGAACGAGATCATTTCGCGGCTCTCGGTTGTGCAGAGCGCCTGGATCTTTGAGGATGCCGCGATCCGTGACAGCCTCGAGGCGTTCCAACGCGACCTCGTCAGTGCCAAGGCCCATAAGCTCGGCTGGACGTTCTCCGACTCGGACGGCCATATTGAGCAGCAGTTCAAGTCGATGCTGTTTGGCAGCGCCGGCCTGAACGGCGACAAGACCATCATCGCGGCCGCCAAGGACATGTTCAACCGCTTCATGGCAGGCGACACCCTGGCCATCCACCCCAACATCCGCGGCAGCGTGTTTGGCATGGCGCTGAAATACGGTGGCAAGGATGAGGTACGATGAGTAGAATGACATGCACGCACTCCCTGCTTACTTTGACACACGCTAACAAGAACCCACAGTACGACGCCGTTCTGAACTTCTGGCGTACCTCTCAGAACAGCGACGAACGAAACACGGCTCTGCGCAGCCTGGGCCGTGCAAAGGACCCTGAGCTCATCAAGCGCACACTTGAACTGCTGAGCGGCAAGGAGGTCAAGGACCAGGACATCTACATGCCGGCCTCTGGCCTGCGCGGCCACCCCACCGGCATTGAGGCCCTGTTTACGTGGATGACGGAGAACTGGGACGACCTGTATAAGCGCCTGCCGCCTGGCTTGTCGATGCTCGGCTCGATGGTCAGCATCATGACGTCCAGCTTCTCGCGGCCGGAGCAGATTGCGCGCGTCGAGGCCTTCTTCGCGGACAAGAACACCAAGGGCTACGACCAGGCGCTGGCACAGAGCCTGGACGCCATCCGGTCCAAGATTGCATGGGTCCAGCGCGATGGCAAGGACATTGCCGGCTGGCTGCGCGAGAACGGCTACAGCAAGTAGCTCGCAGCCAGGCTGTGAGCCGCACAGAGCGTCTATAAATCAGCAAGGCGCGTCACTTTGCGGCTCACGGCGTTTGAGATACATCCATACTCTAAAAATGAACAAAGAAGTAAAATGTAATGATGTTTGTGATTGTTGTCATTAATGTGATCGAAACGATTGGTTTTCAATTTGTTACTTATTTACTGTTTATTATTTATTTTTTTAAAGAAAGGCTGAGAGAGAAGAAATAAATCCAGAAAAGGAAGAAAGGATGGAAAGGCTCCATTTTCTTATTTAAGCTGTAGTTACGAGAGTTTGTCCTCGCAGCTTGTTATAGTTAGAGCGTGGGATACCAATTATCTTAGGACATGTGTGTTAGTGAGGGCAAAGAGCTAATTGCCAGTTGACGGCAACTCCTTCCCTTGTGAAACCCTCCCAAACCGATTATTAACAAGTTCATAACACAAGGCCCAAAATCGACCCAACACAGATTTACGATAAACCCACAAGCAATACAATCTCCATTTCAAACCACCAACTAGAAAAGGAGGACGGAGGACTTACGTTGCCAGGCCCAGCTCTTTACGGCCGCCGAAGGAAGTCATTGCTCAAGCGACAAGAATTTGCCCCGCACGCTTGAAAAAACCCGAATCCACTTTCATCGCCTTTGACGACAACGACGTAAATCGACAAAGATACCGCCATAGGGTTGCGTGCGGGCTACACTCATCTTGCTTGACAATGGCCAAGGACAAGAAATCCAAGAGCGAGGGCAAGAAGGCCAAGGCGGCGGAGAAGAAGCAGAAACAGGAGAAGAAGGCAGCGAAGAAGGCCAAGGTCAAGGACGCCAAGCAGCAGGACGGCAGCGATGCTGAGGATGTCGACCTCGACCAGGTGCTCGAGGAGTACAGGCGGCAGCAGGAGCTGTTCCTCAAGGTGACAGAGACGGTCGCAGAGGGCCCGCCGCGGGCGCGGGCGGCGGCCAGCTTCCTGGCATCGCCAGCCAATGCCAACCAGCTGCTGCTGTTTGGCGGCGAGTATTTCAACGGCGCACTGGCGACGTTCTTCAACGACCTGCACATCTACTACATTGACCGCGACGAGTGGCGCACGGTGACGTCGCCCAACACGCCGCTGCCGCGGTCGGGCCACGCGTGGTGCCGCGGCGGCAACCTGAGCAACTCGGTGTTTTTGTTTGGCGGCGAGTTCAGCTCGCCCAAGCAGGGCACATTCTACCACTACAATGACTTTTGGCGGCTGGACCCGGCGGCACGCGAGTGGACGCGGCTCGATACCAAGGGAAAGTCGCCGCCGGCGCGCAGTGGGCACCGCATGACGTACTTCAAGAACTACATTGTGCTGTTTGGCGGCTTCCAGGACACGGCCAACCAGACGCGGTACCTGGCGGACCTGTGGCTCTACGACACGGCCAATTTCGTCTGGTTTAACCCGGCCCTGCCGCCGGCTCAGCTCAAGCCCGACGCGCGGTCGTCGTTTACGCTGCTGCCGCACGAGCAGGGTGCCGTGCTGTACGGCGGGTTTTCGCGCGTCAAGGCAGCTAGTCAGCCAGGCGGCGGCGGCAAACAGGGAGGCGGCGGCGGCGGCGGACGGAACGCCATGAAGGCAGTCGTGCACCAGGACTGCTATTACCTGCGGATTACGCCCCCACCGGCCACGGACGCACCCGGGACCGCGCCTGTTGTGCGCTGGGAGCGGCGTAAAAAGCCGGCCAATGCGCCCAACCCGACGCGGGCGGGTGCCACAATGGCGTACCATCGCGGGCGCGGCATCCTGTTTGGCGGCGTGCATGACGTCGAGGAGAGCGACGAGGGTCTCGACAGCGAGTTCTTCAACCAGCTCTTTGCGTGGAACATTGAGCGCAACCGGTTCTTCCCACTGGCGCTGCGCAAGCCACGGACAGCAGCGAAGAAGGCGACGGGCGGTGGCGGCGAGCAGCGTGTCGGCCGGCGTAACCGTGCGGCGGCCAACGAGGAAGAGCTCCTGAAACAGCTGGCGGCGCTGGAGGCGACGAGCAAGAAGGACGGCGACGACGGTAGCGACGAAGACGCCATGGAGCTTGACAAGAAGGCGGCCGAAGACGAAGAAAAGTCGCCGGCGCGGCAGATGCCCGTGTCGATGGAGATGCCGCACGCACGGTTCAACTCACTGCTGGCCGTGCAGGGCGATGTGCTCTACATGTACGGCGGCACGTACGAAAAGGACGACCGCGAGTTTACGTTTGACGACATGCACGCTGTGGACCTGGGCAAGCTGGATGGCTGCAAGGAGGTGTTTAGCCGGCCAATGGACGACGCGTGGTACGAGTCGGAAGACGAAGACGACGACGAAGACGAGGACGAGGACGAGGACGACGAGGACGACGAGGACGTCGAGATGGAGGACGACCCAGCGCCCAAGAAGTTTACGCCCAGCACGCGGAACAAGAACAAGGGCGCAGCCGCCGCGTCGGACACGGCGTCTACGGCTGATGCGGAGTCGCCGGCCGCGTCGTCGTCGTCGGCGTCTGTGGCAGACTCGGAAGACACCGAAGCCACCGAGGCCGACACACCAGTCGACGACGGCCTGCCACACCCACGGCCGTTTGAGTCGCGGCGAGACTTCTTCAACCGCACGTCCAACGAGTGGCAAGAGATCCTCATGACGCAGCTGCGGTGGAAGAACATCAAGGTGGAGTCGATGCTGGTCAAGGAGACCAAGACCAAGGCCTTTGAGCTTAGCGAGGAGAAGTGGTGGGACTGCCGCGAGGAGATCACCGCCCTCGAAGACGAGCAGGAGGCGGCCGGCATTGGCGAGGTGGTGTCCCTGGCCGACCGCGAGGGTGGTGGCGGCGGAGGCGGCGGCGGTGGCGGAGCGCGGAGGAGATAGAGGAGCGTATATGAAGTACGGAGAGCGCCAATACAACTTGGATATTTACAAAAATATACTGGCATATATGAGTTGAGTTTTGAGGACGAGTGCTTTGGGGAATGCCCTGAGGCTAGAATATAGCGGTAGTGTGCTGTGAATTATAGCGGTAGCGGGCGCTCTTTTGGTGCACGCGTCGTTAAGTGGTAGCACGTGCTCAGGCGTTGGGGGGATCGCCACCAGCGCGACAGAGACCGCGTGGTTGCCTTCTTTGGACACGGTAGTGAAACCATTAGCAAAATCCAAAAACTAAATACCAAAGCTGCAAAATTCTGTATTCTGGTCCCTTCACACATCATCCACAAGGACCACAACCATGCCGGTCGGCATCCAGAGGATCAACGCCCGGCGTTCGCAGCCCAATCCGCACGTTGTCTTTATCAAGCCGCTCAAAGGGCCCGATGAAGAGGTTGCGCGCCAGTTTCTGGAGCGCATTGCAGCTCAGTGCGGTAAGTTGTCTTGGACGTTTCTTGTTCTCCCCTTTCTATTTCTTATATTGTTGTCCGTCGCTGACAAGGTAGTCCCCATTATGCGCGAGCATCATCTCACCGTTATGACGCTTGAAGAGTACGAGCCCAACCGTGAGTTTGTCGGGCGCAACTTCAACGCCGGGGAGGTCATTCAGCTCGTGCTCAAGGCTCATGGATCCCGCCGTTGGCTGCCCTTCCAGTACGTCCAGATGGTCATGATGCACGAGCTCGCGCACTGCCGGCAGATGAACCACTCGCGTGCGTTTTGGAGCGTCCGGGACGCCTTTGCAGCGCAGATGCGGCGACTGTGGGCGGACCGGTACGTGGGCGAGGGCATCTGGGGCCGAGGCGCCAAGCTGGGCACGGCGGCCGATGGGGGGCCCCCAATGTATGAGCGCAATGTGGCGCTGCCGGGGGACGGCGGTGACGATGGCGTGCTGCTCGAGCACCTCTGCGGCGGAACGTACCAGTCACGCAGGGGCCGCAAGCGCAAAGTCAAGCCGACACTCACGTACCGAGAGCGCGAGGACCGGCGGATACGGCGCAAGTTTGGCGTGAACGGGGTGGCGCTGGGCGACGACCTGGAGGAGCGGGCGAAGCTGGATGCGCGGGGAACGGGAAGTAGCAGTTCAAGTAGGGCTCCAGCTTTGGGCAAACAGACGAGTCTGAGTGCTGGTAGTGGTAAAGTGGGCATGCAAAAGGAGACGACAGCAAGAACCCTTGCGGCAACGACGAAGACGGAACAGAAACGGCTGGCCACAAAGCCGCGTGTGGCTGTCAGCAAACGTGGCCGCGAGTTGCGGGCAGCCGCAGCCTTGGCCCGGTTTGAGCAGAACGCAACGGCAAAGAAAGAGGAGGCAGTGGCGGAAAACGTGGACGAGATCGAGGCGATCAAGCGAGAGGAAGACGGATACGAAATGGACCTCACAACGGACAGCGACGGCGATGGTGCCGTGGTGGAATATGAAGCGGATCCCGACCAGCCAACCCTTGCCGGCCCGGACGCCGTCGACATTGACGGCAAACGGATGCTAGACGGCAGCGGAGGCAGCATGGTGCGCGTGTGTGAGGGCGAAGACGGAGAAGACAACTCTGATGCCAAACGAGAATTGCGAGAGCTGCTGCAAGCGGGTCGTTGGGGCGGTAGCGACAACGCGCAGAAGGTGGCGAAACCTCAAAGCAAAGCGCAGCCCACATCGTCCACGGCTGCAGCAGCGTCCGCATCTCGCATACCAAGCAAGACTCCGAAACAAGAGACGTCCAAGGACGAGCGACAGGAAGTATCCCTCTCTCAGATTCCGCACGTTGGTCACGCCACGGTGACGCGGCCATTGCCAACATCAACACCTGCCGCCCCGCCTGCTACTCAGCTCGCAACTGGAGCCTGCCCGGTGTGCAGCTTTGCCAACAGTGAACAGGCCATTACGTGCACCGTGTGCGGTCATGTTTTGCATGCCGATGCCGTCCCGGGTGCATGGCACTGCCAGAGCGCCACGTGTCGAGAGAGCCAAGGCGTGCGGTTCCTCAATGCTGGCGACTGCGGCGTATGTGGAGTATGTGGGCAGCGGAAGGGAATGTGAAGGCGCGGAGTGTACGGCATTGCGATAAACGAGCGACAAAAGAGGTTGAATCTGGTAAACGGGTTCTCTGTATAGAGGCTCTGACAAATGCTATGGGTATCTCGCTTTTCCAACTGCCTACAATGTGTGTCCCAAACGCCTTGAAAATGTGACCATAGTCCCGTCTGCACACAACCTATTCCTACAGCCCATACCGCGTCATGCACTCGTCCCGGTGCAGCTCCAGACAGTCCAGGGCACACACGGGCGTGCCGCACTTTGTGCACTTGACGCGGCCCCAGTAGCCGCAGATCTCGCAAAACACGCGCGTCGGGTAGCGCCGTCCGGTGCTGCCATCGTCGTTGTCGTCGACAAAGTCGGCACGCGCTTCGGGGTACGTCAGTGGCGGACCTTGCACGAGGCTGCGCAGCTCGTCGTCCGTGGGCAGTGGCGGCATATTGCTGACAAGGAGCGGGTCGTTGTCGAGAGGATGTGCAGGCGGCCGGGGTCCTGTGTAAGGCAGGAGTATAGACGAGGCGGGACGGGTCGTCTGTTGTGCGGCCTCCTGCGCAGCCATGCCGTCTGCATGGCCCGCCGCGTCTGGTGTCCCTGGGGCATCGGCCATTGGCGTGTCAGCGGATGAGGGCGTCGGGGTTGCTGCTGAAGTGGACCGCCGTGCTGCTGCCGAGCCGCCGCGTCTTGTGTCTTTCTTTGCGTCCTTCTTTGCCGCCGGCCGCCTGCTGCTGCTGTTGCCGTTCTTGCTTGGTGTGGCGGTCGCAACCGCCCCTGATGCCGCGGCGCCTCGCCCGCCGCTCGGCGTGTCGCTGTTAAGTCCATGGCTATGGTTGTGATTGTGGTTATGATACAGGTGTGGGTTCGCCTCGTGCAGCGCCGTGAGCGCGTTGAAGTCGTCGAGATGGTTGGCAAACGACTTTTGCGACGCCAGGATCTTGCGCACATTCGGCGTGTACTTGTTCTGTGCCTTGACCGCCTTGGCCGGGATCGGGATCTGGCTGTCACGCCCACCACTGCTGCCAGCTGCCGAACCACCGTCGCGGTCTAGAAGCTCGAGCTCCTTGCGTAGCTTGGCTTCCTGGCGCGACGTAAGATGCGAAAAGAGCGCGACCGACGAGCCTGCACCGCCGGCAGCGGCGCCGCCTTGGTTGCGTGTCGAGCGCTTGCGTGAGTTCTTAGCCACACCGCTGCCGGCCGCACCTGCTCCTGCACCCGCTGCACCGGCTGCTGCTGCGCCAAAGGCACCGCCGGCTGTATAGTTTGCACCGGCGGCGGCCATGGTTGCAGCCATCCCTGGCGGTACATTGCGGCTGCTGTTTTCCGGCACGTAGGCCCAGCCGGGCGCCACAGCGCGGCGTTGGCTGGCGATCTCGACGACGCCGAAGTTGTCCATGGGCGCGTTCGTGGGACGGGTCGAGTCGTCGGGTAAGGGTGAAGAGGATGGAGATTTGTCGTCAAAAAGTCGTCGTTGTTGGTGAGAGAGATAAATTTGGGGTAGAAGTCATAGTCTGGAAACTTTAGGTGGTCCCTTCCGTTTATTGTGGTCAGCCGCGTGCTTGATAGGCGCTGTGGAGTGGCGACTAAACACCTGCTAATTCGCTGAGGCTAGAGGTCGCCCTTCCGCCTACAACGTAAAATACATAATAAAATGTACGCTCGACAATTTCACTCGGATGTGAAGGAAACTCATGTAAATGCAGAATATTTTTGAATGAAAATAGTATACAGACGTCTAAGACGATAGCCTTGCGCTCGCTCTGCCATCCCATGCACAATCTGCTTGGACGAGCCCTTTACCGCCAAAATTAGACCACAGCCGCATTCGTGATACCAAGGCGTTGCTGTACGTAACCAAGTCCGTTCCTACAAGCCGAGAGGTAGTCTCATTTCTTCTGGACCTTGTCCTCGAGCGTCGCCAGGTGGGTGCTGAGCTGCTGCGTGGCCCTTTGCAGGGTCTGTTGAGAGGAATATGGTTAGCCGAGAATAACAAACGGAGAGTGACCAAGGATGAAGCATGACGATCGGACAAGGAGAGGGGGAGATTCTGTAGGAGCTCGCAGTAGGAGACTTTACGCCACGGGGCACTGCGCGGTGTATATGAGGAACTCGGACGAGAGAAAGGAGAGAAACGAGGAAGACCAAACCACTTGATTTCCAGGAGGGTTCCGCTTGGAGTCCGGTATTCCGAGAATGGAGAAGGAGGAGAGGAGCCGAATCGCAAAATAGACTGCAAAAGTAGGGCAAAGACGGGGACCAAAAACGAGACGATTGACAGAGAGGGAAAGTCTTATATGCAGACACGCACGTAAATGTCTTCCGTCAGCTGGTCGTTGGACGCTTTGTATTCCGTGAGCACGTAGTAGTACACGCCCGCACCCGTCAGCGTCGCGCCGAGAAGGAAGCCGAAGAGACTGCACCGTTAGCATTCGTAGGCCAGAGCCAGGATGGCACCGGGAGCGAGCTTACCCCCCACGGAACGCGCCGACTGGCTTGCGTGCAGTCAGCGGTGCCTCGGCCAGCCGCCGGGCTGAGGTCTGAAAGCTACGCGCCGGGGTCGCAGAGGCGATCGAGACAGGCGACGTAGTCGCGCGCGACACGGAGCGCAGGAGCATTGTTCTTGAAGCCATAGTGTTGGGTGGGAGAATAGAAAGATTGAGGATGATCGAAGTTTGATGATCGTGTGAAGTGCTCTGTCCGACGACAAGTAGGCGCGGCGCGGCGCAATGAAGGAAGCAATCGGATGCGTAGGCACTTCAAGGAAGCGTGGCAAGAAGAGATACTGTATCGTTGCTGTCGTCGGGCCGCGTGGCTTCGAAATCGGTTGTGTGGGTGTTGGAAGCCGGTTCGAAGTCGTCGTTCGGTTCAGAACGGCAAGCAGTGGATTTAGCTCGCTCACTGTTGCGGGAAAGGCTAGGAAGCTCAGCCAGCGCGTCTTCCTTGCGCTATAGCGTGTGCTTCCTGACCTGGGCGGTGTAAGTCGGCAGAATCTGCAGTATTTCGTACACTCAGCATTTACGGCGAAAACAATAAACAATTCAAATTAATTTCGACGTAACGACATAGTTCATCGAGCAGCATAATTTGACTCGAAAATTTATGAACAAAAACATACGTCCTGTCGCCTCCTTAGACAAACAGACAAACGCAGTCAAGATCGAATTCAAAACGCATAAATTAAGAACAACACAGGAGAACTAGGATAACCCAAATTGTCTCTTCTCGTTTCTTTCTCTCTGGTCCGGGACACAGACAAGGACAAACAAATTTAATAACAAGGCTTGACGAGGCAAATGGAACCTGAGCCGCTCCTCCTCCTCCCATTCTGTCGTAACAGACCATATCCCACGCTAGAGGTGGTCGTCGTGTTTCATTTTTGTTGTGTTACAATTGCATAGTTTTCGAATTTAAGGGTCTCTTAAACTTTTTCGTAGAACATCGTACAAGGGGGAATAGGAAGCAAACAAGAAAACAAACACGTCGTCGCAGAATCGGCTAGGCGCGAATCTACAGCTCGTCGTGCTTGCTCTTCTCCTCCTTCGCCTCCTCCGTCTTGGTCGACGAAGAAGCCGACGTCGCGCTGCTCTCCGAAACATCCTCCTCGGCGGCCGGGCCGGGCTCGGCCTCGTACTTGCCGTTGTCCTTGATGAACTTGATCAGATCCTCGACCGTGCGCGAGCCCGAGTAGGTGATGGGCTCGTCCTTGCTGCCAGCGGGGAACAGCTTGATCGTCGGGAAGCCCTGGATCTCGTCCGGCACATCGTTGGCCGTGGCGTCCACCTTGGCAATGACGACCTTGTCCTTGAACTCGGAGGCAGCGTACTGCGCAGCCAGGTCGTCGTACTTGGGCGCCAGGGCCTTGCAGTGACCGCACCACGGGGCGTAGAATTCGACCAGGACATCCTTGGTGTCGTCCAGGACAATGTCGTTGTAGTTCTTGGCCACAACAATGGTAACACCCTCCTGCTTCTCGGGGATCGGCTCCGACTTGATGCTGGGCTCGACCTTGCCGGCGACAAAGTCGTCGACAAACTTCTTGATCGCGTCCTTGGTGATCTTGGCCTCAATGTCAAAGGGGAACTTCTGGTTCTTGACCGTCTCCTGGATGGCGAACGAGGGGAACTTGTCCGTGGGCAGGTTCAGGTTGCCGGCGTGCGCACCGAAAGCCTTGGCGTCAATCGTCGCGAAGTTGACGACACCACGGTGGGCCTCGGCAATGGGCTTCAGCTCATCAGCCAGCTCCTTGCGCTCCTCGGCGGTTTCGGCAAAGATGTACGCCAGGGGGATGCCCGCCGACATGTAGTCAGAGTATGTCTCGGGGCCGACCTCGCCGATCAGCGGGGTGGCGGCCGTCTTGGCGAACTTCTCAATCGCCGCGTCGTCAAACTTCTCGGAGAAGACAGCCTTGCCATCGTCAAAGTCCTTGTACAGGACGATGGACGGCACGGTGATGCCCTCAGCCTCGGCGAGCTCAGCATCGCTGCTGGCACCGAAGGGGTAGTTGTCGCGGAGCTTCTCGGCGACCTTGGTGAAGGTCTCGTTGGAGGCCTTGTCATCGGCCTTGAGGTAGGCGACCAGGACGACCTTGTCGGCCTTCTTGAACTCGTCGAGGTTGTCCTTGGTGACGGTCGAGACGGCGGGCAGCGACTGCTTGATCATGTACGAAGTAATGGCAGCAGCCTTGCGCTGGCCCTTGTAGGCGCTGATGTTGTCGGTGCCGCGGAAGATCTTGAGTGTCGGGTAGCCTTCGACACCGTACTGTTGGCAGAGCTCGGCCTCCTCTGTGCAGTCGATCTTGGCCAGCTTGATGTTCTTCTCTTTGAGCGTCGTGGCAGCCTCCTCGTACTCGGGAGCCAGAGCCTTGCAGTGGCCGCACCACGGGGCAAAGAACTCGGCAAGGACAATCTCGTTGCTCTTGACAAACTCCTCAAAGGTGTCGGTCTTGAGTTGGTGAACGTCTGAGACGTCGGCACCGGCGACGAGGGTCGAGCCGAAGGCCACAAGGGCCATTATCAAAGACTTGGAGTACTTCATTGTGTCTGTTTGGTTGTGCTGGATCTGGTTAGCAAGTAGCCGAGGTAGGTGAGCAGTGTGGATGCAGATGCGACGTAATCCTCGAGGCTGGGGAGATGATCAGAGCTTCGCCGGGACAAGCGGAGTGAGGTCATCCAGAGCAAAGCAAGAAATACAGGAATAGAGAATAAGCGAAACTCACGTCTGTAGAAAGAAAGAACGAGAAGCAATAGAAATGCGAATCACAAAGAAAGCAGTGAAGAGAAAAGAGAAAGTAAAGAACAAGGTTGGGATGAAGGAGGATAAAAAGAGGGTGGAAAGTTGCGGACGTGGAGAAGTTAAGTATGGCGTAGGACCGCTCAAGGCGCACTACAAGGGCCGGGGGCAAGGTGTCCCTTCTGTTTCCTGTCACTTGGAAGGAACAATCACTCAAGGAGTTAGTTGACTGGGCCACAGGCGGTGCCACACCAAAACGGGCGCTAACAAGGAAAGCTTCCCCTTTTTACGCAATCTTGGCGATCGTGTCTCGTTTCCATCGTTCCTTCTTGAACGTACGCCGTACATAGGCGCACTTGCCAACCCACGAGTAGGTCCTGAGGTACTGTCGGATTGGGTAGGCGGTCCAAAGATGCTCCTTCCGGACGTCTGTCCACTTTCCATTTGTCTACCTTATTTACCACGGCCGTCATGGCTCCTTCCAGAGGTTATTCTCTTTGCGCCCCGTATTCGTCGCGCGAGAGTCGGTGTTTGGCAGGAGCGAGCGGCTTCGGTTCGCGTGTATTTCTAATCTGGGGCTCCAGGGGACTCGAAACGGAGAAGACGACAGGTGTTCAGTTCACTTGGGTGGCGCGGCTTGGGACGCCATCCCTCCTGGGTTCCTGCCCCACTCCTTTTGGCCATGCAACAGAGACGCCAACACTCTGGGAAGGCTGATAAAGCGGGTAAGGTCACCCACGCTAGGCCTGGCCTAAGCCAAACAGGGCGGAGGCTAGGGGTGCTGGCATCGGGCCCCTAAGTACCAACTGTGTGCGAACTGCACCAAAACGCTACATCGCAACTTAAAACTTGCAGGTGGCGGTACCTGCATCTTGTCTACGAAGTATTTCGTATCTTACAATGGTATGTAAAATCGATGAACAAATGCGGCAACTTTCGACAGCTGAAGAAACCGGCAATGGTGACAGAAGAAGCTAACCTTGTCTCGCCGGCCTTCGCCGGGCCTAACCTTGTCCTCACGACGTCGCAGACGGCTCTTGGAGAGGCCAGCAAGCATGAGACCAACCGCATATGCTCCGGCGTCTTACGTTTATTAATACGGAGCATTTCGCCGCGCCGGTGGACCTCATGCGAGCAATTTGACCAATTTGCCTGTCTGTTGAGCCGCGTGCATCCTCTCTGTAAGTATTTAATCTATGTCCTATATGAGCTACCTTGGGACTTGAATTTTGGAGTCTGAAGGACAGCTTTCACTTTTGAAGATGACATCCAATGGCGATGTGAGCAGCGGACGGCATCGAATTCACAAGCCAAAATATGCTACTCGTAATGCTCATATTACGTGCTCCTTGTCAGGTTGTTTACGCATACTTTTGGAGAGGAAGTGCTTGGGGATAAAATATAAAATAAGAAAGGAAAAATGGGTTGTGGAACACGGTAAAGAAGGTCGAGGTAGTTGTCAAGGATCCATCTTCACCAAATCAATGCAAAATACACTGACACGACGAAGACCGTTCCCTCAGATGCCGTTCAACCCCAAAACAGCATCATCTTTACCAGTAGCAAATCTCTCATCCAGAGTCATGAAATAGTATGTGCTGAACTAACTATATGCAACAAAAACCCGGTATTGCGCCGTATAAATGTACTCGGTATTGTATTCAACTGGCCGTCCGACGAACCTCACTCATCAGGCCAAGCCCGCCCAGGGACATCTGTCACACTAGATCGTCGCCGCTGACGAGCCGCCCGCCACCGCTTGAACAGGCTGCCTCGACCGTCAATCCTGTCATCGAGACCGCCGCCCCGTTGGCGGCCAACGGCACCGTCGTAAAAGACGTGGCCGCCATTGGTGTGGGCTCCGCCGCCGCCGCTACCCCAAGTCTTCTTCTAAAAGACGCCACCGCCGATAATAAACAACCGCTCTTCCTCCCGCTTCGCCCACTGGACGATGCGGTTGGCATCTTGTGTGACCACGGCGCGCGACGCATTCGGCCCGGCCACGCAGTAAAACTCAAAGACGGGCGTCACCCACACCAGACTTGTGGCGTCCTCGCCCACGCAGTGCAAAATCTTGAGGTGGGCGTGGCGCGCGTGCACGGCGGCGTGCAGCTGGTGGTACACGGTCATGAGCCGACGACGGGCCTCTCGTGTTTGGGACTCGTGCGATGCTTCAGAGGACATGGCAAACTGCACGTTGGCGCGTGACTTGTACAGGAAATGGTGGATCTGCACGGCCGTCCCCGGTCGCTTTACAATGTCGGCCACCTTTGGCCGACCGGCTGCGATGGCGTCGCGGATCAGGGCTAGGCCCCCGTTCTTGGTCATGTTTTGTGCCACCTTGTCGCGCATTTCCTTGAGTTCGAAAAAGCTTTCCTTGTCGGCGCTGATCAAGATGATGGCAATGCTTTTGTCGTCCGATGTAGGTGTAGGTGAAGACACAATCGGTTTTGCATCCGCTTCACCGCCCTCGGCATCGAAAAAGCTAACGTACATATAGAGGTAGCCACTGCTGTTAAAGGCCGGCAAGCACAGGGGGATCCAGTTTTCGCCGCCACCAGCCTTGATGCCACCCGACTCAAAGAGCATATTGAAAATGAGTTGCAGATCACTCGGGTGTAATGAGTGCTTGCGTGGCCGGATCACACTGACGAGCTTGCCGCCCGCGACAATCAACCCGTACAGCAGCTTATCCGTCCGCTGTTTGAGAAATGTGCTTGTGATCGAGGCGCGTTGAGACTTGCGCAGCCGCAGGCACTCGAGCGCGCCCAGCATGGCCGACGGCGAGCCCTTTGTGAAGCTATCGGCGAGCGACGCCAGCAAACCTTCGGTGCCTTGCAGTGGTTTGCGCAGATCAGTGGATGGCCGGTTGGCGAAGATGCGCGTGAGCGTAGGCAGCGTCAAGGTCGAGAGAATCTGCATGTACAATGCCCGCAGCTGCTCACGAAGTTGGGCATCGCTCTCGCCCAAGCGGCTGATTGCCAAAAGGTAGAGAGGGCCCTCAATGACAATGACAAAGCGCGCGTTGCCTGCCGTGAACCCTTGCAGCGGGTTGTCGGCGCCCTCGTAGAACGAGATGATTGTCTGGATCACGCCCATGTACGAGTTGACCAGACTCAGGTCGCCGTGGCGGCTCCAAATGGGCTTGCCCGCCGACGACAGGATCATGTAGTGCTTCAGTTTGGCCTTCCAAGCGGCCAACCGCAGTTCCTCACTAGGTATTTCGTGTTTGTGTTCGCCGCCCGCGCCGTCGCCGTCGCCCAACTCGCCCCCTCCACTGTCGCTCTCGTCGCCGTCGTGCAGCTCCTCAAACTCCTTGTCAAAATCAGCCAACGAGTAGGGTACACGGGCAATACGCGTGCTTTCAAACGGTTGCACGCTTGTGGCCTGCGTCCTGAGCAGGGTCCAGGCCCGACTCTTTCGGTGAAAGTCGCCCACGGCAAGGCTCGCCAGGTCGCCCGGTGGCCGCATGGTCGGCGCAAAGCTCATAACGCTCACGGCATCGGCCGGGACTTCAGACACATCACCGAAACTGCCAATCCCACCACTGCTACTGGCGGCTCGCCGGTGCTGTTGTTTGGATCGTAAAGACAGGTTGGGAGAGGTCGAGGACGAGGCGGTCGTCGACACGGCGCGCATGCCCGGCGTCGAAAAGGTGCCGCGCGAGCCGTCGGGGAAAGAGAGGGTCTGGATATCGATTGAGGAGACGGCCGTCGTCGGCTTGGCCTGCAGCTGGGCCGACTCAGGTCGTCGTGGTGAGCCATCAGCGCTGGAAGGACGTCGCGGTGGGAGGGGCGGTGGAGACGAGGACGGCTGCGTGGATGGTTGTTTTGGAGATCTATCGAAAGCTGTCGTCGGTGCTGTGACTGGAGGCGCTGCCTTGCCCTTGTTGGGCTCGGCCATGATGATCCTTTGGCTTCAGCTTCAGCTTCTTTGAGCCTTTCCTTAGCTGTCATCGCACCCCAACAAAAGCGACGATGTGTATGCGCTATAAATGTACGGTAAATCCCATGTCGGATGCGCCCGTATGTGTGGGAAAGGACAACTGTGGACGTGGTTTGGTCGCGTGCGTTGTTGGATAGATGCGGCAGAAAATGAGGTTCCAGTAAGGAAGACAGACTTGTGGTGTGTGACGTTATTTGTCGCACATGCAGAGGCCCTATAAACAACACAGTGCCTGCTGGGTTTACGATAAGATGAGCTGCGGTGGGAGGTGAAAATGAGGGGAAGGAGCCACCAGCGCGCCAGCTGGGATGATGGGGATTTTATGGTGAATTACGGCATACAAGCGCCAGGCAGCCGCTAATTTCAGGCCTGCCCTATGCGACAGCGCTAAAAGGCCGTCACCTCAGGCCACAGAGACCACAAGACACACCGCCTTCGGGGCACCGTCGGCTGCGTCGCCCTTGCCTGCTGTAGCGCGCTTGTTGCACCTTCCCAGGGGACCACTCCTTGCAAGCTCCCTCCCCCTTTGGGAAGCCACGACCACGATTCTGCCAGTTGGCTTCAACGTCGCCTTGCCCTTTCCAGCCATCTTCGGCCCCTCGCACGACTCTCACGCCCTCACGACGACACGTCCGTCATGCCAGCTTCTAAGGACGACACGCTGCCAATCCACGACGCCTAACTCTTCGAGCGCATTCTCCAGCTTCCTCTCTTTCGAACGGGGCCCCTTTCGCTATGGCTCCGGAGCTGCCATCGGGCCGACGGTCCATGTCACCAGAGAGCTCTGGACGTGACTCCCCTGCGCCGCGTCAATGGCGGAACCAGCTGGGCGCAGGTGCGTAATGCCGTGGCGATCCTGTTGTGGTCGAGGCGTTGGGAAGCTGTTGCGCCCGTTACTAACATGTCTTTGGGTCCAGATGAGCCCCTGACGCGCGACAAGGCTTTCCGCAAGTATGCCACCGGCGTCGACCGTGCTCTCTCCTTGTTTGAGACGGCCCTCCAGGAATGGGCCGACTACATTTCGTTTTTAAACCGTCTGCTCAAGGTTTGTGGATTTCTTTCATGGGGCTTGAAGTGGTACTGTTAATTTGCCATTTTCCTGCATATTAATGCGTCGTATAGGCCCTGCAGTCGCGGCAAGCTTCCATCACCACAATCCCGGCCAAGGCTGTTGTCGCCAAGCGGCTCTCACAATGCCTCAACCCGTCTCTCCCCTCCGGCGTCCACCAGAAGGCGCTCGAGGTCTACAATCTTGTTTTCTCCATCATCGGCACCGACGGCCTGTCCCGCGACATGCCGCTCTACCTGCCCGGCCTCGCGCCAACGCTCTCCTTTGCCTCGCTCTCGGTCCGCGCACACTTCTTTGACCTGCTCGAGCGCCACTTTCTTGACGTCGAACCACGCTCACTACGGCCGGCTCTCAAGGCGCTCATCCTTGCGTTGCTGCCAGCGCTGGAGGACGAAACGGCGGAGGATTTTGACCGCACACTCAAACTGCTGAACCGCTTCAAGACCGCTGTGCGGCCACTCGACAGCGAAGAGCTCACACCAGAGCACGCTACAGGCGACGACTTTTTCTGGCAGTGCTTCTTTCTGGCTACCATCACCAGCCAGAGCCGGCGGCCCGGCGCCCTAGCCTACCTCACACGCTACCTGCCCAAGCTCGGCCAAGCCATGTCTAATGGTAAAGATGCCGCGACAAAAGCATCCACGGCCGACGCCCAACTAATGTCCAAGCTGTCGGAGATCATCACATCGCCTGAGCCAGGCCTGCTTTTGCGGTGCTTTACAGCCGGCCTGGCCGACGAGCAGCTGCTGATCCAGCGTGGCTTCCTCGACCTCCTCGTAGCGCACCTCCCGCTGCATGCTGCAGTGTTGCAGTCTCACGTCAAGCCGGCCGACCTCGAGCTGTTAATGCGTGCGGCATGTGGTGTTGTCACGCGGCGCGAAATGAGCCTGAACCGACGCCTGACGGCCTGGCTTCTGGGGCCAACGCCAGCGAACGGTGACGCCGAACGGGAAGCCGAGTCCCCGTCGGTGCTGGAGAGTCGCAACGCAGGCTTTGCATTCACACAGAAAACGAGCTACTTCGAGGAGCATGGGCTGCATCCCTTGACGCGCGCTTTGCTGAGTATGGTTCAGTCGAATCCTGGCAGCACGCCCGCCGAGCGCGCACGACCCTACCGTATATGTCTGTCGCTTATGGACCGATGGGAAATCGGCGGGCTTGTCGTGCCCGAGGTGTTCCTTCCGATTGTTGACAGTGTGCGCAAGTTCAAGGCCGAGGCCGCCTCCAAAGCCGATTTCAACGAGGTGCTTCGCAGTGCGAGCGTCTTCTTTGACGGTGTCGAGAGCGGCCTTATCTATGGCGAGATGCTCAGCCTAGTGGCCCAGGCCATTGGCCCTGGTGGCAACCTCTCGGCGGCTGATCGGGCAGACAAGTTGGCCCTTGTCAAGTTTATTCTGGGGCACTTTAATGTCCGCGAGGAGGAGATGACAACCATTCACGCCCCATTGTCAGCACTCTCCATCCTGTCCATGCTCGAGGACATGGAAAACCGGACATCGTCAGCCGAGACCGAGACGACGCCTGAGATCACCATAGAGGCGCTCGGTATTGCGGCCGATCTCTTGGATATTGTGCCCGAGCGCGCATTCGTCTCATCCAGAGACAAGGGTGACGGCAAGTCGGTTGTCAAGCACAAGACACAGTCTAGCTTGCCGAACGCAGAGCTTCTCAAGAAGATCCGTGACTTTTACGTCAACGACCAGGGAAATCTGGACACGGCAACGCCGCCCTACGCTCCGCAGGCGGTAGCCGATCTGCTCCTGCAGAGAGCATGCAGCATCGGCTGCCAATCTCTGGATGGCGCGGCCGACATCGACCTGCCGCTCAAGAGCCGCATTCTGCTCGTCCTCCTGGACAAGATCCCACTCAAGACACCATTCAACGTGTCCGACCTCCTCTCCTCCCTTCACGGCCGTCTGGTGCGGGACGGCGACGCCACTACTTTCACCACCTTTTCCTCCATCCTCACCATCTCCATCGACCTCCACCTGAGCGAACGCATCTCCACAAACGACCTGTCGGCCATCGTGCCGCCGCTCGTTGCCCGCGCCTGGAAGTTCTTGAGCGCGACCGAGCCCAAGTACCACGTCGAAACCGTGCGCAACCTGTGGCTCCTCCAGACGGCACTAGGCACGACAAACCGGGATATTGAAGCCGCAATCGCTGAGCTCATGATACGGACAGATGTCAAGGGCGCCTTTGCAAGCCGCAACGCCGATCCCGGCCGCAACTTTGGTGTGTTATGGCTTCACACTCTACAGGACAGCAACCCGAGCGCGTCCGACCGGCGGACACCCAAGACACCCAAGACACCCAGCTCGAGTCTGCGGTCGTTCCCCCGGCTTGCTGGCGTCGACCACTACGACGTGATGCTGACCCGCCCTCTTCTCCTGATGCTGGACGCTCTTCTCGATGAGCGGACGCAGCTGTTTATGGCCGTCAAGACGTGGTTGACGTCTCTAGTGGGACTAGACCGGCTTTTCCTTATCCTGGCAAAGAAGTTTTTGGACCTGGGCATCCTGCGCAGCAGACCAGAAAAGAAAAGTGTCGGCAACAAGTCTGAGTCTTCGGCCCGTGACACCGACATAATCGACACGGACATGTGCCTCTACTACCTACGAACACTCTCCAACATCTTCAAGTGGGCACCCGAGACATTGTGGGCTGTTCTTGCGCGGCGGACAATCTCGCTGGACCTTCTGCGAGAGAGCGCCAGTGATCTCAGTAAGTGAAAAATGTGACGTTGCTGCGTATGGTAGCCGTGTGTGATACTAACGTCAGTCGCAGTCAAATCCGAAGACACTGAAGTGACCTACCAGGAGTTCTTTGTTCATGTCTGCATGAAGTGCATCGTTCCCGCCGAAGCCTCCCAAGATGGTGACCCGTTGACCGACCAGCGCGATGCCCAGCTGTGCCGTTTTGCCCTCTCCGCTCTCCACCAAATCCTCCTCAGCCCCCACGCCGCGGCTCTCTCCAAACTGCACCTAGAAGACGAGCTCCTTGAGCGCCTCGCCGAGGCTTTGCAGGGACCTGACCCGTACATCCAGACACTTTTGCTAGACGTCCTCCCTCCAGCCCTCAAACTTCGCGATGTCACGCCCGTCGAGCAGCCGGCGTCACCCAACAGCGAAAAGCGCAAGTTTAGTGGTGGCGACATCTCCAAAATGGTCTCGCCGCCAACCAAGGAGGTATCCGACGTCATTCTCCCGCCGCCGGCCTCCTTACTGAAGTGCATTCAGGCCGGTCTAAGTGCACCCAGCAGCCGTGCAGTCCTGGACAGCTGGGTTGGGTTCCTGTCGATTTGCCTACCATTCTATACCGATTCCATATTCCAGGTCCTGATTCCACTTGTGGAAACGCTATGTGCACAGGTTGGTGCCACCTTCTCCGATCTCCAGGAGACGTTCCGTAACCCACGACCTGCAGTCCGAGCCGACACAGACGCGCCTGAGACGACACTCATCTCGCTCCTCAATGCCCTCGAGCAAATTTTGGCGACAGGCCACCAGAGGTTGCTAGCCGAAGAGTCGCGGGTGCAGTCTGTCAAGAGCCCTGACCAGCCGCAAAGTTTCTTTGGCAACATCTTCGCATCGGATGCCCCACAGACCCGCAGTTCCACGGCCAACGACCGTTTGACGGTGCTGCTGGCCTTCCAGGACGCCGTGCGCATCTGCTTCCGGATCTGGTCGTGGGGTAAGAGCGGCAGTTCCTCGGCGGCGGCTCTGGATATGACGTCGGCCGCATCGTTTAGTTACACATCGATGCGGGTGCGCAACCGTGCCCGGCGACTGTTGGAGCACTTGTTCCGCGCCGAGACGCTCGAGTGCCTGGAGACGGCTATAGACATTTGGCGGAGCGCACTAGTTGGGCAGAGCAGCGCCAGTGCGGGTGAACAGACGACAGCGGTGGCATCCAAGCTCTCGAACAGCGGCAAGCAATACACCGATGTGTTCGACCTGCTTCTAACCCTTGACGCCTCGCGACCACGGCACTCGATCCCGGCCATTTTCAACTCCATCTATAGCCGCACCAATCCCACAGCGCTCGATCCTGCCCGCAAATCAACGCTGACCATCTCGCTGCAAGATACGGATATTGTTGTCTTCCTTGTGGACTACACACGGTCGCTCGAGGACGATGTGATGGACGAGATTTGGCAGGACTGCACCATCTTCCTCAAGGACCTGCTGGGCAACCCGTTCCCGCACCGGCAGTCTCTGCCGTGTCTCCTCGAATTTGCGGCCATTCTCGGCGAAAAGGTGGACAACACCAATTTTGGCGAACAGCGCAAGATGCGGCGCGAACTGGGGGTGAGTTGGCTTTGAATGCTTCTTTAAGGTTCGAGATCTACCATACCATATACTGACATAACAGGACATGTTCCTCCGCTTGCTGACTGCACTATTTACGACGCGCCCCATCACATTCCCCGATGGAGCGGCGTCCGGTCCTCAGCTTGACCGCGGGACAGCTTCTGTTGAGGCCGGCGGCACTAGCAAGGTGTCGGGCCACGCACAACCGTCGCCCCCGTCCGTACTCGTGACAGCGGATTACGGTAGCCCGTCTGAGCGTGCGGACGACGTTGTGGGCATCCTGTCATCGATTGTGCCGAACCTGCCTAAAATTCTGATGGAGAACGACCGCGTGCAGTCGGCGGCGACGACCATCTCAAGCAGTGTCATCGTCCCAACCATCCGCGCCAAGTCGTTCCCTGAGACCATGTCCCGGACAACGCTGGTGCTGCTGCAAGAGCTGTCGCGGCTGCCCAACAACCAAAAGGGCTGGAAAAAGGACGTGTCGGACGCGTTCAACGACGCGCGCTTCTTTGCGACCAGCCTGCCGCTCGTACGCAGCGACTGGCTGACGCTGCTGCGGCAGTGGTCCGTCAACGACAAGGAGCGCATGCCGGAGCTTCTCAGCCGGCTCACGGCGCCAACGACGGCGGGTATCGTGTTCGGCGTCGGCGCCACGTCGGCACGTCTCGAGGCTGACCGACGCACGCAGCTGACGCTGCGGCGCGTGGCGCTGCTGATTCTCGCGGGGGCGCTGGATGCGTTCGTGTCCGACCTGCCGACCATTACAGAGAAGCTGGTGGAGCTGCTGGGCGCGTCGGCCACGTCGTCGCCGTCGTCGACGACGCGCGCAGAGGTGTACCTTGTGCTGCGGGCGCTGGTGCTGCGGACGAGTGCGGTGCACCTGGCGGGGCTGTGGCCGCTGGTGGATTCGGAGCTGCACGCGGCGATTGCGTCGATTGTGGCGCCGGACAACAGCACGGCCGCCGACACGTACAACAATGCGTCGCTACTGCAGGCGTGCAAGCTACTGGATCTGCTAGTGTGCGTGGCGCCCGACGACTTCCAGCTGCGCGAGTGGCTCTTTGTGACGGACACGATTGATGCCGTGTACCGATCGGCAATGTACCAGCCGGTGGCACTGGCAGACGAGCTGTCCGAGGAACTGGGCTCGGCGATGATGTTTAGCCACCACATCAACTCGGGCGTGGGTCTCGAGTCGGCGACGGCGCTGGCCACGAACAACACGCTGAAGCGGCCACTTTTGGGCGCGGCCGCGGCAGGCGGTCTCAGCGACGAGGTCAGCCTCGAGCGCAAGGACGAGCTGGTGTCCAAGGTGTTGCGGCCGTTCTTCAGCCAACTGAGCATCTACGCGTTCGAGTCGACGTACACAATGGCACCGGTGGACACGGAGGGGTGTGTGGACGGAGTGCTCAAGGACCTGTTTGACGAGCGGGCCATTGTTAAGGCGTTGTAATGTAAAAGCAAAAAAAGGAAACTCGTGATTGGGTATATACGTAGGTATGACAAATGACAATGACAAAAAAGGGCAATATAACCAAAATTCACGAAAAATTACGCGACCGAAGTATGCAAGCACGCTCACTCCGACTGCTCCTTCTCCTGTGTCTGAACCAGACGCCGCAGCGCCTCCTCATCGGCTGGGTAGTAGGCGACAAGGGCCTTGCTGAAGCCATGCATGCAATACTGGACAACGTCAAGCTTGGGCTCGGGAGGCGGGTTCTCGCCGTCCGCAGATCCATCTCCGTTCACGTCTGCGGCCTTCCTTTTTGGAAACACGTCGGCCAGCTGCTGCAGATCACTTGTCCGTGGCAGGTAGAGCGCATGTGGCAAGGGATAGCAGGCGTCGTGCAGCGCCTGGAGGTTGTAGGGTTCCATGGTCGAGAGGTCGAACACGGCCTGGGATGTGTAGCTGACACCGCCCCACGGGGGCGATGCAAAGAGGACGGTGTTGTTGGGGTCAAGGGACCCAACTGCACCGTCTATGGGTATGTCGATGCCGGCGTCGGTGAAGGTGGTGGTTTCTCCGATGCGGTTGCCGGCCATCCGTCCTCCCAACAACTCCTTCAACACTTCAAAACAGTCACCGAGCACCCACGTAATGACGCCCTCAGCCACGCCCGAAATACGGGCATTCTCCTGAGCACAGGCCAGCGTATCTGCGTCGCGCTCGATGCTGATGATACGGTCAAAGTAGCCCCAGAGCGCAAAGGCAATGGTGTTGCCGCCGGCGCCCGCAAACATGTCGACGATGGTTGTGGCGGGCGCGGCTGCACTGTAGTCTGTTTCCCGAGAAGAGTCGTCGGGAAAGACGGGCAGCGGTATATCCTCGGCAATCTTGCGCGCCACGGGCTCCGGCGTGACACCGAACCAGGCGTCGTCGGTCAGGAAGATGCCATCGTTGTAGTTGGGGAAGATCTTGAAGCGGTTCTTCCAGTATTTGTGAATATCCCAGGGGACGTCTTCGAGGCGGGTGTAGTGGTGGCAGTTGTCCGTGATGGGCAGGTCTGGGGCGACCTGGACCATGGTCGCTGTTTCCCGTGTGCTCGTAGGCAGAGAAAACTTTGATGTAAAAAGGGAACAAAATAAAACCGATGAGATTGAGACGAGGCTGGCTCAAAGTGAGATTATATTTAATAACAAGTGAGAGCGGAATGTTGAATGCGATCGCTAGAGACACCAGGAATGGCCAAGCACAATTGCAATATTCCGTCTGTCCACGCTACCTCAGGCGAAGAAGTGCAAGCCGTGGCATCGTGTGATGTGGACGTTGATGTGACGTTGGCTGTCGATGCTTCCTAGACTGAGATTTTTCGCGAGGCTACGCGGCCTCGTAGCGCCTTCCAACATTAGGGTGCGTGGCTCCACTTTATTCCCAATACAGCAGCTACAACTAAGGCCAGCTCTTGGCCAATGCAGAACGCTGATTCGCCAGCGAGTAAGCAATAAGTAGCAGGACGGAGGGAAGGAGCAAGCTGTCCACTGCAGCCGCGACGTCAGCTACAACAGACCACAGTACCAGCAAACAACACTCAGCACCCAATACGCACACGCAAACGCACACGCAAACGCAAAGAAACCCACAATCCAACGCCAACCACCCTTTGACGCCCTCTCCACCACACAGACAGACGCAAGACACCACGGCCGCAAACAAAACACAGGGACAGCATGTTCAATGCACTCAACCGCTTCATCTCGCGGCTGGACGGCGACGGGCCGGCCGCGGACAGGGAGGCCACGCACGGCACGTTTGGCTTCCAGGTGCTGCGCAACACCAACCTGAAGCTCACAGTCGAGCCCTGGTTCGACTTCATCGTGGGCATC
The DNA here is from genome assembly GCF_000820605.1 of Sporothrix brasiliensis 5110. NCBI lineage: Eukaryota > Fungi > Ascomycota > Sordariomycetes > Ophiostomatales > Ophiostomataceae > Sporothrix > Sporothrix brasiliensis. The sequence continues at coordinate 2,018,690 of NW_024467138.1, read as the reverse complement.
AACGGCCGCATGATTGACGACTCGGACCCGATGCTGTTTGCGCAGGAGGTGCGCAACTGCGCGGGCGGCACCGTGACGCTGGGCCTCTGGAGCGCCAAGGGCCAGCGCACGCGGACGATGCACGTCCCCGTGCCCTACGACACGGCGTCGTTGGGACTGTCGCTGCAGTGGACGCCGCTGGCCGTCGTGTCCAACATCTGGCACGTCCTGGACGTGCCCGCGCGGTCGCCCGCCGAGGCGGCTGGTCTGCTGCCGTACAGCGACTACATCCTGGGGACGCCCGAGGGCGTGCTGCACGGCGAGAGCGGGCTGAGCGAGCTGGTGGAGGACCACATTGGACGCCCGCTGCGGCTGTGGGTGTACAACAACGAGTACGACGTGACGCGCGAGGTGTCGATCCAGCCGAGCCGCGACTGGGGCGGCGACGGCGCGCTGGGGTGCGTGCTGGGCTACGGGGCGCTGCACCGGCTGCCGGCGCCCCTGAGCGAGCCCGTGTCGGGACCGGGCGAGACCATGTTTGACGGCGACAACGAGAAGCACCAGTACCACCTGCACGCAGGAGCACCCAGCGGAGCGGTGGCGGCAGGCGACTTGTTCGAGCAGGCGGCGACGACACCGACGGCGGCGACCTTTGCCGGAGCCGAAGCACCAGCAAGCGGCGAGAATGGAGGACCACCACCGGCGGCCGACAACTTTTTGGTCCCGGCACAGCTCGTGTCACCCCCACCGCCGCCACCACCTGCTGGCAGTGCAGGGGCAGGGGGCAGTGCGACGGGCGGAACAGCAACCCGCTCGAAGAAGAAAGACCGGCATCTCAACACGGGCGGCAACGCAGCAGGCCTGTCGGTGGACGACTACTTCAAGGAGGAGGAGGCGAAGAGTCAGCAGCTGGATGGTGCGCCGAGCCGGTCCATTACACCCGTGGCGCCGCCGCCCAAGGGTGGTCCGCCACGAGCTGGTACGCCCAGGGAGGTAGCAACGGACGAGAGCTAGGGAGCTGGAGTGGGATTGGTACCTTGAGGGCCAAGGAACGGCGTACAGCGGGCTATGAGTGTACGACTATCTTATATCATGGATGGGATCTAAATACAATACTAGAAAGATACGGCAAGGAAACAGAAACGTGCGAAACACAAGGTGACCAAGTGAGAAGTAGTATCGACGCAAGGAAACAGACATTCGTTATGAAGCTCGCGAAAATACGAAAACACAAACGCACGAGCACAAGGAATAAATACAAAAGACAAGACGCCAGTTCTTTGCAGCACCGTTATTGGGTGACTTTTCATTTGAAGCACACTCGCATCCACAAAAACCTCACCTCGACTACGCCCCCCCGCCCCCCCCCCCCTCCCCCCTCTCTCTCTCGGCTCCTGATCCATTTCTGTAGCGCATCTTGTTGCACCCGTCGTCCGGCCTTGCCCTGTTTCTTGCCGCTCATCGGCCCCACGCCGTTTGCCTTAGTTGATAAAGTTGACGCAGAAGAAGTGCAGTATCAGGCTGCACACCACATAGTCGGCAAACGCTCTCTCGGGCGAGACGGCGGGGAAGTCGGACTTGTTGGCCTCGGTAGTCTGGATACGGAGGGATGCTAGACAGGGAGTTGTTAGTACGTGTTTTCGAGTAAGTAGGCAGAGGCAGAGGCAGACGTACCCGTCAGGACAAACTGGCCGACGGTCGACGAGAAGCCGGAGAGGAATGCGTTGAAGGGCTGCATTTGTTAGCTGTGTCTCCGAACCGTGCATTGACACGACGTCCCAGTTCCTTGGGCCCTTCACATACATAATTGCCAGCCAGGACGCAGTAGACAAACTGCAGTGCGCCGACGGCGACCAAAAAGGCCATGAAGGCGTCCAGCAGCTTCGTCCGCTGGGGGGTCGCCTTTTGGTAGTGCGACAGCAGGTTGTCGACGACGTTCTGCAGGGCATTGCCAGAGCCGGAGGAGGAGGACGACGAGCTCGAGGCCGCGGGCTTGGCCGCTGGGACGGCAGCAGGTGTCGTCGTCGTCGATGTCGTCAGGACAGAGGTCGACGAACCGGTCGCCGCCGCCGAGGGTGTCGCGCTGCGCCTAGCCATTGTGAGACTGTGGGCGACGGAGTGCTGTAGGCCAATTGGATTTCGAGTATTGCGATGGGCGCGGTCGAGATGTTGTTGTCAATGTGTCGTCGAAATCGTCAATGTGTCAAGGTGTCGGCCAAGGCCACGAAGCTGGAAGCTCCCTTTCAGCAACAGCGCGCGTACACCCACCTGTGGCGCTAGCGCAAGGCCTGGTTAGAGGACAGGACACGCAGCCTTCTTGGGTTTGCGGGGGCCGGAAACCGCGCTAGTAAAGTCACGTGCATTTGTGGGTCAGTGTGAAGACGTCTAGCTTTGAGTTTGAAAAGTGAGTGAAAATGAGCCTGGAATGTCATGAGAGTGAGTCGATGGAGAAAGTCATGGAGAAAGTCATGGAGAAAGTCATAGAGAGAGTCAATATGAGTGAAAGTGAAATGATACTGACAATTGGAATTCATACAAAACATGATTAAATAAGAGAGAATGAATCGAAAATAGAAAACCTTTTTGAGAGACAAACTGATGAAATAAACACATCGTGAGACTGGCAACAAAAGCATGCTTCATGGTCGTTTGCATCTCTCACTGTTGGCTTCCCTTGGCCTTCACTCTTCACACAAAGATGACTCCTTCACAAATAACACGTCTCAGTGACTTTGGGCCTGAAGCCGCAGCTTGTCAAGTCGTTACTTTGCACACCCAACGGCCACGTTGGACATCAGCCTCATTGCCTTGTTTGCACCCCCCGCCTTGATCGCCGTTTTACCCGCTAAATTATGCCAACGGGATGAATAGAATTTGCCAATGCTCGCCAAAGCCTGGCGAAGTGGTCAAAGCGGACAATCTTTGGAAAGTGGTGCTTTGAACGAACTGCTGAAGTGTTTTGATGTCCCTGTTTTGTGTTTCTCGACACGGCCGTGCAAGAAATAAATGAACACTATTCCTTGAATTTCGGGTAAAAAACAGAAGAACTCGACAAGGAAAGAAACACCAGGGCGACTACATGGCCAACAAAGAAGATGCACCATTCACACAAAGTACCGATGCGTCCATCTTCGCTCGCCTCACTCGCCCGGATCGCTTGGTCCTCTCCCTGCATGTACAAAAGGGGAATGAAGCAAAGACACTGCAAAGCCCAGCCAATGTATGCGAAAGCCATTACCCGTTGCCTTTCACCGGGTGCAGAACTGCGTCGTCCGCCACGGAGATGTTTAGGCTCGCTTATCGGATGGCTGTGCAGTTACTGTATGATAATTGCAGCGCACAAGCGGAGCACGGGGTACTTCCAGTGGCTTTCTCATTTCCTTGTCCGGATTTGCTCGCTGGTCTTGCATTGACGGACAAATTTGCGTCCAGGTGAACAGGTGAATGTATATTTCCATTGTCCTCGCCGTGTAATTACTGGCTAATTTAAATCTCGACAAGCCGCCATCGTGTGTCCCAACATGGCACTAGTGAACAACAAAGGGCCAAAATTGGACGAGGCCAAGGACCGGAAGGGTGAATTGTGCTACTTTACTCCGCACACGCAAGATGCCAGCGTTCTGTGAATATGCATGAGGCATGTCCGATGTCGATGCCCGCGCCACCAGAAAGAGCCCAAGGCGGTAGGTACAGAATAGAGTGGCGCGTGTTGCCACTGTGGGCCGACAGGGCAACAAACTGATGTGGCTTGGCTTGGCCAAGAGTGGCGTCGGACCCGCCTTGCAGCGCTTGTCCTCTGTATTACAGCTCGCCGGCACTGGGACGGGACGCGAGCCTATATCGAAAATGTCAATAATAATCCAATAATCCAAGAATCCAAGAATCAAAATAATCAAAGTAATCAAAAAACTCAAAAACTCACGTCGTCTACAGAACAAAAATGCCAAGCGATAGTGCTCCGTGATATGCCCATGTCGATCTTGGCCCTGTGCTCGTTCTTTTTTGTCCTTTGTCCCTCGTCCTTTGTGTTTTTCCATCGTATCCTCTGCCTCCTACATTCCAGTGCCTTCTGTGCCTTTTTCTCTGTCCTTTGTTTGTGCCCGACCCAATTAGAGTCGGTCTTATTTCGGATGGCTCGTAGGAAGTCCTGCTCGGGCAATGGCCCGACTCCAAGGCCAGACAAGCTCGGCTTCCACGCGCGTCGATGCAGGTACATCGACTTGCCACGCCCTTGGCCCCTTGGCTTGCCCTGATCTGCCGTCCCCCGCATCAAGTCAACCAATCTAATCGCAATCTGAGTCGGTCTGCCATGGGGCTTCGGGGCTGTCGTCGTTGGTGCTCGCCTTGTTTGTTCATCTAATTTCTAGTGACAGACCGTTGCCTTGAAACACCCACAGAGGACGCCTACAGAGACACCCAGACGGACTGCCGCCATGCACGTCGTCACTGACAAGCGTCTTGTCTTTGCGTGTCTTTTGGCTGTGAACGTACCGGCCGCCATAGAGTGCCCATTGATGTCGTCCCGCTCACACTGCTGCTGTCTTTAATCTATTTCGTCAGGCCCCCTTGGGCTGTCTCTGGGCGTCTCATGCCGCTGGTCTTGGTCTGCGTGCCATCCTTGTGCTTCCGTGTGCACGTCTCCGTCCGTATCTCTTTGCGCCCGGTCTGTTTGTCCCCATCTGTTGTTTGTTTGTGCCTGCACGACCTCGTCACTGGCACGCCAGTTTTCACTCAAGCTCGTATTCTCGTCGCCACAACCAACCGGTGCTCTTTGTCCCCTCTCCCAGACGTTTTATTCCGTGCCCATTCCGTAGACTCCTTCGTCACACCACGCCCCGAGGTCTCAACTATAAAACAGCGCTGCGTCCTCCTGCCGTGCTGCCACTCCTTCTCGTCTCTTATCCTGCAGCTCTCACACGTTTCTCGCCCACTCTCTCCCAGATTCACTCCCCGTACCACTTCACGCCGTCCCACCACCCTTTTCCCAAAATGCGTGTCTCGACTCTTCTCGTGGCCTCGGCGGCCGGCGTCATGGCCCAGGATGCTTCTGGCCCTCTCACTGGTGTATGTAGATGTGCTTGCCTCGACCCAACATATTAGTCTGTCCATCGCCATCTACTAACAGCCATCCCTCCCTCCACAGTCCCGCGGAAACGCAACTGTTACGCACAACAACCCCGCGAATTTCACGTATGTTGCCATCCTGCCGAGCTCCGCCTTTGCTGCCGGCGCTTTCCCCGAAGGCGGCAACTTCGTGGGCGGCGTCTGGGCGGAAGCCGGCCCGGGCGGCGTCGGCGTCACCTACCGCGTGAACATTTCCCACCCGCCCAGCACAGGTGGACCCTTCATGTACCACGTCCACACCCATCCCGTCCCGCCCAACGGCAACTGCTCCGGCGCTCTTGGCCACCTCGACCCCTACGACCGCAAAGACCAGCCGCCCTGCGACTCCAACCTCAAGGAGACCTGCCAGGTCGGCGACTTGAGCGGCAAGTACGGCGACATCTCGTCGGATCCCTACTCCGCCACCTACCACGACCTGTACTCGTCGACGGATCCCAACAGCGAGTCGTTCATTGGCAACCGCAGCATTGTGGTGCACTTTGCCAACACCACGCGCATTACCTGTGCCAACTTCACCGTGGCGGAGCTTACGCTGACCCCGGCCAACCGCACAACGACCGCACCGACCGGCACCCGCACCGGCTCCGGTGCTGGCTCGCCCTCTAACGAGCCATCGTCGCGTGTGACCGTGTCGGCTGCTAGCGGGCATTCCGCTGGCGCGGCTGCTCTGGGTGTCGGTGCGCTCGGCGTGTTGGCTGCCATGGTCCTGGCTCTTTAAGTTGGTTAGATGACCTTGATGAGAGGCGTAGGCATAGTAATGAGGAGGGACTGGGTCTTGCTCACCTATTTTATTGCGCTCCTTGTTTGATTTTGTCAACGCCAGTTTGGGACTGTTTTAGAAGAGCGAGGAACTCGTTGAACCTGGACAGGCAACAAGAAGATAATATCGACTTAATTTCAGACAAAGCCTAATAGAACAATAATCAAACATTCAAGAAGCAGTAAGATATCATAGGTGAAAATGAGCTGTGTTGCAGCAAAGCCGAATTGGACCGGGAAGTGAACAATATTAGCTGAAAAGAGGAATATGTAAATGCAGCTGTTGGAAACCCAAAGACCAAAAACTATTGGAACAAAATATAGACAGTAAAATATAAACAGGTTTTTTTGTTAGTTTCCAGCTTGCTCCAGGTTTGTCACTTGAGTCTCGCATGTCTTCCAAATCTATTCCCGCCCAATAACATAAGGTCCAAAAAGACAAAAAAGAGGGCTCGAAAAAGAGAAGAGAAAAGCTATACAACAAAATAAAATAAAGAATAACAAAAAACAAGTACAAGAAGCAGAATAAAGTAACAAAAATTGAAATCAGAACAGACAACGAAACACAAAACGTCCGAAATGCAAAATAAGTCAAGATGAAGACAGATCAAACCAAATAATGTCAAAAAATACCCGTAAATCCCGGATTTTAATCTCATAGCGCCATGCCATCTTTCAGGCCCCGTTTCTCTCGGCTTTTGTTGGTGTTTTGTCTCTTCTTGTTGAGTCCCATGAATCCCATGCTATCCCAGTCTAAATGCGGTTATCGAGTTTGTTGCGTCGATACAGTAGGTCGTTCCTCTTTCTTGAGTGCACCGGCCGTATTATCGCCTCTTTTGTTGTCCGCCCTTTCCGTCTGAGATGCGAGATGAAAGTTTCCGAAATATGCCGCCTACTCCAGTTCTCGTTGTCTGTCCCGCCGTTTTATTTTTGGTGTATCCCGTAGTCTTTTTTTCCCGTCCGTTTTCCATGAATGCTGTGCGTCGATGCATTTGATTTTGCGCTCGGTGCCCGATTTCCAATAATTGTTTAGCGTAGTTCTTTTTTAAGTCCAAGGTTGCCCTTTATTTATTGTTGAACCACACCAACGGCCGAGATCTGGGGGATCCTCCATGCGGGGTGGATTTGCTTGCCGTCCCGTCCTGCAGCCCCTTTTCGAAGTAGCTTTGGTCGTTGGTCAACTGGCATCCCACTGTTTCTCCCTGTCCCATTCCATTTGCCGCCGTGCCGTATCGTTCATTGTAATAATCATTTACCGCCCAGTATAGTACATGCTTGTTGCTGCATGACCCTCGCTTGCTGGTGTTCCGCTGTGGTCGCCCCAGCCGACGTAGGCGTCCGAGCCGTCTTTGCTGTATGAATAGGGCTGTTGCCAGCTGGCGTAGGCGGTCGTGCCCACGGCACCGGCTGAGAGTGACACGTGGTGGTCCAGAGTTGTTCCTGGAATGCTGTCGACACCCGGAATGGTCGTGGGCGATTGGTACAAGTCGGACATCGCAGCGGCCGCGGCGGCGGCACTGGACTTGCGGTCGTAAGACGAGGATGAGGAGCGGTGGCCGCCATTGCTGCTGTGGGAGTGGTGTCCGCTGGTCATTTGCGAGATGGATGGGTAGGACTGTTGCTGGTGCTGGCCGTGGTGGCCGCCCATGGTGTCCGAACCAAAGGACAGTGAGCGTGGCGGTGGTGGAGGGTACGACCAGCCGAGGTCATCGCCGCCGCGTCCCGTGGCATCAGATGTCCAGGTGGCCGAAGGCGGTGCGGCGTGGGTGGTGTATGGCGAAAAGGCCGGTGTGATGGGCGATTCCTGAGGATAAGATCGCCATGAAGCGTTGAGGTCGCCTGGTTTCGACGAGCTGGGACTGGCATCTGCAGACATCCAGTTTGTCATGCCGCCATGGGAGTAATCAAAAGACTGCCTTCCAGACACTGAGTCTGTTAGTACCGCGTCACTACCTCGACTTGATTTTTTTTTGATTTTTGATTTTCATTTTTTACGTTTCACTTTTCTTTTCTTCATTTTCAACTTGTTTGACACTTGTTGACCTGGTACTTACGTTTCGGGTCAGGTGAAAACGGCTCCCCACCGGACGGCTTCATGGACGGGGGTGCCATAGTCTGGATCGAAGGCATGGTCAGCGGTTGAGTGTTCTGCTGCGGTCGGCCGCGAGGGTCGGGGTTCGGGAGGGTTGCCAGCGAAGGCAGTGGTAGTTGTGTAGGTGCGGGCATGAGTGGTGCAGAGCCTGAAGCGGATGCGGCTGATGCTGCTGCTGATGAAAGATGGTGATGGTGGTGGCCTACCGAAGAGCGTGACGTGGAGTTTTTGCGGGTGTCTGGTGGAGGCTGCTGGTCGACTGGGTAGAAGCTGCATTCTTTCTTGAGACGGATGCAGTTGACACAGCGGCCTTGGATGTCGGAGGGTGAGGGAATGCACCGTATCTTGCGGCGCCGGCAGTGGCCTAGCTGGTTAGTTCCTTTCCCCCCCGCGTACTCTTTGAATTCCTTTTTCCTTTCTCCTGCTCCTCCACCTCTCCATGGACTTACCACATGCTACCGACGTCCTGTGATAGCCAAGTTTGTTTCTTCTCTTCTCAGCGGCCAAGCTGATTGCCGCGTGATCGGACTGCGAGAGGCCCTGTTGCTGAGCCATGCTCATGTTTGCGTCTTGTGCTTGCTGAGGTGCAACAACTGGGGTGGACACGGATCGCTTCAGCTTCATATTCACAGTACTACTCTTTGACAAGGAATCGCGGCGTTCGCGGGGAGACGAGTGCGGTTCTTGGCCGAGTCCCGAGGAAGAGGAGGTCTGGGGGAGCCCGTTGGCGTAGTCTGCGGCGGCCATGGACACGTGGTAGCCGGCAGGCGAGAGGGCCATGTGGGTAGTGCTGCCGCCGCTGGCGGGCGGCGCAGGGTATTGGTAGGACATAATGTCGGTCATTGTGACGGCCGAGGTGGCGGAGGCTGTGGTGGGGGAGAAGGGAGCGTACGAGGCGTACGGGTCGAAGGTAGAAGAAAAGGGCGATGTGGGGGAGAAGGTGGCGGAAAAGGGTGAGAAGGGAGAGGTGGACGACGAGGACGAGGAGTAGGATAGATCTGGAGGCGAGGATGAGGACGATGCCACAGGATATGCAACGGTTGTAGTGCCGGATCCCCAAAAGTCCAGTCTTTCTTGGAGAGGAGGAGGGGCGACGTCGGCCATGAACGGAATGCAACTCTTGTTGACAACTTACAGTGGATGGAAAAAGAAAGGTGAAAGGTTGCGAGGCGAGAGGGTGCTTGTTGTGTTTGAGCGAGGAGATGGTGGACGATGCAAAAGGAAAGGGAAAAGGGAAGGAAAAGGAAGAGCAGAACAGGCCGAGAGAAGGAGAGGGGAGGGAGAAGAAAAAGGAAAGAACAAGAAAAGAAAGAGTAAGGAAAATATAGACGAGAGACGAGACGAGTAAAAGAGCAAAGAAATAAAGGGAAAATACAAGTAAAGAGGAGTTGGTGTCAGAATTATATTGAGCAGGTCGAGTCAAAAGGCGGAGATGCAATGGCAAGGATGAACGGAAGATGGATAGAGGAGAAAAGGAAAGATAAAAGAATATATGAGAGAAAGAGAGAAGGAAAATTGATAAAGCAAGAAACCAAAGACAAGATGGGCGGACGAGATGGCGAATGGAATAAATATAAAGAGGACTGGAGTACCTGTACAAAAAGAAAGGGAGGAGGGTACGAAAAAGAGATGAGGAAGAAAAAGACAGGCCGCACGAGAGATGCACGTATTAGACAGTCTTATGAATTCGTCGTGTGATATAGCCCCCAGTCTGTTCCATCAATAGGAGGACAGGGTAATAATGCTGCAAGTGAAGCTGTAACAGCGGTGCTCCGACAAGTCAAGACCAGACGAGCCGAACGATCCAGAAGAGCCAGAAAAGCCAGACAAGCCTGGCGTAAGTTGAGAATTCGAGAATCGAGAAACAAGGATAAGAGCCAGATAGATTGCTTGGGCCCAGAAAGCAGGAGACCAGTGTCCCCTTTGCTCGGCCGATGATTGACGACACCCGGTATCAGGGTGTTGAGTGCAGCCGAGAAAGGAAAATATGGGGGCCGAAAGCAGCTATCTGGAAGAAAGGCAAAGGAAAGGCCGAGGGGGCAAAAGGCAAAGATGCGTCGAGCCTGGAGAGTGTGGAGAATAGGCAGGTTTGGGCAAGGATGGTGGATGAGAAGATCAAGAGCCGGAAAAAAAAAAGAGATGTGAAGTAAATGGTGGCAGGACGTAGATGCAGTAAATAATGGTGGAAGTGGGCGAGCGAGGAAGGTACGCGGTGCGCTCGAGAGCAGGAAGGTGCGATGTGCGATGGGCTAGGACCGCAGGAGAGGCAGGAACGATGGCCACAGGCGCGTGGATCGTCTCCCAAGAGCCAACGATGGGGTTTGGGTGGTTGAATGGTGCCTAAAAGAAAATAAAAGTAAGGTACAAGAGAAAAAGAGAGGCGTAAGCAATAAAAATTTCGAGGGAATAAAGAGCACCGAGAGGTCGTAAACAAGAGAAATGGGCAATAAAGAGAGCTGCTATTGGGGTGAAGACAGGGTGAATGGGCAAAGAGGCAAAGAGGCAAAGAGGCAGGCGGGCCGGCCATTAACAAGCAAGGAAAGAGCGATGGGAGCAAAGGTAAAGTGGAAGGAATCAACGTATCCAGAGTTCTTTCGTACATGCACAATAGGAAGGCGCCACTGGCAGTGGGAAAGAGGTCTTTTTTTTAACAGAAAGCAGAAACATCAAAAATCCCAACCAGAAAAATGGTAAAGTGACAAACGCTGCTGGCTTGTGCAAAAGGAAGCTTTACGGGGCATGTCCAGTCGCAGAACAGAAAAGACTGGCCAACGGTACAGTGAGCAGGGCGAGGGGTGTGAGAGACGATGTAGACAAAACGACGGACAATGGAGCATATAAGGCGATAATAATAGAATGGGAATACAACAATACATAGCAGAACAGCGAAGAGAGAGGCGAATCGCTGTCACAGGCAGGGGGTTTGACAGGCAGTGTACGACATAATACTCCGTAGGCATCACTGGCAGGTCGACTTTTACGAGGGTAGTGTTACTGCCGGTTCTGGCTCGACCAGGCGGGTGGCAGATACAGAACGATGGACTTTGGCCTGGGAGAGGATTTTAAGGGGCGTGGAAGGCAGGGGTGTAAGGGGAGGGAGGGGGTGTCTGTATGGAATAGGTGAGAGCGAGCTGGGGGCAGTAGCCAACGAAAATAAATGCAAATACTTAAAAATAAGTGAGGGCAGGAGTTTAAGGAAGAGAGGAATGAAGAAAATGAAGCCAAATAGATCAAGATAGTCCCCTGCTGTCCTCATATTTGAGGCTATGGTTCTCGACCTTGCCAGCGATCACGACAGCTAGGGACAATGAAGAAATAAACGAGCAACAAGCAAAAAAAAAAAAAAAAAATGATATTTGACAAGAGAATTGGGCACACTGTTTAACATGAGTGTAGGGTCTCCCTTTGCTGGAGACCACTTTCTACGTTTATTTTTATGTTGTTTATTTTTGGCAAAAGCTGCGTTTGTTGGTGCCAGACGGGAACACGCCTTGGAGTCTACATCTGAGTCTGCCAGTCTTGCCTCTCGTCGGCGTCGTAGTTTTTATTTTAAGTTCCAGTTGGGGAAGTCGTATTTTCCTCTTTGGGTGAGAATGGGAAAGGAGTGTTCCCGATCTAGCTTCTCGTCTCTGGGGCGAAAGACAAGGGTGAATTTGGAGATGCCGTGGGGAATGGAATATGAGGGGCACGGCATATGGGCAGCAAGCTGGTCGAGGGGAAAGGCGAGGTAGCAACACGCGAGAGAGCAGAAGAAAATAATAAAATAAAAAGAAGGTTAAAAATGCATAGAGCAGAAACAAAAGAAAGGAACAAAAAAGGCCTGAACACATGTCAATGTCTGGTTCAACCGCCTGTTTGGGCAGCAAGGCACGTAATGCTCCGGAGTTCCAGGCAAGCTGGTAGGGAGTAATTACGGAGTACGACGTATTACGAAACAAAGGAGAGGCAGCTGGTTGGCCACTTTGAATGGGCTCGGGGCGAGTTGGAAGGGAAAAGGCATCAGGAGACGAGGCGAGATCCAAGACCAGCAAGAAACCGGTTCATTATGAGGGGAAAAGGAGGAAGCCAAGGGAGACTTAGAAGACAGAAAGAAGAGCGAACTCGAACTCAAACTCAAACTCGGGAAGCACAGCATTTGGGGTTGTTGTGTCTGTCGTGCTGCTCGCCTAATTCAGGCGCCGGCTTCTCAGCCTTCTTTTTTTCCTTGTCATCTGGAAACGGCTTTGTTGTTCCCTTTTCCATGTTTGTTTTCCTTGTCTTGCGTATTTGGTTTTCGAGTTTAATTCTCTTGCTCCTCGATGTTCGGTATGGATTCCACGCACATTTATCTTTTCCCACTCGGATCGAGTTCCGACTAGCAGGTGATTTGAGAGAATACTGTAGGGCATAGGGTAAGGTTGTTGAGGAGGACGATGAAGCAAACAGAGGGTGTGCCAATAGCGGCGGCGACTAGGGGCGTGTGGTTGTGACGAAGTGCTGCAGAAGGCGGTTGTTGCAGTACGAATTACATGGAAAAATGAAACATTGAGCATGTACTTTTGTCCTGTTGCAAGGCGATATAATATGGAATATATGAAAAAAAAAAAAAAATGAAAAAAAAAAGAGAGAGAAAAGAAAGGAAACGTGGTTCCCGATTCCAAGCCCGCTGGCCTCGACGCCCTGGCCAGCGTTTCTCGTCGTTTGGCTCCCCACGTCGACAGCCACCAAGGTTGCGTATTGCCCTGTCGTGTTTCAAGAGTACGTAGGCAGGCCTTAGGCTCAAGCCGATACGTCGTGAGAACTTACAGAGGACGATACAATCATCATCGGCTTTTTTAGTTGGACCGCCCTGTCGACCCTGTCAACCATGTTGCCTCGTATGTTTTGTCTTTTCTTTCACCTGTCTGCGCTAGGCACGGCCCATCGACTCGCCCAGCCGTTAGCCGCAAGAGCGAGAGGACTTGGGGGCAGGCCTAAAGACCAAAAAGGGCAGGGATGTTGGAGTAGGTTGACAGAACGCTATGGATTGTTTGAATATGGCGAATAGTGCAGTGACGGTCATATGTCAATGTTTAAGTGCCTTTTTTTAAAAAAAAAAAAAGTAGTAATAATTGGCTTCCCTGGAAGGCATCGTTTTCCGTTGTCCCTGTTGTCCCTCTTATCGTTTCTTCATTCTACCTAGACCTGCGTTGTTTTCTCGGCCAATCCAGATGGACCGATTGCACGAGTGTGATGCTAGTTGGTAACGAGGGTTTGAAAAAAAGCCTCAGTTACGTCAGGGATGGTGAGCTATATCCCTTTCATATTGTGTCATTTCGTCACTTTTACTCGATATTTCCCTATTTCATTATCTCTCTTCGTCGAGTCTTTTTCGTCGTGTCTCTCTTCAGGGTTGTAAACAAACACGGCTGTGGCACATGGCCAATCCCGAGAAACCAGGGCGGGAGACAGCCAGACGGCAGAGAGGTAGGGGACGGAAAGAAGGAAGAAAAGAAGGTTTAGAGTTAAGACAGAAGACAAGGGAGGGAATACCAAGTCACGGCATGGCGGCCGACCACTCAGCCACGCGATATAGAAAGCACTATGGGAACAGGCGATTGCGTTTCGCGGCTTTTTGCGATGCTCTTGCGTCCTTTGTGGCTTTTGTTTTTCCGTGGCTCGTCTAAGTTCTACTTTCGAATTGTATTCACAGTTCTCCTTAGATGGGACGAATTAGAGATTGTAGGATAAATCGAAAGGGAAGAAAACGGAAACGAAAAAAAATCTTTTAAAAAATGAAAACAAAACAAGAAAACCCGCAACTGAAGCGAGCAACACCCGAAGCCACAATGCATGCGCAATGCAATGCAGGAAAAGACATTGACCACCTGTTGACACGTGCATTTGGCAGGGCGGGCGGCTGAAACTGGAGTTCGTTGTGTGCAAATCGTCGCATTCTACCACGATATAGCCATTGACGACGGACGACGCAATGGGGCGTTTCTTGGTGTTGTATTTCTCTCGCTGTTTTGTAATGCAGGTACACCTGCAGCAGTCGGCATTTGTGTAAACCAAGTACGATGGATTACGGAGTGCTTGTACGAAATACATTTATTTAACATTGCTTGCAAAAGTGTAATGAGTACGGAGACTACAGAGGTACAGATACATCTGCGTAGTCTGGCTTTCTTGGGACAGGGGAAGAACAGCGAGATAGGGGACAGCGACCTTGAGACCCTGAGCCACCTCGGAGATTCCGGCGACCTTGAGTGCAGGGTTGAAAAGAAAATGTGCGTGCGCAAGCAGGGGAGGCAGTCGGAGACGGACAAGACGTTGAAATTCGAAGTCATATGGAAGTCACAGAGAAGCAAAAAGGAAGACAAAAAGAAAACATGGAAGCCGAAATCAAAGGCAACGGCCAAAACGAGCCAAACATCTTCATGTGTCACAGGGATTTTTGTGCATGTTCTGCGTTTTGTCCCAAACGGTTAATTACGGCCTGGACAGGCTTGTTTTGGTAGCATTGCCTGAAGACTTGCTGATTCTGAGGCGCACTACACAGGCAGCTGACAGGGGATTTGGTGAGAAGAAGGCAAAAGGAAGAAAGCAAACAGACAACAGAAACAGCATCCTGGCATGATTCTTTCCTTCTAGAACCCCAGAACCCTCAAAGCTTGTGACCCAAGATATAGCCGGTCGGAAAGATGGCAAAGGAAGCGGCAAAGCAGAAGGGATGAAAGACGAGGAAAGAAAAAAAAAAAAAAAAAAAAAAAAAAAAAAAAAAAAAAGAAGACAAAGAGAGAAAAGTAACTCCGTTGTCGATCATTACCCCGTGTAATCATGAATGCATTTCTACAGTGTATTTACTCGTTACTCCGTGTTAATAGCCTCATCTACTCCGGATATGCACTGCATAATTTGTCAGTGTCTGGTGCATTGTCTCATGTTTGGACGTTGTCACTGAAACCTTTCAAAGTTGCTGTCTCGGCTAAAGGCGAGGAAGATAAAAACAAAAAAGGATGAAAATAAAAATAAGGAAGCAAAGTTGGCAGCAACAAATCATCCCATTCTGAATTGTTGAAGCCACCAGCCAGAATAGGCTCTACACGTCTGTCGTGCGAAGCGACGCAATTCTCACACCGTGCAGATTTGGATGTTTTGATTTTGATTTTGACTTTGATTTTGATTTTTTTTAATGTAAAAGACTCTGTGACAAGTGCTGTGCATAGCACTTTTGAATATCGAGAAGCTGTCCATTAACTACCGTTAATATGGAGTCAATATATGGGCGGAACGGCGTTGAGTGCGAGCCCGACTGATAAGGAATGGCAATTTGGCAGTCTTCTAGAAGGTGTGGGAAGAGGAAGTAACCGTGCCGGAGAGAAGCACAAGAGAAAGTCCTACGTCGTACTGAAAAAAGACGTAAAACACCACCTGTTCGGACGCAATTGCTGCTGTTGCATTGTGTTGAGCAGAGGTCGATCAGGTCTGTTCGCGGATGTCGTGTCACATGTTCTGTGCTTGAAGACGAGCAAAAGAAGAGAGAGAGGGAGGCACAACAAAAAAAAGTTTCAAAAAAAAAACAAAGGCTAATATGGAAAACTTCACGAGTCCGAATTGATGGCTCCAGCTCCATTAATAGAAGTATATAATACGCCTTCGCCTTTGTTAGGGTATGTACGTCGTATATTGATTATGGGAAGAAGGCGCATTTCTCCCGCTGTTGGTGAATTGAAAATGGGGATTGGCAAATCAAAAGCAATCCCAGGAGCCTCTCTTTGATGAGAATGACCGAATCAGCCAAAAGAGTGCAGTGCTTACTGGGTAGTAGCAATCGAGAAGTACTCCATGCTCCGGACACAACACGTTGCATTGCGGCATACATCAACAGGGTCGCGGCCAAAGCGGCCAGCGACCAGCAGCCAGTAGCCAGCAGCCAGCAGCCAGCAGCCAACGGCGAAAACGTCACAGGGCGACGGCTTCCTGCTGGCATTGGCGGTTTTACGAGCATGACGCCGGATCACAGAGCCTCCAACTCCGGTATGAGGTCAAAGTCACAAGGACAGGCAGTCACAGCAGCAACAGGCCAGTAACAAGCAGGAAAAAGACACAGCACAGACGCAGACACAGACAGACAGGAGACTGGCATAAACTGGGCTGACCGTGGCTTGACGGGGCTGGTTCTGGTTGTTGACCGTTGGCTACAGACAGGGATCTAGGGTCGAGCATGGCGACGTGGACAATGTGGAAAGGAGGGAAGAGAGGGAGGGAGGAAAGAAAACAGCCAGAGATTGGTTGTATCGTACTACGCTGTGGCAGCCAAAGAAAAAAAAAAAAAAAGACCAAATTACACCGAGATTTTGCCAGCTCGTTTCCACACTTTGACATTGTCTATTTTGTGCAATCTCACGAGAAGCACGTCTTCAGGGCCAGCCTAAAACTGTAGGCAAAAGAAGCTGTTTGCATTCTATTCTGGTCACGTCTTTCTGTAAGGTAGCGATGGCCATCCCCGGGGAAGGTATACTCTCGGCTTTCACTATAATAAACACACGAATAGATTGCTGTGTTTTGTCTTTTCCCGACAACAGCTTCCAGTTTTCCCGTCAGTTCCCAAACCCAGCCAAACAACGTAGCAAAAGAGACCCTGAATGTCCGATAGTGCAGGCACACCAAACTTCTATTTTGTTCTTAAGGTCATCCCACTCACTATGCATAATGGCCCACAACCAGCTCTCCTTGCAGGATTTGTTTCAACGCCTGTTTTGACCGTTGGTTTGGTCCACTGTAGGGGCAACACAGGCCAGACGTCAACAAGCCAGTTCCTCTGCGCTGTATAATCAGTCGACATGGGTGCCAGGGTCTGCTAAATTCGCGAACAATGCATTGACGATTACAAAGAACATTTCCCTGTCTCACAAAATGCAGGCACAAATTCGATGACGGACAGGTTGCACGATTCACACAAATAGCCGCCGGGGTGTCCTGCTTTGTGTTGCTTGTGTCTGTTGGTGCGCGTGGGCAACGGCGTGGGAGAGTGGGAGTAAAGTAACCCTGCATGTCAACAGCGGCCCTCTTGTGCGCCCCCATCTCCCCATCTCGCATCCACAGCCCCCCCAACTTTCGGTCACTCCCTTTTGTCTCCTTTTCTTTTTTTTTTCTTTCTTTTTTTTTCTTTCTTTTTTTCTTTTTTTTTCTAAAAAAAAGATCCAGTGCATTGGTAATCATGGTCAAAGACGTGCAGGTTCGTCGTACGCAGTATGGAGATGTACTTTCGCCCTTCCAGAAAGAAAGGACGTTCTGGCGTCGTAGACACTGTTTCGTCGCTTTTCGCTGCCGACATCGCCCCGACATAAGAAAGAAATATGTAGATGCCAAAAAGACAAAAATAAACAGCCAAAAAAAGCAACACCAAGCAAAAATAGGTCATTGCGTACGTCGCTCCCATCCCAACTTGTTTGTTGACGTTGCCATCTTTCATGGCAAAATGGTAAAAATAGATTGCGCGCACAGAACGGGAGCATGGCGCCGACTTGGCCGGCATATGACGGGCATGATAAGACGTGAGCCGACGTGAAGGATGAAAACATGAAAATGGAAAGAGGGTATTTTACATGACGCTCGGCCGAGCAGTCTGCTCTTTTATTTATTTTCTGCCCGGAATAGCGTCCCAGGACGATCACGGGAGCGACTAACTCTCCCATTCTGCGCCTCTTTCCCATGCGCTCTTCGCACCTTTTCTTTCCGAATGCTGTCTCTTTCTTATTTTTCCAATCGTCTTACCGTGGTTCGCGGCCGCGGACGGTTCGTGGCGAGGTGGAAGGGAAAGAAGGGAGCGAGGGAAGAAAGAGGCACAGAGGGTGAGGAGGGGGAAGAGGAGATCGCTGGGAGCGGCACAGATGACGGGTGGCGAGACTGTTGAAAAACAATAAATCGTGGAAGACGAAATGTTGGAGGGACGGACTGCACAAAACGTGGAGAAGGACGGCGGGAACCACAGGGGAGGGCTCCAAGTCGACCAGGATTTGGCAACGGTTCGTCGCTTCTTTCACGTCTAGGGCCCTTCGCCCTTCTGCCTTTTCACCGCTCATGACCTCCCGCTGCTGATGTCTGGGGCTGCCGTGTCTCTCCAGACTTTTCTGTTGCATCGATTGCCGTCTGGGGAGGACAATACGACGTAGGTTGAGAGCATTGGGTTGATCAGAAGGCCAGTATTTCGTGTGTGTTTTTTTTCTTTCTTTCTCTTTCTCTTTTTACTTTTCCGTCCTACCTCCTTTCTGATGATCATCATTACGTTCCCTCTTTTCTTCGCGACCACTCGGTCTGTGCTCAAAAGGGCCTCTCGCCGGTCCCGACGGGCAACTCCGCCAGCGGTTGGTCCGAAGACGTTGCAACGAACATGCTCCTCTGGCGAATGGCGAACGATGGTACGACATGCGTCGTGCGTCGCAATGCAGTACTTGGGCTCGAGGTCAGGTTGGAGAACTTGCAGGCAAAGACCCGCCAAAAATGAGAACCACAAACCTCGAGACATCTGTACCTCGCCAGAACGCGTCGCATGGAATGATTGGCAATGTGGCAAAACAGACAAGGACCAGGCTATTTGAAGAAATGTCAAAGAGACAGAATGACGGGGTGCGGATTACGGAGGTAATATGACTAGTCGTTAACAGATGAACCGTTGACATTGCGATAAAACGTATACACAAACACACACGTACACACACGTACACACACAGAAAGACCGTTGTAAGCTAGGTGCTTGGTCTTGCCCCGTCTTAAAAAGATAGGATGAACTGTGGCGTTCGATAGAGTTTCCTTGACAACTATGGAGCACGTCTTGTTCTGTTTATGCAGTTTCAAATGCAGCACAACAGGCAAAAAAGGATGAAGGGTGAAACGAGGTAGAAGTACGTGAAGAAGAAGAGAAGCCGAAAAGAAGAAGGACGAAAGAAAAAAGAACAAAATCAAAGTCAACGACACCTCTTCCGAGTGGATCAAGATTGATCCACGGCAGGGATGCTGGATGCCTTGTCTCTTGTTCACGAACGCTTCCCCCTCGTCGGACGTCGGAGCAGGGGGTCTGTTTGAATTCCACTCTTTTCGACGGACTTTGTGGGTACTTATGCTCGAGCGTCTTATTGATGTCAAATTGCTCCGTACGCCTACGACATACGACATACGAAGCAGGTCGTATTGGCCGTCTTCTCTGGTTTATGCGCCCGTCGTTTGATGGTCTCGCTGTGTGTCACCAACTCGCCTCGAGAAGACCGTCCTGGCAAAGCCACATCTCTTCTCTGTCGACATGTCGAACTTGGATGGTCCGTGCTGGGGAACCGTCTTGAAACTGTTCGGGACGCCTGCCGTGTGAGGTTGTCGGCATGTCGATTGTTGATGACAGAGGCAAATGACGAGGCTCAAGTGTGATGAAAGCACGCCCGTTATCGCCCATTGCTTCCCACCGGTGTCCATGCGTCCTTTCCACGTGCTGGGCGCATGTGTTCTTGCCCACAGACGTTGCTTTCCCTTTGTGTGCAGGTTAACGTGCGGTTTGCGTGCTAGTGAAGGGGGGGGGAAATAGAAAAAAAAAAAAAAAAAAAAAAAAAAAAAAAAAAAAAAAAAAGATATTTAGAAGCACATCAAGGACACATAACACCAACAATACAACAATATTAAGCTTGGCCCAAATATCGTCAGTTTCTGCGCCATTGCCAGCCACCATATATTTTACTTCTGTAGCTATATAACTCCATCAACATCCTACGCGCCTATTGCATCCAAACACTTTTGATACCCATTTATGTCCAACCTTTACTTTTCTCGGCCAAACTCGCACACCCTCTAGGTTCAGGCAGATTGTGAGAAGCACCGAAAGACAGCCCGCGTCCGGGCCTTGGTTGAAACAGGCGGCAATTTATACGCACGTGTTGGAGACGGAAACGTTGGCGAGGCAATAAAGAGGAGGAGATGGAGGAGAGCAGCTTTGAGAAATACCAAAAATAAGATGTCATATAGATTAAGACGCCGCAGACGAGCCACACTCACGCCGCCTGCACTTTGTTTTCGGTAGCCAGGACGGTTTCTCCTGAGGGCTATATTTCGAGCCGGCGGCTATGGTGGGTGGACTGAATAAATTGGAGAAGTGCTCACAGGCCAAAAAAGAAACGTCGCAAAAGAAGAATAAGAAGAGCAAAACGGCCAACGCACCCACACATCGATCTGCCTCCGACCTGTCACTTTGGCTTTACCCGCACTGACGTCTGTGCAACGCGCGCTCCAGGCCTGGTCCATGCTTGCCTGCCATCCAGCGACAGGGCTCCTTGTCGAGGCCTGCCAATGACACTGCACATCAGCATTCTCCTTCTCCCCTTCTCAGCCATCGTGGAGCCGGCTGTTCGTCCTGGCCGGTTCGCTGCTCCGTAGGATAAATTTTAGAATTATTACTCCGCTGTCCTCGTTTTATCTCGCCTGCTGGGGCCAGGGTGAATCCCTGCCATCTCGGTCTCCCACTCGTCAATACGACCAGGGGGGGTGTTGGTGTCCATACCGGTGAGCGCCAGTCTTCTCCACCGGACTGTCCATCATCCGACTCTGCGACGCTGTATGCTTGGACTCCGTAGCTTCTATCGGCTCCACCCTCCTTTTTCTAAGAAGGTAGGTGAATCGACCGTCTCTGTGAGGTCAAGATAGTCCAGTGATGAATACGACAATCAACGATGGCCATTTCTGCGCTGTCATTTTGTTCCTTTTATTTTTTTAAACGAAAAGTGTATATACAAATGTATCCTTCCAGTGCAAGATTCATCGCCTAGGACGTCCCCAATGCACCATTTGTGGTCATCGTCTTTTGTTTAAACGGCTTGGATGCCGAGAGCCTCCCAAACACGTCGAGCCCAAAAGCCTTGATAAACGTCTCGGCTCATTGCCGACTGTTGTACCCAAACCTGGCCGTCCGGGGCCCGTTCACAGATTGCAGTGCTCGGTTCATGGACGGACCGGCCATCTGACAAGGGCATGACAGCTCGTGTCGGAGGGGCTGAAATAAATAAATAAATCAACCTACACACGAACGATCGACCAGTGTCTGGGACACCGTCAGATCAAGAAAACCAGTGCTCTCCCAAACTGTAACACATGTGAAGTCGTTCATCTCAAGTTGAGTCTTGTGATTTCACGGATGATGCGCAGCTTGGGTTTTTCAGTTTTATTATTGGCAAAATAAAAAGAGGGCCTTGTCTTCAGCTTCCGCTGCATAGTCGCAGAAGATCTCCTGTGTCGGCAAAATGAACCATCTGGCAAGATACACGCCACAGAGACACCAGACGAAAGGCAACCAGACTTGAACGCATCCAGGCTGCTTTCAGACTGCAGATCGGCGACTCGCCTGCTTCTGATCGACGTCTCTTCACACGAGCACCTCCAGACATCCTTGGTTTTCCTTGGATTTCGTCGTTTTTGGCTGTATCAACTCGAACGGTGTGCGTTGTCTTGACAGTTATTGAGTCGTGTGAAGTAATATTGTGCAGGTGTGCACACTCAACTCGAACGACTCGACTAGGTGGACATATATCCTTACTTGTATATACGCATAACCGGTCAAGCCATTGTACTATTCTTACAACGTGGCTTGTCTTCAGAATGCACAACTCAAAACTCGCCCTTTTGCGCGACGGTTTCACAACTGGTCTCTGTCCACGGTCAATACAGAACGCACGACAAGAACTAAATTCAAATTCCTCGTACAATGCGGATGAGGCTCTGCATGTCTTTTGCCCCCGAATAATTTACCTTCTTGTTCACATCCCTGCCCCAATATATCCCGCTCCTCCACACGGCCTTGTCGACTGCCGGCCGGATCAGCCGCGAATCGGGATCCTTTGCTCATCTCGGCCTCGGTAGTCGCCGTACCATATCCGAAAGAGGGATGTATGAGTTCAGGGAGCTGGGTTCTTCTTCTTTTTTTGTTGTAGGTTTCTGTTTTATCATTAATTCCCAAGATAAAAAAATGACGAAAACAAGGACGACAGAAGCAAGGACGACAAAAGCAACGAGACCCAGACCTACACAACTTCAGTCTCCGACAAACGACGAGCAACGCCATTCTTTCTCGCCCAGGAACGGCCAGATGGAACGACCAAAAATGGGGTTGCAGAACGGGTGCCGGCGATGTCACGTCCGGTCCTTGCCTCGACCGCCGAGCAAAATAAAATAAATATAAAGTGGGAGGGCAAAAGAGAATGCCCAGCCTTGGCTCTGGCGGTTCCGGAGGATGCGGCCCTCGCGATGCGGAACCATGGTTGTACCTCGACCAGTCCTCCGTGCATTTCCCCTCTTCTCTTCCACAGTTCACCAGTCAGAGCTCGGTGTGCCCTCCCCCCAAACACTCGTTTCCCTGTGGCCTCTCTTACGGACAGGCCTTCCCCTCTTATTGAAACTCCCGGTTGCGTGCCCGATAGGCGAAGGGCGCGTATGGTCAGGACAAAGAGTGGGTGTGTTTAGTCGCCCCTGCATGGTGGGCAGACCTGCCAGCCAAGGTGAAAAGTGCTCAGCAGGTCAGTCAGTCGCCAGATCAACTGGACAAAATCAAGGAGAAACACTCGAAAACAAGCAATGCCGAGCTATGGCTCGCACAGAGGCTATGGCGCCTGGGCGCGTTGGAACCTGGCGGCGGTCGAGCCCACAAAACGCTAAACGGGACAGCATCAAAGCAGAAGGAGGCATCGAAACATTGTGTTCCACGGTGAGCATTTCTCACTTCTCACGTTCCCTTGCGAAGAAACACGCTCGACCAAGGTTGTGGCCTGCGGAGGGTTATAGTTGGCGAGGCGTATGATATATCGCAGGCGTCAAAGCACGACTGCCTCACATTCACAGTGTTCCTAACAGCGTGCGTAAGACCTACACACTGCGTACACTACGCGCGAGATGCCTCACAGTAGACTGACAGGCAGTCACACCAACAACCTTCTCCCCCCCCCCCCCCCCCCCTCATAGGGTCTCCGGCATCGGGAGCGTTATTCTGCACTCGGAAAACGAGTTTACCTCGTTTCGTGCTACTATTTTTGGCTTTCTGCTTGCTCTCCTTTGCTCGAAGCGTGACGAGAGATGCCGAAAATGGATGGCTGCAACACAAGAAGGAGTATCCAACTGAAGCCAGTCTACGGCACCGCATACATGACTTGTCCATTTTGGGTAGATGCGAAGGAGACGACGCGCCATGACATAGACATGATGAAACGTCATAGCATCAGGATATGGACGTGCAGGTGAAAAGTATAGAAACATTTGGAAACGTAGCCAACCAACGATGGAAAAAAGAGACATCTGTCAGTGATTTGTATTGCAAAGAACAAGAGAGCCCAAGACGAAGAAGCATAGAAACAAACACAACATAAGAGTTTTCCAATCAACTCTTTATAATTCCGAGGCCTCATTGCGATCACTGGATGCCGCACTGCACCAGCGTGTATGTGTAACAACTGGATCAACAATTCATCGCTTGTTGCTTCGCACGCTGAGAATGCAAGTCGTATTCTGTCTCAAGTATCATACAAGGTCATAACGTCATACTTTTGCCCACGGTCTGGTGGCACTGTTTCTCCACACACTGACTACGTGCCTCCTCAGTCCTGCAACCGCCACAGCAGCACAATCAACGTAATGTACGCAGAAATGCTCAACAAGCTCAACATGGCCACACTGTTGCCGCTCGTGCGGAACTTCTTCTTCGTGACCATGCGCGTGTAGGCTGTGCTGCGGTGGCCGGCGTGCGTAATGTGCGGCTGCTGGTGGAGGTGGTGGGCCGCGCCTGTTGTGCTTGCTTGGCCCGGCTGCTCGCCGTCGACCGTCTCGTCGTAGTAGTCGCCATGGCTGTTGTCCTCCTCCTTGGCCTCTTCCTGGGTGCTGAAAAACTGCCGGTTGCCCTCGTACCGGCGGTAGATGGCAACGAGCATGACAGCCGCGCCGTAGACAGCAAAGAGCGCGCCAATGGCATAGAACTCGGCAGTAAAGATCTTGAGAACAACGAGCGCAAAGGAGAACTGCGACAGCGCCGTGCGCATGTAGGCACCCTCGAACGTGCGCTGGGCAGCACGGATCTCAACAAGTCTGGCAATGTCAGCAGCTCGTTTTCATGAATCATACGCGGCGTAAGTGGTGAGCACGCAAACGCACTCTTCCGAGGTCAGGATCACCGACCGGGCACGGTGCAGCCGTAGCTGTAGCCGGTCCTCGGGGTGCGGATACAGTGCCTAGGAGAGTCAGCCGAGGCCCCGACCGGAAATATCACAACGCATAGCAGCCAGGGGACACCCTGACACGGAGACATACCTCAAACATTGTGCACAATTCGGTCGAAGAGTAGTAAATACAACCCAAAAATAGAAGTAAAAAAGGTATGAGAGGCCAGTTGGAAATGAGTAGACGATCAAGACTCTCTCGGTAGAAATCGCGATTAACCGGTGCAATGGCGTCGAGTATTGGCTCCGGCTGAAAGCCGTCAGGGCGGCATGAGACCGTACACTCTCGACAGCGGGTGGCCTGCGTAGCCCGATCACGGCCAGAGGGTTGATATAGCCCTATTGAGAGTGAGCTGTGTTTCGCTGGGGTGCTTTACTGCAGAAAAGAGGACAAAGCACAATGAAGCATCACCACTTCACAAAACGTCACAACAGTGCAATTACGCAGCTCCAAGGCGCCTTCCCGCCATAATTTTGCAAGCTCCCCAGGTACGTCCACCACCTAAAATACGCCATACAAGCGAGGTCACGTGTACACAGCTAGACTAGAAACTGGGGCCTGATAATCTAGGCGCCAAAGCCCCCCGTTTATGCACTTGAAGCCAAATGCGCCAGTGGCAGCCTTATTGCTACAGCTGGCGTTACTGAGGAGAGCTCCGGCCACAAGCGCCGTTTGCAACTGCAGAAGCAGCGCACTATTGCCACACCAAGACGACCCAGCCCGCCGACAGCAAGCGCTACTGAGTTCCTTCGTATTGCGAGATCGACTGTTCGTTCTTTTGCCTGTCTCGTTTTCATTCCTCATGCAACGTCGCCGGCAGACACCGCAGAACAACACAGCGCCATTTTCGTCGCCATCGACCTCGACGTCGCATTCTGGAACCGCCGGCTTCCCACAGCAGAGACAGAGCCAGAGACAGAGGCAGTCCTCGACGGGCACACAACCCCCGACCTCGTTGATGAACAGCGGCATCGAACTACGCGATCGATCCGCCCGAGCCGACCGATCCGCCGCCCACGGCACCAGCAGCAGCATCAGCAGCCGGCAAGGGCTCTACCAGCGCACCTCTTCCGCCGCCGCCGCGTCGTCTGCGTCCAACTACGCCTCCTACCAGGCACCGTCCCTCCACGCCCAGCCGCCCGTCTCCGACACAATTTTCATCATGAAGCCGCTCGTGGGCGCGATTCAGGCATGGTCCTGGTGAGTTTCTCTTGCTGCGAGAGGGCGGAAGTAGCTACAGGAAAACGAAACATGGCAGCGATACGCAAATGATGCTAACTGCCCAGCGTCGTCATCTCCGTCTTCGCCATCCTGATCCTGTCAATCATGGGCCTGCTCTTCCGGGCCAACCACCACGAGATGGTCGGTGGCGTCGACGATCCCGAGAACGGCCCCGAGGTCGCTGCCACGATCTTTGTTGCGGTGCTGGTCTATGCCGTATGTTGTTTTCGTTTCCGCCTCCAGCCGCATCTCGCCATCTCTCGTTGGCTGAAACGTTGCTAACTCACCCATCTCTCCAGGGCTTCCTCGTGTTCTGCGGTCTCCAAGGACTGCTGCACCTACGCGAAAACCGGCGAGGGGCGATTGCGCTGTAACGACCCACGCGTGTGTGTATATAAAGCTGGAGTCGGAGAGAGCCTCCTGGATCAGGATGGAATTGGGGTCGGGACCGGGATCGGGACCGGGAATATCTGAGAACAGTTGAGGGCACCGTCGACGCCCTCCCATGGAGACCATCCCACACAGAGTTCGCATGGCCTGAAAGCCCGGCTCCTCATATGATCTCTTCCGTGGATCCGTGCCATCGTGTCCGCGGTTACTACGTGCCATATTTTGCTTTGTTTTGCCTGTTTTGCGTTCTGTTTTTCTGTTTTCTCTTTCTCATGGTTTTCATCTTGCATGCTATTCATCCGCATGCCGTTTGTCTGTTGTCGGGCATCGGTGTTTTGTCCTGTCTCCTTTTTTGGCAGCTGTATATTTACAAATAGATGTATCCCGTCGTCGCCGCCATCATCGACGCCGAGTCGGGTAAAAATGCACCCATGTTGTGCCTTGCAAAGAATAGACTGCAAAGTCTCCATGAAACTCAACGCTGCTGGCATTTGCACCAAAGCCACAGCTAGGACTTGTCGTCGTCCCAACTCGCGAGGCATATTCCGCCGTAGCCTCCACTCTCCACGCAAAGTTCGACAACATACATGTACGAGGGAGTGACGACGATGTGACGCTTTAGTATCGAGGCTCCACCTCTGCTGCCTGCACTGCCTGAAAGCCCCAGCTCTCTGACAGGTCAAGTCGTTCTAAAGATCCAATCAGCCGCCGAGGCGCCGCCTCCGCGCCGCGCGAAACAAAATGAGCCAAGTGAGGAACCAGAGCCACGCTGCGCGTTGTTAACTTTCTGCTGGTTCCACAGCCGTACGAATTCACATCATCATGGTCTTCCTTTGAAGAGCGTCGTGTAGCACTTTCGAAAAATAGCACAATTTATCTAATTTGAGTCAATTGGGCATGCCGTTTCTGGACTGCTGCCTGCACGTGATGCTGTTCCAACACCGGGGCACAGGCAGCAGACCCCCTCCTGTAAATCGGAAGCCGGATTGTGGAAGGAAGTGGTGAGGTGCTGTTCCGTGAACAAACACAAGAGGAAAGTGCGACGCGAGCTTTTTTTTGGCACATTCTACACAAGACAAAGACAAAGAAAAAAAAATTAAAAAGTAAATAATATTGGCTGTTCCTTCTTGAAAGTTCAGCTAGCCGCGCTTTCCCCTTTCACGATGAAAGCTCCAGAAGGATCACTTTCAAGCTGGGAGTGGTGGGGTGCTCTTTCCGCCCAGGCCTTGATCTGCCTAACGGCTCCGAGACGACATTCGAAGGAATCAGATGGCAAAGAGGGAAAGTGCAAACGCCAACATAGTCACGAACTACACATGTCCTTCTCCCCCCTACTTTAGCTCCCATTTCTTCATCTTTGCCGGGATCCATTCTGACCGCTTGTCCTCTTAATCCAATGACCTCGCCTCTCTTCCCTCGTCTAGGCTGCAGCGTCCCCTGTTCCCAGCATATCACGGCTCAGAAGGGGGTTCGATCCGCTTCATCGACACTGGTGAGATTCTCGAGAAGTATATATTTGTCCTGGCCGCCAGCTCAATTCCTGTTGTGTCTTGGTGCACACTGTCATCGGTGAGTTTAAACATCTTTGCAACATCTTTACCAAATCATTTGCTTGTTTCTACCACACGGCATTGCGTCAGAGTCTTGCCTTTCGCCATACTTTTGTGTTTCTTGTCCCAATTGGCTCGCCTTCTTGTCTTTTCTTTTGAAATATAAAATTAAAAATATACATAAACTTCAAAAACAGCAGCTCCTTTATCTTCGTCTACCTCTTCCCCGCTCCTCGGATCACCCCGTTCACTTCTTATTTGCATTTGCAGTCTGTTTTGTTGACATTGCCGTTCCAGAGCTGCTTTCTTATCGAACATCAAACAAACGTCGTTGCCTTTACCTCCGCACCCCCTTGCACGTTCTATCATCAGACACTTCCATTCTTCTCCTCTAAAATCAAGCATGATGCCGTTCCTTCAGCTGCCGCCCATCCCGGCGCCGCATGCCGAGCTACCGAGCTATCTTGAGCAGCACCCAGACAAGCCCATGACAGAGCTGTTTGAGCCTTACCGCAAATATGAGGCCAGAGTGCGCGAGCTGTATGCCCAAGAGCCCGGCCACCCGGTGCTCGTGGACCCGCATGTCAATGTGCTGCCGCTCTTCACGGAGGACACGCCCAAGCTGCAGATTCGGGCCCGTGATACGAATGCCGAGCCGGAAGACCTGAAGGCCAAGTACATCATGTCTCTGCCCAAGGAGAACCGCAGGGCCAACGGCTCCCCGGCTGTTGTGCCGTCCATTGAGGCCTTCCAGGGCAACTTTGCGGTCTTCTCCGAGTCGTCGCTAGCCGACATTGGTTGGGAGAATGTCGTGGCTGCTGGCTCGTCCGTCGTCAACTGCCTGTTGCCCGTGCCGGACGAGTTCAGCAAGTCTCGTCGGTCGCTGCGCGAGTACTACCACGAAAAATTCTGCCCGGCGTCCGACGTCGATCTGTTCCTCTACGGCTTGACGGAAGAGCAGGCTATCGAGAAGATCAAGGAGATCGAGGCCGGCATCCGCGACTCCATCTTGGCCGAGACGACCACGGTCCGCACCAAACACGCCATCACCATCTGCAGCGAGTACCCGACCCGCCACGTGCAGATTGTCCTGCGCATTTACAAGTCAGTGTCCGAAATCCTGGCTGGTTTCGACATTGACAGCTCTAGTGCCGCCTACGATGGCAAACAGGTCTACTGCACGCCGCGTGCCCTGCAATCGTACATGACCCAGATCAACCATATCGATCTGACACGCCGCAGCCCGTCGTACGAGAACCGTCTATCCAAGTACAGCCACCGCAACTTTGAGGTGTTCTGGGGCGACCTCGACCGCTCACGCGTCGACCCGACAATCTTTGAGCGCAGCTTCAACCGCACGCTCGGCCTGGCACGTCTTCTTGTGCTGGAGCGTCTACCCACAGCTGACTCGCGCCAGTCGTATGCCACGAAGCGCCGCCAGGAGCGTGGCCGGCCGCCACTGTACAATTCCCACTATCTCCACGGCAAACTCGGCAATATCAAGGACCAGCACGAGGACGAGGTCGCCGAGTGGGTCACTCCGGACGACGTCAACAACTATGATACATTTGTCCTTCCGTATGGCCGAAAGTACCATGCGAAGCGCATCGAGAAGCTGTGCTACACGCGCGACCTTCGTGAGTTTTGACCATATGCTACAGTACCAGTACCAACTGCTCGCGAACCATTCGATTGACCTCATCCAGTTTTGAACGCAGAGTGGAATCAGAAGAAGGACCGTGAGGTCTATCTTCACAGACACCCCGCCTTTGTGAGTGATACTTTGCAGGGCGATAGACTGCGCCTGACACGCATGTGCTGACTACCGCAGTTCGGTCGTGCTGAGGATGTCATGGAAGACTGCTGCTGTTTCTGCCCCAAGCCGCAGACAGACAGGGAGAAGGAGGTTGCAGAGGAGGAAAGCAAGACGTACATCTCTGGCAAGATCTCTTTCGTGACCGATGACCCAGGCCGGCAGGTACGCTTCCAACCGCAGAAACGGACATATTTTCATCACTCACACTAACCTCTCAAAGCAAATCGGTTCTTTCAATCCCCTGACAGACAATGATTGGACCGAGATGGCCTATGTTGGCAACACGGCCCGTCTCTGCCAGGCCATCATTGACGGCGACCTGGAGCATGTCGAGGACTGGCTGGCTCAGGATGGCGTGGACCCCAACAGACGCGACCACACCGGCCGCACACCCCTCCACCTGGCCGTCATGACGTCCTCCCCTGCCATTGTCAAGAAACTGGTCGATCACGGTGCTCGACTCATTTCCCGCGTCGCTGACGGCAGAACTGCTCTCCATCTGGCGGCTCAGCGTGGTAGTATCGAGATCGTCAAGATTCTCATGGACAAGAGCACTGAGAACGAGGCGGAAGAAGATGAAAAGCAGAACCAGCGCCGCAAGGCCAAACTGGCTGCTGACGCCGAGAAGAAGATGAAGAAGGGCGAAGAGTCTGAGGGTGAGCACACCGATTCAGAGGAGGAGGAAGACGTGGACGATGACAACTCTGATGGCGAGCTCATCGACGACGAGGTGTCTGACGACGGCGTACACTCCGTAACCACCGCCTCCTTTGTCAAGGTCAAGAGCAAGGACAAACAGGACCTTGGTGGCGACGCTGCGCTGAACGATGCCGACGATGAACCCGACTTCTACGACGTCAACGTCATTGCGTGGGACCGCCCCTGCTCCGCCCTCCACTTTGCCATCATCAACGGCCACGATGAGGTCGTGAAGCTGCTCTGCCAGGAGTACGGCGCCGATGTTTTGCTACCCGTCAAGTTGCTCAACTCCTACAACCAACAGCCCTCCTCGGCCATCCTTACTCTGGCCCTTGGCTTGGCTCTCCCTGTCGACAAGGCCAAGTCCATGACCGCCACACTACTCAGGCTAGGCGCGACTTGCGCACAGGCCGACCTCAACGGCATCACGGCTTTCCACAGATTTGTTGAACATACCGACATGGATCTTGTGCAGCAGCTGATGGATCTCGACAAGACAGGCGCCCCCGTTGCCATGAATAGCCTCTCCTTCCAGTCTGCCTGGTATTCGGCCAGCCCTCTGCTGTGCGCCATTGCGTCGGGCAATGTCCGTATGGCTCTCAAGCTGCTCGAAAATGGTGTCCCGCCTCAGATCGACTTCGATACCTGGCTCAAGTATGCGAAGGCATCGACTGCCTTTGGCAACAATCTCAGCTCCTTTGAAGAGAACAACAAAACCTTTAACATGCGCTTCGAGCAGCCTTTGATTGTCGCTCTACGGTCGTCCAATCCGAAGATTGCCCTCGAGCTTCTCGAACGCGGCGCGGACCCGGACACCAAGACCAAGGACGGACACGCCAAAGACCACCAACGGTGGATGTCCCGGTTATCAACGGTCGATAATGCACTGGCCCTTGTCCGCGGTTCCCTGAAAGCTCTTCGCGGCTACAAGAACGAAACTCCCAAGCAGAGCACGCTCCTCGAGGTGTCTGGAAACCCTGAAAAGTTTTTGGCCACTTTGTCCAAGGATAGTTGGATGTACGTGGCAGCACTGTGCGACCTGAAAAAGGCCATGAAGGATGTGGTCAACATTATCAAGAAGCATGACGATGCTCTCGCAAAGGTCCACCAGCTCGATGGCGAGGAGAAGAAGAAGGCTGCCATCAAGGATATGATTGCGACCTTGGAGAAGATCGAGGCCAAGATACTGGAAACAACTCGCCAGCCGCGTGTCTACGAGAACAAGGTCCCACCGGTCGAGTCCACCAAGGACTACAACTACGCGTTTGTGCCGGAGTTTTTCGGCGTCAATGATGTCACCTATAGCCGCCGTTGTGGCTATGTCCAGCTGTATGTTCTCCTCATCCCCGATGCTTCTTTTCACTTTTCGATTCTGTCATTACTGACTCTAAATAGATTCGAGGCTGCGTGGAACGGCGACTTGGCCACCATTAAGCAGCTCACGCTTGGTAGCTGGGGTGAGAACAAGTCCCAGAAGCCTCTGACTATCACCGTCAACGACGCACAGAGTAACAACGCCTTCTCGCTGGCTTTCCTGCGCGGCCACTACAAGGTCGCTACAGCCATTCTGGAAATTACCCAGGCGCAGTACTCCTCGGATGTGAAGCAGAGGGTCAGCTACGAGATGAAAGAAGAGACGGACGACGAGGACACCAGCATGAACAGCGACAGCGAGTACGAAGAGGACGAGACCGGCACGTACCGCATCATTGTCGACAACGACCAGTTCACCATTGACAACATTGGCGAGGTGAATATGCAGGTTAAGGGCACCGTTGTAAGTTGCGCCGCCTTCCATTTTCTTTTGCGCAAGTCTTTTGTTTGGCCTTTCCCTTTGTCTCTAACCCACACGAATTTAGACACCACTTGACCTGCTGGCCAAGTCTGTCGCAACATTTACCGTTCGAGACGGTAAGGTTACCGACTACAAGATTTCCAGTGGATCGCTGTTTGAGTTTGTCTTCCAGCAGAACGACCGGCGGGGCTTCGAGTTCCTCCTCGATACGGCCACCCACTTTGCTACCCAGACGAAGGAAGGCAACTCCCGCAGCAGCTACTACAACTTTCCCATCAGCGACTTCCGTGCGGCCGTGACCAGTGGTCGTGTCGAGATGCTAGCCGAGGTGATCAAACGCACCGGCGCCGGCCTTCCCCTCGAGGAGATGGTGAAGGACTCAGGCATCAAGATTGAGGAGCCGCCCGAGTACTACCAGGGCCTGACGGTCTATGGTAAGAAGCGGAGCGACTGGGCCGAGGCCGGGCGCAAGACGGTGACGCGCTCGACCGGCATGACAGATTCGCCCCTCCTGTTCGCCGCAGAGGCGGGCTGTCTGGAATCCATCGAGTGGTTCCTCAGCGATGCTCCTTTGCGGTGCTACCTCGAGTTCACCGCATCCAAGGCTGCGCGGGACGACAAGCGCTTGACACACCTGAGCCAAGCGCCTGGTGGCTTCGAGGGTGCCATTTCGCGCTGGCTGACGAAGAACAGTGCGTTTTCTCATTCCTTTAATATTCCTCTCCTTTTGATGATAGCTGTGATACTGACCTGGAGTCAAGGTGACCTTGCACTCAACAAAGCCATGGCATGTCCCGACGCTCAGAAAGCTCTCCCCGTCATCAAGTATCTCCTCAAAGTCGCACCCGACAGCATCTCGGCTGGAGGCGAGGACCGTATGACCCCCCTTTTGTCGGCCGTGAGGTTCGGCCATCTCGAAGCCGTTAAGATCCTTGTTGATAGTGGCGCCGACCAGTCCAAACGCCATGAGACGACATACGCGAACTTGCTACACGTGGCCCTCTTTGAGAGCCCCAAGGCGCCGGAGCTCAAGAGGCTGCTGGATATTCTGGGCAAGGACGCCGTTGACGGCATGTTCTGCGAGCGCACCCACCACGCCTCTTGGAGCGAGAGCCGCACGCCCCTACATGCGTGGCTGGAGCGGACGCTATCGAGCGGCTACAATGTTCAATACGGCCCCGCCAACGACTACGGAAGCGATGAAGAGGTGATTGCCGTGATGCGACTTCTCCTCTCGCGCTCGGGTGGCCGCGAACTGAATATCATTGACAGTGCAGGCGATACGGTGATGCACATGCTCGCCCGGAAGCAAAAGAACCCCAACTTTATGTTGGCGCTGCTCGAAGCCATCCCGCGCGAGCTTGCCATCAGCCTCCTATACCGCGAGAACGCGGTTGGTGCAACGCCGCTCGAGGTCGCCCAAGACGTGTTCTTGGCATCGTTTGTCACAGAGCGGCGCGAGAATACCAGAATGTTCGATCTCACGGTGAACAAGTGGCCCTCGGCGAAGGCCGAGGAGTTTACAGCAGTGGTGTACGAGGGCCGCGAGCAGGCGCCCATACCGACGCGCATAACGACGAACAAGCCCGAGGCGTTGAAGCGGGCAGAAGAAACCTTGACTGCGGTGAACAGGTTCCTTCGGGGCGAGAAGGGCAAGCGCCGACTGGTCAGCCTTCACGAAGCCAACGACGTGGCCAGGCGGGTCGGCCACGGGTACCAGAACCAGCGGTATCCGGTGAAACTCGTCCAGCCGGCATCGGACACAGAGGAGGGCAAGAGCGGCCTGAGCGGACAGAATGGCGGTCGCACTGAGAAAGTCGACCCGATGCGTCTGGCCTTCCACCCTTACAGTGCACTTACCTGTCATACCACGTGGCGGACTCCGAACAAGGACAAGGAGGAGGGCCGTATTGATGCCGAAGTTGATGCGCTGATCGCCAAATTTCTTTTGTAATTTGTTGTTTTGATATTTAACAGTCACATTTGGTTCTTGGCAGATTCTGATTTATACGCAGTTCAAGTTTAAATATTCATTATATGCATATTTGGCTATTTGGTCATGGGTCAGTCTGGTTTAGTGCTTTTTCACAGAGTGGTAAAAAAATAAGGGTACCAAAAAAGGAAAAGAAAAGAAAAGCACAAACATGACAAGAAGCAGTCAAAAATATATGTACCAAGAAAAGGTGTAAGTGGAAATAGGGGCCAAGAAGAGAAGAAAAACAGAAGAAGACATCCAGAAACGGTATACAAAATGAGTGGCTCGCTCATGCGTCTGGCTGGTTGTAATATGAAGGATATGAAAGTGAAGAAAGTAATGGGGTAGAAACGCCAGGAAATATGCCGAGATGGTAAGTAAATAACGTGAAAAGGAACAAAAAAAAGAATAGGGTATAAATGTGTCGGGCGACAGATTCATGTAGAAGTGTAGTCCCATAGAAAAGTAGTAAGAAGGATGGGTGGAAAAGAAAAAGAAAAGAGGAAATGCAGGCTATGTTTGGAAATATGCAAGAAAAAACAGTGCAACAAGAAATGCGGCTGTAGTTGAGACAAATCTGTAGCGGCGAGGCTCCTCTAAACAACCTCGGACGCAATCTCTTCGCGCACTTTTCGGCACCACTGGTAAATTGCATCTTCAAAAACAGGCCAAACGTCTGGCCGGCTGTTGCAGGCGACCGCCAGGGCGTCGATCTTGAAGAACACCTCCCACCGCAGCTCGGCCGCCTTGACCCAGTACCGAAGGTTGTCGGCGGCCCGGTAAGGCTTTTGCGTGTCGGCATGGAAGGTGGGGATGGCACCGAAACGCCGCCGTGACTTGCGCACAGCGCAGTTGTGCAGCTGGATCAGGCACACCCCGTTCTGCATATGCTGCAGGAAAGGCGTTGGTGCCGCGGGCATCGTCGGCGTAGTTGGCGTCGTCGGTGTCGTCGGCGTGGCGTCGTCTGCAGGGGTGGCAAGCGCAGGTGCAGCACTGCTTCGGTCCATCGGCGTCCACTCGGGCAAAACGGTGTCGATCTTGTCTTCGGGTGCGGATCCACTGGCGAGGATCGACTGCAAAAAGGCGCGCTCCCGTGCGTAAGCACGGGCCGGGTCGGTGGCGGCATCTGCAGGCCAGTCGGCATCTTTCAGCCAGGTCCAGCTGGCCTGCTCCGCCTGCTCTGCTGCCACCATGGCGTCCTCACGGTCTAGCATGGTATACAGACTGCTGATCCAAGAGTCCATGGCGCGGATCTCTTCGGTGCGAACGCCGCCCGAAAAGTTGCGTGTGGCCATGCGCTTCAGGACGTCCATGACGGCCAGCAGCTCCGAACGCACCTCGCGCTCCGACTTGATAGCATCGAGACGGTCAGGGTTCTCGTGGCTCGTATAGTACACTTTTGCAGCGCGGATGGCCAGCGTGATGACATCGAGAATGTGCATGCCCTGGATCTCGTACCAGCTTGTTGCGGCGGCCTTGGCTTGGGCGGTCTCGGCGTTTGGCTGTCTGGCTGGTGACGACGGCGCAGAAGACACTGGCGTGGCAGGCGCGTTTGCATTGGTCTTGGCCTCCCGTGCTTCGGCGAGCGCCTTGGACGCACTGTCGAGCGAGTTTTTGAGGTCAGTCCGCAGCTCCATGAGGGTGGGCGGCTTCGGTAGTGGCTTCTCGCGGTACATGTAGGTGCTGACAGTCGGCGGCAGCATCACAGCCGGGTCTGCCCCTTCAAAGTCCTCGGGGTACCAGTCGTCGCTGAAGGTTTCTTCAACGGGCGACTCCACTATCATGCCGTGGTTCGCGCCGCCGTGTGCACCAAGATCGGGGCTGCTTCCCATGGATGCGTACGACGAGTCGACGTCCGACTGGGCGGCGAGCCCACCGGTGGAGCCATCCGACGGCTGGATGAGCATGGACTGGGCCCGAGGGGTCAGGTAGCTGGTTGTGCCTTCCAACTGTGACAGATCAAACGTCCGGGCCTTGCCCCCGCGACGCTTCCTCTCGAGCTGGCCCTTGAGGTCGAGCAGTCCTGTTCGGGCAAAGTAGTGCTGCAAGTGGGCAATGCTGCCGAGGCTCAGCACGCTCTCGCGCGAGCGGGCACTGGCAGCAAAGTCGGTGCCTTGTGGCCGCATGTACCCGCGGCGTTTGGTGGCCCGCTGTTCTCCCGGGTTGCCGCTTGCGGTGGTATTTGAGCTCGATGTGATTGTGCTCGCCACGGAGAGGCGATTGGGGTTGGACGCAGAGGAGGCCGACAACGACATGGCCGAATAGCTTCCCGACGAGTGGCGGCTAAAGGCAGACGACGAGGCATCGCTGCCTAGAGAATCACGGGCCCCGAAACCGCTGGACAGCAGCGACGAAGCGTCCGTGGTGGCGGAT
Organism: Sporothrix brasiliensis 5110; assembly: GCF_000820605.1. Lineage (NCBI taxonomy): Eukaryota > Fungi > Ascomycota > Sordariomycetes > Ophiostomatales > Ophiostomataceae > Sporothrix > Sporothrix brasiliensis. The sequence continues at coordinate 1,982,723 of NW_024467138.1, read as the reverse complement.
CCGTGGGACATGGACGAGGCAGTCGATAGAGAGCGCAGTGCCTCTGCCGCCCCGTCCTGCTTGATAGCGAGCGTTGGGACGGTATCAGGCGACGGCGACGAGGGCCGGCAGATGGTTGGTGGCGCCGGGGTGGCCATGGCGAACGACGGCACGTCGTGCAACGTGGAGCGTAAAGAACCGAAGACGTGAGGTTCTGCTGGAACAGAAGGGGCAGTTTATGGCGCCCTGGTATTGTGTATCGGTATGGCTATATGCAGAAGGGATAGGAGGCACTCAGACCGTGTACGTCGTAGTGTACGTCGTGGACAAGGTACAAAGCAAAGCTCAAAGTGAAGCTCGAAAGAGGGAAAGTCGGCTTTCGGCAGAAAACGCGAAAGACGAGAGACGCGAGCAGAATCAGTATCTTGCGGCGTGCGCCGTACGGATAGGCGGCGAGCGAGCTTTGGGAAAAGGGGAACCAGGGCCCGAATGCAACGGTGGCGAGGGGCAGGATGGATTCGTGTAAAGTAGAGAGGCGTGGTGCGTGGGCGCGCAGTCGTGCAGGCGTGCAGGCGTGTAGGCGTGCTCCGTAATTAAAATGAGCTCCGTTTGGTGGTTCTGGGGTTGGCTTTTCGTGTTTTTCCTCCTGTTTGCAGGGTATTACGACGTATGAGTCCGCGACCCTGTTCTTTGTCTTCTTTCTATTTCGGTTCCAACCGTACAACGTAAGATATATCTCGTTCAGTATCTGCTGTTTGACGATCCGGATGATTGTCGACGTAGTTCACTCTGCTGTCTTTGTTGACTCTTGATAAGCTCCGTTGGTCGTTGACGAATGACTGGCCGGAGTACTCGTAGGATGTTGGCGAGTTGGTGCTAGCTAAAATTGCACCAGCCAGGGTACGGAGCAGTGTTCGAGAGCCAAGGGCCGAACGTTGTCAGAGGGCTACAGAGCGAGATGTAGAAAGTTGACGATGGAGAGAAGTGAAGCGCAAATGGTGTCGATATGATAGGAAAGAGGGGATGACCGTCTGGGGAAGGAAGGGAATTAAGAACAAGACAGTGGGACAACAACAACAAAAACACAACGATTGGCGAGGAAGGTGCGACGACAGAGCCATGCACTGGCGATGCCTTCCTAACTGGGCGCCCACCTTCTTTACTTGTGACGCCATGTCAGGGGTTTGTTTTGACCAGTGCTGTTCCGGTTGGCGAAGGCCGACTGCGCTGGAAGGCGCTGGCCGACGGCTACTAGTGGGTGTTGACAGCTAGGTAAGAATACTTGTTGAGGAATCTGATGGGAATTGCTGGAGAAACGGGGGATTGCAGGGCAACAGGCAGTTGGTATTTAACTTGTATGCTGTATTTTATACACTAAGTAAGCAGGAAAGATACAGAGCACTGCCGCACTTTACGTACAAGCGCCTTCTGTGCCTTCCAGCGGCCGTTCCGTCTAAACAGCCGCTAGTCGCCCGCTAATGAGTAGCTGCGGCACAGAGCGCCCAGTTCCGTGGAGAACAGGTGGGCCTAAAACGACACGCTAAACCAAATGAAGAAGCAAATTCAGTGCATAGGCAGTTGGCTGCTGCTGGCCGTCATAAAGTCGCAAGTTCAGGGCGCGACACTCTGCCTCTTCCTGGCAACAAATTACATTGCACTCAATGTTTCCTGGCTGTCTGGGGTCTGTTGTTTTTGATAGGCATGACACAAGAAGTAGCACAAGCTGTCGTTCCCACGGAGACGTAGTGGCGGAAATGGCATTTTTCCCAGTTGAAGTAAAAGTTCTCAATGAAGGACGACACTGTGAAGAAAAGTCCTCAAACTGACACTCGATAGCTGGTGTCACAATGAAAGCTGGCATGCGAATACAAGCTGTGGACAAAGCTTGGGTACATGGTAGCATCCCAGGCTTGCGGAAGGACTTCCGAAACGGAGGGTTCAGCTGAGGCCAGCCGGCAATATGCACTACGAGAATAGACACTGTTCGTTGATATGTATAGGGGCCACGGCATACAACGTATAACATACGCATACGACATATATCGCGGCCAGTTCGATAAGTAGGATATTAATACCGTCTGGGAACAAATTGGATCACATTGGCTGCCGGCAGCGTGAAAGGGTGTGTGTCTTGCCAGAATCCGTACCTGCATGTGCGTGCATGCGTGCAGGAGTGCAGGCGTGCATGGCGTTGAAAGCCGGCACTGGCCACGAGGACTGTCCTGTTTCGATTCTGTGTGAAGCTGGCCGGCAACTTTATGCACTGCGGCACGGAAGAGTGGGAGTAGACAGAAAATGCGTGGGACGGGAGAGTCATCAAAAGAAGGGGAAAGAATGTCATCTGTCTGCCAGTTAAGGGAGTACTTCGTACCAACATTGCTGTGTCTCTTCCTTCCCATGCCACTCGGCTGCCAAGGCGTGAGAACCTGCCCCTAGACCCAAAGAGGTCCCTTTCATCAAATCAGTCGCCACTTTTGGACTTGGCCTGTGCTCTGTCTCACGCAGTGGACGTGATCGGCACGGTTCCCTGCGGAGCCTGGACGGGTTGTATTCCAGACCCAGAAGGAAATTGCAGGTGTTTGGGGACACGTTCTGTCGGGGGACTTGGGCGTTCGACGGGTTGGAGCGAAGGCGTACATGTACATGTATTGAGCTCGTTCCAAACTTTGATGCTGGTCTGTGCTTCCTTTGTTCCTCACTGGCACTCCATAGAACCAGAGTACGGAGCCACAACGTCGTACTCATAGAAATAATAGGCTCGACCCAAGAAACGAGAGAGTGGGGGCGGTTGCAGTGCCGGGACGAGCGTCTGTTCGCAGAGATTGCAGAGAAGATGAGAAGTGAGTGGATGTCAGGCGAAGCCGCATTCGTTCAGTCCGCCGTCTTTTGCGAAATCGCATTTACCCCTTGGTCACTTTGTCCTTGTGGTTCTTGTGGTCCTTGTGGTCCGTATGTACGTCGTATCTCTCATTTCTCCCTTCCATGAGGTCCAGCGTTGCTGTTCTTCTGCACTTGACTTGTGCTAAGAACCGGCTAAGACCCTCCTCCCTTCTCCATTGCCTTCAATGTCCTCGGTCCTTATGTCGTACTTGTGTCGCTGTAATAATACTGTGCATGTGGGCTGCCTCGATCCATATCTGCATCACAGCCAGCGTTGCTGCTGCTGCTGCTGCTGCTGTTGTTGTTGTTATTTGTTGTTGATGCATGTCTTGATGAGGATCGCTGTTTCCTCTCTACGCCAATATGAGTTAGTCGTCTCTTGCCACCTACCACCGCACAGACTCAATTCACGGCAACCGCGACTGGCGTCAGTTGATAACTGTAAAGGTGACGCTCCCAATCAATCACGATCCCCTGTAATTCGTTTCTTCCCCGGGGCCAGCTCATTGCGCCCATCCGCCTGCGGCGAAGAATAGCAAGCGGTGCACCTCCCTTACCTTCGTAGACAATTTTATTTCAAAGAGAGGTCGCTTCTCTCCTCCCCCGTTACCCTTTTTTGACTTTTGTCTGTGATTTAATACGGACGTACTGCCTTGCTTGTGTGGGCTGTTTGTCTTGGGCGCTCCTTCCCGCACATTGCGTTTGCTGTGCTGCTTTCCCTTTTTCTCCTTTGTACGCCCTTCGCCCCCATTGCTCTTTCCCTTCGCTCGTCCTGACTAAATTTTGCCCGTCTCGGAAAGAGCTCTTTTGCCTATTTCCTATTCTGTCTTTTTCGCGTTTTCCAACTCTGTTTCTCATCGCGTCGTCTTTTTCTCTCGCGTTTTGACTTCACTTCCAACCTTTCTCGTTCTCCTTGCCCAAGTCCGCGGTAATCTTACCACTCGCACGCATCCTGTTAGCCACACGCAAACCCATACAACGCCCCTGCTTTCTCCATTTTCTTGCGTCCTGCTACTGCACTGTCCACTCAAACTTCAACTTGCCGCCGTGCCAAAACTCTAGCTATTGATTGACCGTCCAGCGAACTCTCCAAACCCACCAAAACAGCTGCCATCTCGCCAGCTTCCTTGACAATTTTCCAGCAGTTTTCTACGCCGCTTATCCTACCTGCCCAGCGTGGACTAGCGATTTGCACATGCAGCGTCCTGCCTGCATTCCATCGCCCAACGGACAGGCAGCCGCCAAACAAGAGAGAGAGAAAAGGAAAAGAGGAACCCAATCGAACAGGCCCCAACGAAAATCGCTGCCCAAATCCACCGACGCGCTGCAAAAGCCAGTGAACCACGGACAAAAACGTTCTCTCGATCCCACGACGTAACGCACAATACGACGCTCACGACGCACAAGACGCACAAGATCTGCTGCGCACCACGAGTAGGATCAAAAAAAGGAAAATCCGAAATAACTGCCAAAAGCATCGCGCAAGCCAGCCCCTTTCCCGCCATTGGCACAATTCACGGTCAACGCGTTGCGGGCAAAAATAGGAGAAGCTGCCAAACAGGCGAGGGCGGATCAATTCCCTCCACGAAAGGTGGCTCGGCTCGTCCTGGTTAAATGACAACCACCTTTGTCGCCTCTGCCCCTGGCGTTCCCGTCGCCGACGTGTACGAGTACGGACCCAGCTGCAGCACCGTCCCGTTCCAGCACCCTGCATCCAGGCCTGCAGATGCAGCCACTTCTGCGGCTTCTGCGCCTTTTGTGACAGCTGTCACCAGCAGCACCCTAGGTGAAGGCGGCCACCTCCACCTGCAGACCGACATCCCCAGCCAATCCCAACCACCGCAGCCATCTTCTGCAGTTCCTGTCCTTGCTCAGACGCTTTCTGACCGCCACAACAGCAGCATCAGCAGCAGCAGCACCCGCGATGGCGGTGCGACTTCCTCCGTACTAACCTTTGCCGAAATACCCAGCGATCTCGCTCGTCTCAATTTCAACCACCAACGAATGCCCGACACCGACACCCACGTAGTCGCTCCCGTCGACTCAGCCGCCTCAACCACCCCTCTCAAACCTCACAGTCAAACACAGACACAATCGCCAGCATCGCTGGCGCAACCCACATTGCTCACGCCTTCGTCCTCGCCCTTGCGCCCAGCACGTCGCGTCGGATTTGCCGCAACACCGACCGACGACCTCTCGCCCAATAGCGCTAATCGTGCCGGCGATTTTCCAGAGCCCGGCCGTCCTCGCGTGCCTTCGACCGCGTCGTCCGCGTCGTCGACCACTCCCGCCCAGCATCCCCAGCCTCGCAAGCCGTCGCCTGGCCTCGCGGCCCGGCTCAAGGCTCTTGGATTTGGTACGACTGCGCGAAAGAATTCCCAGCCACCAGCGCCAGCCTTTTCCAATCACCCCGAACGAATTGGTCGCCTTCCCGAAGATCAAATCCGCCAGATCGACCAGAACCATCAGGCCGGTTCCTCACAGCTTGTTATCGAGCGGCGCGGCCGTCCGTGGAAGGGCGCCGGTGCGGCTGTCGCCCGTCTCCCCGCGTCTGTCGCCAATCTCGCTACAGGACACGGTAAACAAAAACCTGACGCGGACGACGCCGATCCGTATTTTGATTCGACTACAACGTCGGCGACCGCAATTGTTGTCGTAACGGAACCGGACGGGAGCAACGCTGATACGGCCTCTCATTCGCCAGCATCGTCTTTTCTCCCCGAAATCGCGCCAACTCAGCCACTCGATATGGACACAAACAAGTATCGCCTGCCTGACCACACCAATGGGAACGGCACCAAGGTTCAGCTCGACACGCGCCAACAGCACATCGAGCGCGACTCAACTGCCAATCCCTCTTCAAACTCGTCCGTCCGGATCGCCAGTCCCGACATCCCGCCACCTCTTCCCGCAAAAGACACCCCTCCTCTCACACAACAACATCAGCAGCAGCAGGCGGCGGCACCAGAGACGCCGTCGCAATCCGACTTCAATCCTGATGCCACCTCCTACTTCAACCCGCTGGGCCTGCAGCGACCGGGTTCTATCTACACCTTATCGCGTGTCTCCTTTGCCAACCAGCTCGCGCAGCTGACATCGTTGCAGCTGCCCGACGCAGAGTCACTATCCAGCAAGGTTTCTGCCATTCCCACCGCCCAGGCCGCGTCCCGCGCTCTTATCGGTGCTGCTGAACAAATTCGCAACTGGATCTCCAAAGCATCAGAAGTGATCGAGGGCCTTGACAGCGACGACGATGTGGAGTGGGCAGCAGCCGGTGGCCGCGAGGGCTTGGAGGAAGTGGAGAACGCAATCCTTCGCTTCGAGGAGCTGATCAACGTCTACGTCGGTGCCATCGAATCACTGCAGTGCCGCCCCGACATTGCCAACGTGACGCGCGACGAGTTACAACGCGCCGTCTACCAGATGGAGTCCATCATGGAGGAGTGGGGTCGCATGCGCAGCGCGCTCCAGAGCGTCAAGGCGCAGGTCGAGATTGCCATGGAGTGGGAGGAGCTCTGGAGCATGGTCCTGGGCGACATCCAGAATGAAATGGAGGAACTGAGTCGTCTCGTGTTTGAGATGGAGGAACGACGCCACCGATCTCTTGCAGAGGGCGGTGGCGTCGACATTGGTGACCTGGAGACGATTGTCGAAGAAACCCAGAACAAACAACAGCTGTCGCCGAATGTCTCCCTGTCGAGAACCTCGTCTGCCAACAACCGCAACAGCCTGTCCATCTTCCCTCTCACGCCGGCCTCGCCCGAGGCGCAAAGTACCACGCCGACGATTTCCCAGGATGACTCCAGTCTGCTAGCTTTGTTCGCCCGTATGCAACCGCTGCGCGCCTCTTTGGATTTCTTGCCCATGCGCCTCTCGGTGTTCGAAACACGCGCCTCGTCATGTTTCCCCACGGCTTGCGAGGAGCTCGAAATGCGCCGCGCTGGCCTCGACGGCACGTACAAGAAGCTGGAGAAGGATGCAGAGTCGCTGCGCAAGGAACTTGGCGAGGACCGCTGGGTGACTGTCTTCCGCGGCGCCGCCCGGCAAGCTCAGAAGATGTACGAGTCCGTGGAGCGCAGTGTGGCCAGGCTTAAGGAGGCTCTGGATATGGGCTTGCTCCTCACAAACCAGCCTGTTATGGTCAAGAAGATCGAGAGCTACGAAACCAAGAAGACACACTACGGCCCCGCCATTGAGCGTGTTCTTGCGATTATTGACAAGGGTGTCAAGGACCGCCTCACCCTGAACGGCGAGATCTTGCGTCTGCACGTGGAGCTGCAAAGCCAGTGGGATGAACTGCGGGACCAGATGCACGAGATCAACGTGGCGGTTGAAGAGCTGCATTCTGACGAGCAACGGAACCAGCAGCTTCGTGACTCCATCTCCAGCATGCTTTCCAACGACCGGTCGACCATTGGTAGTGGCCGCGATACGCCGCAGAGCTCGCCGCCGTCGTCCGTCATCATGTCGACCCTCGGCTTGGATAACAGCAGCAGCAAGCGTCTGGCAGCCAAGCTGGCGGACGTGAACGGAACGCCGACCAACAACCGCCGCCGCTCAAATCTGGGTGGAACCCACCTTCCACAGCCTGCTGCCCGACGCTCTATCTCGTCATCAGTGACTCTCGGTGCTGCCCAGGCCCGAAAACCGCTATACCGTTTCTCAAGCTCATTTGGTCCCGGTGGTGGCAGTTCAGTGTCCTCTCCGGGCCGCGAGGGTTCTGTGACTCCTGTCAGCAAACACGTGTCTGGGCAGCCTCCGCGGGCACCTTCTATAATAGACAACCGGCCCCGGTGGAACACGTCCACGACCGGCATCGATACCGGCCACAACTTCAAGCCGATGAGCCTTACGACGCCGAGCCCGTACGCGAAAACGCCGCCCAGTGCAACGCGGAGATCGGTCACGGGCACGCCGCGGTCAACATCCAGTCTCAGTTCTCGGCTGCCCATGCGCAGTCCGCTCAGCAGAGGTGTGTCGTCGCCTGCTGCACAGGCTGATGGCTCGCCGTCTCACGACCCACCTGGTTTCCGCGATGCACCGCCCTACCGTCCGCCGCGCCTGGCTGCTCACTCAAGCGCGCCGCCGGCTACATCCAATCGTCGCGCATCAATGCAGCCGCCCTCGGTCCACCTGCCGTCCTCCCCCAACGTGACGCCTCAACGGCCTGCTAGTTCCATGGCGGCCTCCAGGAGAAACAGCTTGCTTCCTGCGCCGCGTCCGAGAGAGGGCACCATCTCTGGGCGTGAGTCGCCTCAGGCCATAGCTGGCGCACGATTTGCTATGCGCAAAAAGCCCGTCGAGCCGAAGCCCAATGGAAAACCTAAGTGGAGACCATAAGTGCCAACTCATCACACGCTTCTCGCCTCCAATGACTCCTTTCCTCACTCTCCCCATACGCAAACGACCACTCGCTTTTACCATCTACCTACTTTAATTTTTTTGGCCTCTTTTGTCGCTGATTTTCTGCTATTTTTTTCTTCTTTTTTTTTGCTCCGCGCGTGCAAGCGAGTCTTTGTCTTTGTTTTTTTTTTGCTCCACACAAACCAGACGCAACTCCGCTTCTTTTGCTCTTTTCTCTTTCTCGTTTATCATTTTCTGTCTTCTGTCTGTTTTGTTTTGGGTTGCCGGATACCAACAGATCACACAAATCTCAACCTTTTCTAGCTGCTATTCTCATTCTCTTGGTTTTGCAAAGCCCTGGCGGTTACCTCCTTTCTTTACTCGTCTCTGTCTTCTTTTTGCCATCTATTTCTATAATTCTAACATTTTCCTTTGTGAAAATGAATTCCCATGGGAAGGGAACAAGGACGACAGTTTTCAAAAAGGAACCGAAAAAAACGGATGAACGCACAGGAACGAATCTTATGGCTCATGTAGCACAAGCAACAGCGCAGCACAGCATTTGTATTGTTCTCTCGAGCGAGCGTTCGACTGATTTGTGCAATCACCTAATTAATACGTCTCCTGCAATGATTTGTCTTTATTCACGACGAACCATCCCATGTCTTTTTTTATACCTTTTTCTTACAAAACCTTTTCTACTTGTCGTGTAAGATATACCAGAAGACGAGCCCGGGCACGAGGTTCAGTTGTTGTGTGGCGTGTGGGCGGGAGAAGAAAAGAAGAGAAGGAAAAAAGACCAAGAAAGGTATAGCAGCTCCGCCAATCACCTTTTTATAAAAATAAAAATTGTAACAACAAAAATATCCATCGTTACAGTGATTTGATGCCTGCGACTTTGTTTGGAATGAAGAAAAAAATGATGTAGTTTGACTTTGATATAATCGTAGTGAAAAAAAGGACAGCGCTTTCGTCTCTCCTTCCACTGACCGTTTGTGCGATGTTGCCGCTCCCGTTATGTAGACGCCTTTGCTGTCGTGAATAGTAAACGCGGTAAATGGGAATAGCAAAACAGTAAACTCCGTTGATGAAAAGCTGTACAGCATATCTGGTCCTCTAATGCAAACAAATAACAAAATATGCACTGGTAAGAAGACAGGAAAAGAAGACGGATTCTTGTCACACAGAATCGCAAAATCACAACGGCATCATCCCTATTCCACTCCCACCACTTCCTCGACTGCTGCTTGCACCGCCCGACGATGCTGCTGACTTGCGCTTCAGCACGCCGCCGCCGTTGGCACCACCGCCGCCGCTGGCCGCTCGGCTGCCGCGAGAGTAGCTGCCACTGCCACTGCGGCTGCCGCCACGGCGCATAAATGTCTTGCGTCCGCCCTTGCTGAATTTGCGCGAGCCACCGCCGCTCCGGCCTTCGCCTCGGCTTCCCTTGGTGGGTGGCTGGCTCTGTAGTGCTTCGAGTTGGGAGCGCCACGTATCGGCTGCATGCGATGATGTCGAAATGATGCCGCCGCCTCCATACCCATTGTCGTTGCCGCCAGCACCAGGGTCGTCATCGTCATCGCTTTCATCAGAGCTGATCAGATCGACAACGGCATCGAGGTCGGCTTGCGAGGGCGCCTTGGAAGGCGCTCCGCCGCCACCTCGTCGTGCTGCAGTCACAGGACCCAGGACAGGGCTGTCGTAGCCGGCACCATCGTCTTCCACATCGCCTTCCTCCTCGGCACCCGCGCCCATCATCTCCTGGTACATGGAGTAGTTTCGCTTGATCAAAGGCAAAAACTTGTTGCCGTACCGACGCACGTGGTCCGGATCAATGTCCGGGATGCGCCGCATCTTGTCCAGGGTGTCGGTCCAACAAATGGCCATTTCACGCAGTTGCCGCTCCGTAAAGAGAATGCGCAGACCCTTTTCGTTGCGAATCTTCTCTTCAAGCCGCCGGGCTTCGTCGGCAAAGTGGGCGATGATGTCGGCATGGATCGGGTCAATGTTTGCCTCTGTCAGTCGGGAGTCGCGCGCAATAGGCCCGCCCAGCTCCTCAAGACGCCGTTGCCGCTGGGTTGTTTGGCTCTTTCTTACCGGCCGGCTCTGGCCGGTGTCCTGATACGCGTATTGCTGGAGCTGCTGCACCTGGCGCGCCTTTGATGTTGCGACTAGCCGTCTTGGCGGCAGTGCCTCGAAAGCGGCGTCGTCGTCATCGTTTTCGTCAATGATGACGTCTTCCTCATTATCCGAAACCACGAAGTTGTCCCGGGCGTAGCCATTTCGGTGCACAGGGCCATCAAAACTTTCAAAATCGGTATCACCGTCGTTCTCATCGTCCTCAACACCGGCTTCGTCGAGAACGGCCGCCGGCGTCTTGCGCTTCTTTTTGGCAGCTGCTCCGGCCGTTGACGAGCCAGCTACTGCCTTGCTCTTCGCGGTTGCTTTTGTTCTCTTAGTTGCCTTCGTCGTCGCACTGTCGTCGGCCTTGGCGGCGGCCTTCTTTGTCTTCGTTTTTGCTGTCACGGCGGCCGCAATGTCGTTAACCTTAATTACGACCTGAAGCTTCTTCCTGCCATGGAAGAAATCGTCCGCACAAGAACCAAGCTAGAGAGATAATGTTAGATGTGTTCGTTTCGAGAACCAAAATTCGGTCACGGCAGGAGGGAAGGGAATCGTACTTCAAAATACTGAATGGCCAAATCCATCCGATTGACTTTGTTCACTTCCCGCAGAGCGTTCTCGGCGAGAAGCCGGTAGATCATCATGTGAACATCCTGCTTCTTCAGGTGCTTGGCAATGCCATAGATATCCCCCAACCGCTCTTGATGGTCTTCTGGCAGTCTCTTGCTGCCCATGAGAGCCTCGGCGCATTGGACCAGGGTGGCAAGCTTGAAGGCCTCAACGATACGCAGCGCCGCCACGGCATACTTGGTGAAGTCGGTGAGATTGAACTTGCTGTCGCTCTTGCAGTTGTCGCACGTCTTCTTGCACTCGGCCGGATCGAAGCTCTCGCCAAAGTAGCGCAGAATTTCAGTGCGGCGGCAGTCACGCTGGTTCTCGCAAAAGTCGACCATGCGGTTCAGCATCTCCCGCTGGCGCTGCTTCTGCTCCTCACTACCGTCCGAGTCGGTGATAAACTTGCGCAGGTTCTTGATGTCACCGTAGCCAAAGTACAGGTAGCAATTCGACTGCTGACCGTCACGGCCGGCACGACCCGTCTCCTGGTAGTAACCTTCGAGGCTCTTGGGGAGGTAGTAGTGAACCACAAAGCGCACGTCTGGCTTGTCGATGCCCATACCAAACGCGATGGTGGCCACGACAACTTTGATGACGCCCCGCTGCCAGTCGCGCTGGATGCGGACCTTGTCTTCGGCGGGCATGCCGGCGTGGTAATGGTGGGCCGAGATGCCATATTTGTCGCAGAGTTTCTTGGCAATGCTCTCCGTAGACTTTTGCGAAAGCGTGTACACGATGCCCGTCTGGCCGTTGTAGTCGGTCCTGATCATCTCGGCCATGTTGTCGATGCAGCCCGAACCTTTGACGCGGACCTCGTAGTAGAGATTGGGCCGGTTGAAACTCTGCGAAAAGACCTGGCAGTTGCCAATGCTCAGGTTGTGCTGGATGTCGACAATGACGTTGGGCGTTGCCGTTGCCGTCAGAGCCATAACGGGCACCTCGGGGAACTGGCGTCGGACGCGGCCCAGGGCCTTGTAGTCGGGTCGGAAGTCGTGGCCCCATTGGCTCACACAATGCGCCTCGTCAATGACAATGCGTGCAAGCTTCTTGTTCCGGTACAGTGTACCCAGGCAGTTGATGAACCGCTGGTTGTTGTTGACCATCTCGGGCGTCACATAAAGGAGCTGCAAATAGTGCTCAGGGTTCTCCTTGTGGAACAGGTCCATGATAAATTGGCGTGCGGGCGCTGGCATGCTGCCGTTAAACGAGTTGGCCGCAATGTTGAGGTTGGCCAAGTGGTCGACCTGATCTTGCATCAAACTCAGCAGGGGACTGATCACAATCGTGACACCGCGCGTCTTGCCACTGCCAACGACCGCGGGCAGCTGGTAGCAAAGAGACTTGCCGCCTCCTGTGGGCATGAGGACGAATGCATCCTTGCCGGACAGGGTGGCATTGATGGCCTCGAGCTGGTTGTGGCGGAAACCAGACATGCGGAAGCGGTCTTTGAGGGCCCGCCGGACATCTTCGGACCAGCCAAAGCGCATCAACTCGGGAGGCATGGAAGCTTTTTGACTCGCCCGAGGAATAAGAGCGGCTGACTTCTTTGCGCCTCGAGAGAGTTCTCTGGGAGGTGGGCCCGCATTGCCAGACGTCGGTGCCAGTGTTTGGCGAGCGGGCGTTGGTCGTCTTGAGGTCGTCTCAGCACTGGACGAGTGCTGCATCTCAAAATGTTCGGCCACCTGGAGCATCTCCACATCGTCGCTAAAATCACTAAACAAGTCAGGGCCTCGACCTTGCTGCGGTCGAGAGGGACCTGTGTTGTAGTTTGAGGTGAGCATCGGCGGTAGGTTTTCCACGCCGTTGAACAAATCGTCGTCATCAAAGGAGTCAGGCATATTTTGGTTGGGTGGTTGTCGAGACATGGGAGGTGGCGGCGGAGGGCGGAAGATTTCGACGTCACGGGTTTGGCGCGGTTGCTGATGTAGTGGCTGTCGCGGCGGCGGCATCTGGGTCTGCAGAACAACTTGCGAGGGCGTCACAGGTGTCGTTGCATTGTTCCGAGACATATTTGGGGCCACGTAACCCTCTGGGTGCTGGGTTGCTGGCACGACCACTCGATCGTTCGGGCTGCCGGCTGCAAAGTCAGCTGGGCAGCTTGACGGGTCGATCGAGGCAGCAGATAGTCGTCCCCGGAGTGTTTCTTCGCAGTCTTGAAGCTCGGCCGTCAGTTGGTCGAGACGGGCCTCTTCCTCTTCGGTGTCTTGGTGGCTTTGATAGGCTTCGGTGATGGTGTGGAGCAAGGCCTCTTGGTCGTTGTACAAGGTCGCATACGACCTGAACTCATTGACAAGATTGTCGAGCGCCTGCTTCTCCTTCAAGAGAGGTTCCTTGTCTCCCTTGATCTTCATGCGCTGTTCTGGTGACCACTTCTCGCGAAGGGCTTTGGTGTACTCCATTGTATTAAGGCGGAGTCTTTTCTCTAGACCATGCTGCTTATAACGCAAAGCTGGCCAGTAGGCCAAGACACCCGGTCGCTGCGTTGCTGCCATACCTTCGTCGGTGTCTTGGCCAGACTGCTCGAGAGCAGGTTCCGGTTCCGACTGTGGAGCCGGTGCTGTTGCCAGAACAGGAGGTTGCTGGGTGTGCACAATGCTATCCATTGGAGCATCTTCCTCTCCCGCTTCGGGTTCGGGCTCCGTCTCAGCCACAAGAGCTCTCGACCTCGAAGGCGTTTTTGTTCCACGGTCCAAAGATGGGTTTTTGTGAGGCGTGTCGGCCATGCGTTGTGCGGTTCGGAGGGTAGGTGAGTGTGGTGATGGGGGACCATTGTTGTCATCCTCCTCGTCAATCTCGTCGCCGTTCCCATCTTGCATCACTGAGTCGTTCGGACAGGTCACAAACGACGCGTTTCGAGTGGGCGGTGTCACGAATTCGTCTTCCGAGTCCATGACAATGTCGCTGCGTGTAGAATCGCGTTTCTGCTTCTTCTGCGGCGTAACGGACGTTTGTAAGGGCAGCAGGCTTTCCTCAACGGGCGGCACCGGTGATCTTCTCGGTGTCTTTGTCGGCGCTACTGATTTTGCAGGTGTTTTCGCCGGCGTCCTACCCGGTGCTTTGGCCGGTGTTTGGCGGTTCCGAATGGGTGATGACGACACCATGCTAACGAGGTCGTTCACATCTGGGAAATCACCTATGCTGCCAGAGTCGTCGTCCTCGTACTCGTCTTCGACTGCCCTGCTTCGTTGCCGCTCCTCCACACGTGCCTTTCGTTTTGCCGTCGGCGTGGCCTTCTCAGGCGGCCCGTTCACGTCAGCGCTCTTGCGTTTCTTGCCACGTTTTGCAATTGAGCGTGGCTCCGGCCTCGAAGCATAATCTTCCCGCCATAACGGGACATCTTCGCGCGGTGCAGCATGAGGGGACGAAGATGATGGCGTGTTGTCGTCCGTGGTCAGGTCGACAATGGAATCGAAGTCGTCAGGGTCAAGGTCAGAGCCAAAGTCGAGCGCGTACGGAGACGGAGCAATGGGAGTCTTGGACCACCTGGTGTGCGACGAGGGTACAGCTGGTGTCGCCCGACTCGGAGCGTTGGCCGTGCCCGGTGGACGCGTAGCTGCGTCTTGTTGCGTGAGGGTGGTAGTACGATTTGTCGAGGCGTATGGCGTGGTGGGCGACGAGGCGGGACAGTGGTGGTCAATGGTGGCTGCTGCGGCTGCTGCGGCTGCTGCAGTCTCCTGCTAGGCGTGCTGGATCCCATTGTGCTGTCTGTGTTAGATATGATATGGGCCGAGGGAAAAGGCGGCGGTGGCGGTGGTTGTTGCCTTGCAGCTCTGATCGCTGCTTTGTTTCGAAGGGTGGCGTCTGGCGAATGACTGTCACGAACATCGGAGTTGGCGATCAGTGTCGAACGCATGGACGGGTAGAGCGTGGTGCCAGTGAGAGCAGGCGTTAATGAGCCGGTCGCATTCGAGGTGCGCGGCGTAGCTGCTACGGCGGTCGTATTGCTGCTGTTGTGGCTGTTGTTGGACAAAGCAGGCTCTTTCCGGAACGTTGATATCAAGGCAGCTGTAGTGGGCGAGTGGACTATCGGCGTGGTGGTCGACACGGCCGTAGAAGACGCCCCGGCGGGCCGCGCCAGAGACGACGCCGCAGCCGACGAGGCGGAGGACAGTGAGGTCGGGAATCCCGCAGGACGAGTCGAGTTTGGGTTCCGCAAGAGCCAAGGAAGCTGTTCAGACAAGTTGTTGAGCGTCATGGGGCCGGGGTCGAGGAACAGCCGTCCCAGTGACTGCCGCCCGACATGAGGAAGCCCTCGAAGAAAGCGTTGGCGCGAGCGTGTATGCGGGTGTGTATGGGTGTCTAAGGGCGTGTGCGTGGTGAGTTATACGCAAAGAGGGTGAGGCAGAGAATAGGGAAGAGGGATTGGATGTCGAGATTCGACAGGATCTAAACCTGGGGCGTGTTGCTGGTCGCTGTTGCTTTCCGAGTGTCAATTTGGGCGGTTGCACTTGCCTGAGGTGTGTGTCTTGGTTCGCCTCCGACCGTGCATTGCACCTGCCCTGTATGTGGCGGCGGTGGAGGACGCAGCAGGGTGTTTCTCTGGACCGCGTAGAGCGCGTCAAGCTGTGCCAGTCGCGTAGTCAGGTGGTCCCGCTTTAGTTGTTGTGTCGCGCCTTCTCGCCCATAAAAAGGCCCCGCTAAAATGGTCGCCTACAGGCGGTTGCCACTTTAGAGTATTTTTTGGAGCCGTGACTTCTGTTCTAATCCTAAATATTCGAAATAGGAAGCTACACAAGACACGATGAAATAAGAAGTCACGACAGGCACGATGCGAAAGCAAGTCACAAGGAAGGAACAACTGGTACTTTTGTCTTTTTGTGTTTGTGTTGTTTGCAGCTAATTGAGATAGCTTCAGCTATTGATTAACGTTTTAGGTGTCTATCTGTAAATGCATCGCCAGTTTGAAACTCATTGCCAGGTATCGATCATGTTATCATCTCACAGGGAAAGGTTTCTTTTGAAGAAACAGAAGTGTAAAGCGCTCAAAATTATTGAAATGCTCGGGATCAATCGCAACGCTTTTGCAGAAAAAGGAAACAAATAAAGGACGAGTAAAGGGGGGTACGAAGAGGGAAACCAAGACCACCCTTACACGGTCGAGTCCTCCTCCTTGGGCTTCTCAGCCTCGTTAAAGAGGTACATGATCGCCACCAGCATCTTACCACCCGCCGACACGAGAATGGCCACGGACGAGCCGACCGTACGGTAGATGGCGGCGCCGAGAAGGGCACCGACGACGAGGGCAAAGAGAAAGACGACGCGGCGGGTGCGCGGGCGGTTGGAGAGGACAAACAGTTTGGGGTCGATCAGCAAGTCGACCCAGGCAGCGGTGGCCATGGCGGTGCTGATCTCGGTCATGGCCAGCGAGCGAGACTGGACGACCTGGCTGCCGGATGCGAAAGCCAGCAGGCTGATGACGGCGATGGTGCGGCTGCCCACCATATCGATGCCATACACATGCTGGATGGCGCCAGCACCAAAGACGAGGACGGATTGCCAAAAGTTGCAAGCAATCAGCCAGAGGCGGTTGCGGGGACCAATGATGTGGCTAAGCTGGCCCGTGAGCCAGCCGCCGGCCAAAAAGAAGCCGAGCGCGGCGCCGATGTTGGCAGTGAAGAACATTTCGCCGTTGAGGTGCGGCAGCACAAGGGCGAGCATGAGGAAGACGGTGTTGCCGGTCTGGTTGGAGGCGAAGCAGTGGTAGTCGGGGAAGGAAACGGCATCTGTGACAGTGGTGTTAGTCTTCGAAGAGTCAGGGTGCCTGGTAACCACGGCCTTGGCTTACCTTGCATGCCGGTGAAGATGGTAAGAAGGATGAGTTCGATTTCAGCCAGCAGCGTTGGCCGGACGGTGGCCATCAGATGGCTCCAGACAGCATTTTCTGACCCGGTGCTCTCTGCAGGTGATGATGTTGATGGTTTTGACGTCGTCGGAAGTACATGGTTTCTCGTAGAATCCTTTTCCTTCTGCGAGTCCATCTGATGCTGCGTGTCTTCGCAAGAGGGGGGCTGCGAATCGGTGTGGGATGTCTGAGTGGGACGAACGAACAGCTGGTCCGCCGTGGATGATTGTGCATCTGCCATGATGACGGCGGTCGTAATCAAAGGACGATGACAGAAATGCCGAAGAAGTCGTGCACCTTACGAGACGGTACAAAACAATAAATGGATCAAAGGAGGCGGCGTCGACGGCAAGAAGAATGGGTGGCCGTTTAGATTTGATTATTATTTTGGAGAGATCTTGAAGGTGTTGTGGGGTGACGATCCCAGTGAGAGTCGGCAGAGATATGAAATCAAAGACATAAGGAAAATAAAAATAAAAATAATCAGAAGACGAAGATAAAGCATACAAACAAAACAAGGCGAGGCAAAAAAAAGGAGACGGGGCGCATCGTGACAGCTAAATATGCATTATAGAACCAAGGGGCCAAGGAAAAAAAAAACAGCAAAAGCAACGCAAACTAGCTCAAGCCGTCCAAGAACACGGCGTTTAATGACGGTGGTCGGCGGCGCCAACCCGTAGCCAGAGCGGCCTCAGCGGCCTTGTTGTGGAGGCAAACGTTAACGCCTGGTAGTGACTCTAGGGGAGAATGGATAACGGCGACGGAGAAAAGGGGCGAGCCGCGTAGCTCCACAATACTCACTGGCGGAAGGCTTCATGGCCGTGCCTCTGACATCGTTGACACGAAAATAGAGGACTGATACAACGTCCAGGTGGCGAGAGCGTG
This sequence comes from Sporothrix brasiliensis 5110, assembly GCF_000820605.1. Taxonomy (NCBI): domain Eukaryota; kingdom Fungi; phylum Ascomycota; class Sordariomycetes; order Ophiostomatales; family Ophiostomataceae; genus Sporothrix; species Sporothrix brasiliensis. Next base: position 1,965,055 of record NW_024467138.1, on the reverse strand, counting down.
CGGCTCTCGGTGGCGCACAAGGTGGATGCGTTCGATCGGCTACAAAACTACATGACTCGAAGGCTCTACTAGACCGCGGAGAAGGGGCAGCCCAGGCCAAGGCCAAGACGAGAAAGGAAAGTACGCTCCCGAACGGGCGCCAAGACGACTCGACTGTTATCCGGAGGCAATGCATCGTAGAGTGCAATCACGAAAGAAACGTGAAGCAAAACGATAACAAAAACGAAAATGAAAACAGACTGTGGAAAATCGGCGTGTTGCCGTGTTATCTGGTTGGACCGGGTTTGAACGTCAAGGACCCGTTTGGGAAGATCAAGACACAAGGCGGATGCAGCCACAAGATAAGCAGACTTCTTCCGTCACAGTCTGCAGGAGAAGACGAAAAGAGCGGGAAAAAGAAAACACATTTGGCAGTGTGCCGGGATGTGTGTCCAATACGCCTGCAGAAGAATCCACTACGGCGGAATGGGAGAGACATTGATATCCAACGGACGAGGGGGGGGAAAGGGATGTGGGCAGATATTTTCCTAGCCATGCTGAGGGAGCGGGGGAGAAAATCGAAAAAATCGGCGAGGCACGGAAGAGTCGTGCCCGGAACGGCTACCCAACGGCACAAGTGTGGATCGCCGGCCGGCGGTCGCGGCTGCTGGGGCCGTTGGTGTCGCTTGGGGGGGATTGAAGAGAAGTGTATGTGGTGGGACCGGGCCGGCGTGGGTCTAAGTAGAGGAGTCTGATTGGCTGTTTCTTCAGCCTCCGACTGCCGTTTTGGGCCGACTGCCGTTTCAACACGAGAACCTACAAACGTCGCACAGCACCAAAATCAAGTGAACCGCAGACAACCGAGGAGGCAAGCTTGGCAATGGTTCGATGGTTGCTGCTTTACAAAGGACCGAGAGCAACAGATGGACAGCACAAAATAATGCCAACTTGTCTCTGGACGAACCCGGCATGCATGTCCCGAAAGATACGGGAAGAGGTCGGAAAACGTTCCTTCGAAAAGGATCCCGATAAAAGAAGGAAAAGGGAAATGCATCGACGACAACAGGCTCACGGCTCACTGCAGCCAAGACTTCCGGCCCAAGGACACATCTACGTAACGCATGTCTCGAGACAACCAGTGTCTATTGTCAGCGGTGTTGGATTCTGGCTGGCTGGGTGCGCCTTCCCAATCAGGAACTTCACCTAGAGCCTGTACGGAGTAAGCGCGAAGTAGATAAAAGCGCCATATTTTACTAATTTACTCACGTATTATTATCATGGATCCAAAGTAAATATGCGCATCTGCTCCTGGAGACTTCTCGTGCTTAAATTGTATGCAGGGTTGAACATTTGGTGCGAGTTTGGCTGATCACTTACCTTGCCAGCCAGCCAGCCGCTGTGTTTCGCCGTCTTACGTATGCTTCGAATCGCCTGTAAGTACGCAATCAGTGACCGCAAAACTTCACACTTCAACGGCACTGGAATCGTCGGTTGCCGTATCCCATTTGCTGTTTTGTCTTTTGCTTCCTCTTTAGGAATATCTCAGCCTTCTCCAACAACACACGGTCCAGTCGATAATCGCAATTAAGCCGCCCCATCGTCATGACCGTGGACACCGTGACCGAATGAGTTTTGTGCCAATGCTACAGTCTCGTCTGGTACTTTGGGTCTTAGGATGTATTTGTTGTATTTGTTTGGCTGCCCTGCTAGGAGAGGCTCTGTGCGGTGCCCGGCCTCGGCCTGCCCGCCGACTTTGACGAGGACAATCCATAGATGGCATATTCATATCTCGTGGTAGTTCCATCCAGTCGTACATTGTCGTATTTTGTCCTCATAAAATCACATCCAGCCTCTCCCGCTTATTTTCCCGCTTGACATCTCCCTCGACAATCTGCAATTGTCCCTTGGTATCGTATGCCACGCGGCCTTCGTCCACCGCCTGTCGAAGATCTTCTCTCAGCACCGTCCGCTCTCCCGTTCGTGGGTCCCAGTCCCACCCCTCCCGCATCCACATCCACCGCAGACATGCTCGCAGCTCCTTGTCACGCGGCAGCACCCGCATCCACTCGGGCTGGAAAGGCTCGTCAGACTTTGGAGAGAACTTTCGCCCAGCATCCCAGCCTGACTCGGATGGGCCTTCGGACGTAATGTCATCTTCGTCCTCCTCCCGCCGGCGGCGACCAGACATACACCCGCCATCGTCACCCTTCCAATCATTCGACCGACCCAGCAACACGTCCCGGCAAAAGATCCGCCACGAATCGACCGCATATGTACCCTGGGTCAAGTGGCCAATCTCCCACTGTGAACCAAGAGGACGCCCAGGCTCTGGTTTCTGGCGCTGACTAGTCCGCCCAGGCTCTTCGGGGTTCCCTTCTGGCGGTGTCGGATAGTTCCTGACCGTAGTGCAAACGCCCGGCTGTGGTGGGCGCTTTAGCCAACCGCGTGCGTACCTCTGGATGGCTGTGCACCGCACCGTCGCCATACCCAGGTGTCGCACCATAGCCATAAGGTCACGGGGGTCGGCGTCAACGAGTGCTTGTGGAGAGGAGAACCGGGCCTTGAGGGCCCAGAACACCGGCAGTGAAACATGTCCAGACACGCGTGTCAAAAAGACAAGCGCAATCATGTGCCAAAATGGGTCGGCCGAGAGCTGTTCCTGCACCAGTCCAAAATGAGGCGCGTCGAGGCGCGGGAACGGCAGGGCCGAGACCGTTCCACGGCGAGGGCGGGCAGGCTTCTTCGTTTTTTCCGGGACAGCAACGGGTACTGGTGAAGAAGCGTCGGGGGGATATGACGGAGGGTCATCTTCACTGCAGCTGCTGTCGCCTTCTTCGCGTCGCCGCCGGTGGTGTGACGAAGGAGGTGTAAAAAAGCAGGATGTCGTTTCTCGCTTCCGCTTCGGTGTGCTCAGCAAGGCTGACGAGACGGGAGACAAGCACACTGGAGATGTTGGTCGTGCCAATGACTGCGGTTCACTATTTGATGTCTTGGTCGGTGACGGTCTCCTTGATTTATGTGGTTTGGCTTTTGATGCTTTTGCTTCTTTTGCCGCCTCTGCTGACTGCATATCCTTGGTCCGCGACGGTATCGTCGTTATCGGCTCTGGATGCTCTGCATTTCCGCCCACGACGGTCCTTTTCGTGCAAATGACCATGGTTCTTGTGAATGTCGCGGTTGGCAAACCTGGCTGTTCTTGAGCCGCATCCAGGCCCCTAGTATCTCTATGGCCCTCCTCTCCCTTCACTTCTTCTTCATTGCTATCGCCTGACGACGACACATCGTCTGCAAAGAACGGCGAGACACTTGCCTTCAGACCGACCGCGGAAGTGTCACCTCCACGGCGTTTTCCTGGTTTCTTCTCCCTGCCGAGTATTCCAACTGTCCGACCTTGTTGTGTCTGTTGCTTTCGCGGCCGTTTGCTTGGAGAAGGGGTTGGAGAAGGCGATGCCGATGTCGATGGTGGCTCTGATCCCACTTCTGGCCGTAATTTTGAGCTCCGGCCCGCCGTCTTCCCTCCGCCGACCCCATTGATTCCTTCGAGAAGCTCGACTTCTTCGGGTGGCACCGTCCCCGAGGCGAGCAGCCCGGCCAGAAAGGCTCGTGATTCAGGATCATCAACGTCAAACGCTGCGAGCAGGTCGTTGGCTGCGTCGAGATTAAACGGCGAGGGCGACGCAGATGTCAATCCTGGATCGTCAACAACTGATGCGGATGCACCCTCCATTCCGTCGGTGGTCAGAACTTCCAATCGTGATAAATCATTTTGTTGTTTTGTTGGCTGTGGCAGGAATCTGGAGAAGGCGAAGTTTGAAGGCTGTTTGTTTATCCAGGTCAGGCCTTGTACCGCGTACGGAAGGCGCTGGCGGAAAGCAAAAACAGGCAGGAACTTTCCAATATTAGTGGGCTGTTACGGTTTTGGACCAGGCAAGACCACAAGTCACCACCAGAGCACCAACGTCTTTTGCTCTCATATTCGTTGCCATTGATATAACAGTTGCCTTTTTGAATCGTTAGATTAATACAGTTCTTCTTTTTTTTAAAAAAAAAAAAAATTGTTTTTTTGGCGAAATTTAAATAATTATTGCATGAACATATAAACATACTTCAAAGTCGGCCAACTTCGCAGAATTTGCAAATCAGTAAAATCATTTATACAACTGAAAGAGTTTTAAACATAAAAAAGATGTATGATTCTACGGCAGTTCATGTCTCACATCGTTGTATCGTCTTCGGCCCGCCACCGACGTTTCATGTGTTCCTACGCACCCTTTGTTAAATGATGTTAAATGGTTTCTTCTCCTTTTAGAGTAAAGATACACAGTTCGAGGCAGAAGAGAGCAACGGAATAGGTTGGAGAAAAAAAGAAAAGAAAAAGACATCTCCGTCCTAGTTCCATCGCCCTCAATCTTCCCTCTCCCCAACGTCCAGGGCGTTCCTCTACCGTCCACCAGCCCCAAGTTCAGCCAACCATTCGCAAAAACAAGAAATAGAGTAAAATTAAGGAAAAAAACCAAAGAAAGCAAGGGGACAGGAGTTCTTCTGAGAAAAACAAAGAATCCTCTCCCCACCACCGAAACAATGTCGCGCTCTAGGTTTCCGCCCCGTCGCCAGCCACCGTTCTTGTATCGTTTTTATGAATTTGCATGCAGATAAGTTTTTTCTTTTGCTGTGTATATAATATCGCCCCTGTCAAATATAGTCTCGTGTCGAGAAAGAGAGAGAGGGAGAGAGTTGTGTTTTATGTTCTTGTGTTGTGGTGACGTCGCTTCTCGTCTGATCCTGTCATCAAAGGAGGACGCAGTCACCCCTTAGTGACCACCCGACGAGCCCTTGGGAGGGTCGTAGACGATCTTCCGCGACTTCAGCCAGGCCCACTTGTACCGCTTGACCCAAACGCTGAGGGCGAACAGAGCCGACGTCACAACAAGCACCTTCATGCCCATCTTTTTCCGGTCGTCCATCTCGGGCTCGGCCGCCCAGTTCAGGAACTCGACGACATCCTTGGCCATCTGAGACGTCGAAGCCGGGGTACCGTCCTCATACTCGACGAGGCCGTCGAACAGAACACGGGCCATGGCGATGCCGGTGCCGGGGAAGTAGGGGTTGAAGTTGAGGCCAGCACCAACCTGGGCGCCTGCGGGAGGCTCCTCGGGGTAGCCAGTCAGCAGCGAGAAGATGTAGTTGCAGCCACCGTGGCGAGCCTTGACAATCAGCGACAGATCAGGCGGCAGGGCACCGGCGTTGGCGAAACGCGAGGCCTCCTCGTTCGGGTACGGGTCGGGCAGGTAGTCCGACAGCTTGCCGGGACGCTTCTCGATGATACCCTGGTCGTTGGGCTCGGCGTCGTACTCGTTCTCCTCAGCCAAAGCCTTGGCCTCGTCGACGGTCAGGACGGAGCCGACCAGAGTGCGGAAGGGAATACGGTTGAGCGAGTGGCAGGCGGCACAGACCTCGCGGTAGACCTGGAAACCACGGCGCAGACTGCGGTAAGCGAAGTTAGCGCGCTGCAGCTGAGCACAATGGGAGGACATGGCAACGGGGAAGAACTCACGCCTGGTGGTCAAAGGTCTTGAACATCTGCTCGTGGACCCAGGGGTACTTGGCGGGGTGGAGACTAACGCATTGTTAGCACATGTTCTCGAATTTGTCGATATTCGACTCTGACAACAGCACAGCGCCGAGGTAATATTGGAAGACAACAATGAACGGTACATGGCAACACCCCGATGCCATATGACGCCCATTGGCTGTCGATGAGGTACGATCGGCACGTGGCCGAATATCCCTTCGGAAGACGATGTTGTCCTGTGCCTCCGCAACGCGCCAACATAAACAAGCATAAACTTACCCCTCCTCTGCCGGTGCCGACGCCTGGGCAACAGGGCCGTAAAGGTGGTAGTACCAGGCAGCCGAGCCGATGGCGACGGCAGTGGACGCGGCGGCAGCGATGTTCAGGCGCAGGGGCGAGGCCTCGGCGGCACCGGAGCTCGTAGAAGTGGCGCGCTGTTTGATGTTAATGAGGTGTTCACTTGACAAGAACGAACAAAACAAGTTCATGCCGGGGTTCAGCAAGCCGGGAAAGTAGTCGTGTCGGTAGCTGGGTGTGTTCCTTCGGTCAATTGGCCGTCGAGGAGGTGCAAAATCGGGACGCGTCGAGATGCCATCCCGCCCGTGGCCAATCGATCCGTCCAACAACCCAGACCGGCAACAGCAATTTCTCCCCAGCTTGCCCCGGCAGCGAGGGCAATTGGGCACAGGCTGACCTTGGTGACATTGATGCCGGCAAACGCCCGCGTGGACCGCAGGCTGGACCTTGCGAACATGTTGGGCGAAGTAGACTTTCTCGTCGACGGAAGAGAACGGGAGAGGAGAGGGGGGGAGGTGTCCCGGGTTGAGTGTGTCGTCGATGGCAATCGCAACGTTTGCCAATGGGTCTCTCAAGGGCGACACGCACAAGAGGGAAGAGGGTGACGACGGTCGACGGGTGTGAGAGAGGTCGTGTTGTGTGGGTGGTGGTGGATTGCTCTCAGAAGCCAAAGGAATTTTCGAAAATTGCTTGCGGTGGACAGCGGGCAGAGCGAGGAAACGGGAAGCTGGCACCCAACTCCTTCCACAAATGCCCAGTAATTCCGGTTTAGCCCGGCGCTCATTGGTCCATCCGGCATTAGCTCTGTCACGAGGGCGTGCACGTGAATACATTAGCAGAGCAATGAGAGTGTTCGGGCAAAGGGGCAGTTAATCGCTCACCAGCGCGAAAACCAAACGAAAAATCCCCCACAATATTCACCCGCCAATCGAGGAGCCTGGAATGGAAGTATGGTGCACCAAAACTATCTGGTTAGTGAGAGCCTACTGCCTCAGGCCGTCGAGGAGTTCTTTCCAAATGATTTCGGGTTCCCGTTTCGATACCGTTTATCTCCATTCAAATGTGCTTCCTTCATTTGCATCATATTAATTGATAGCTTCATCGAGCTACTTCAGGACTCTATTTACCTCATTACCACTAAGTAACCGAATCTCTGTGGCCTCCTCACAAAACTAGCCACTGTGCTTAGAATTGTGAAGCTTTCGCATGCAATCTCAAAACGGAGCATCACAGAGCGTCGAATGGAAACGGTCCACTCCGTTTGATAGCCGTACGGTGGAAAGCACGCCCCGACTTTTAGCGAAGCTGTGGGGGGCTACTGCCAACATAATGTGCCCCGTTACAGAGAACTAGCGCCGACTTTTGCCTCGATTTGAGCTTGTTGAGACCACCGTTTTCAAGAGCTATCACCAAGTTGTGTACTGTTTCGGTTGTGCAGAATTCCACGGGCTGCCTTTGCTAACAAAGGGGGACGATAGTGCATGCGGTGTTTGATTCTATAAAATGCACAAAACTACAATGAAAAGCTTTTAAACCAGACCCTCCCACTGTTTTCCCTAACGCCAATAAAGACACGGCAGCAGCAAGTTCAACAACAGCAACGAGATGCCCTCCTCGTCCCACCTTACGCTGACTTGGCGGCCTCTCTACGCTGCTTCACAGCATTTGCCAGAGTACTGAGCACGTCGACGGTGTCGTCCCAGTGTATGCATGCATCTGTGATGCTGACGCCGTACTTGAGGCCAGCCTTGCCCTCCTTGGGAACCTTCTGGTTGCCTTCGTTGATGTTGCTCTCGATCATGACGCCCATGATGGCATGCTCGCCCCCGGCAATCTGGCCCGCCAGGTCGGCCGCGACCTTGGGCTGGTTCTTGTGGTTCTTGAGCGAGTTGCCGTGGCTGCAGTCGACCATGAGCCGCTGGGGCAGGCCGGCCTTGTTCAGCGCCGCCTTGGCGTCGGCAATGCTCGCCGCATCGTAGTTGGTGCCCTTGGTGCCGCCGCGCAGGACCACGAAGCAGTCCTCGTTGCCGACGGTGCCAACAATCGACACGACGCCCGGCTTCGTGACCGACAGGAAGTGGTGCGGGTGCTTGACGGCGCCAATGGCGTCAATGGCAACGCCCAGCGAACCGTCCGTGCCGTTCTTGAAGCCGACAGGGAAACTCAGGCCGCTGGCCAGCTCGCGGTGCAGCTGGCTCTCGGTGGTGCGGGCGCCGACGGCGCCGACGGACAGCAGATCGGCCAGGAACTGCGGCGAGATGGTGTCGAGCATCTCGCTCGCAATGGGCATGCCCTTGCTCGTGAGGTCGACAAAGAGCTGGCGCGACAGCCGCAGGCCCTTGTTGATCTGGAAGCTGTTGTCAATGTCCGGGTCGTTGATCAGGCCCTTCCAGCCAACGGTGGTGCGGGGCTTCTCGAGGTACGAGCGCATGACGATCAGGAGCTCGTTCTTGTGCTTCTCCTTCTCAGCAAGGAGCATGTCGCAGTAGGCGAGGGCGGCCTCCGGGTCGTGGATGGAGCAGGGCCCGATGATGACGAGCAGGCGGCCGTTGGCATCGCGGCCATTGACGACGGCCTCGACCTCCTTGCGGCCCTCGACAACAGTCTTCTTGGACGCAGGAGTCTGCTTGATCTCGTGCTGGAGCAGGTCGGGCGGCGTGAGGGGGTTGTATCCGCGAACTAGACGACGGAAGCAATTAGACTTTGAACGAAGGACACACGACGAAACAAAATACAGCAACAGGAGCCGGGGCTAAGTACTTCTCCAATCCTCGCTTTCCTCGCGGTTGCCCACGTTCTTGTTCTCAATGTAGAAGGACTGGCGGCATCAGGTCAGCAAGAGAGCTTCCAAGTCGAGAGCCAGTACCAGTCATGGTGGCAGCTGATGGTCCAGCGAAAACGCCAGCGAACATCCGTTACTTACAGACATGGCGAGAAGTACGGTAATGTAGAACGGGCGCAGACGAAAGGCGTAATAGCAGGTCGGTGAACAAAATAAATCGGCGCGGCGTCGGAGCAATGGCAGGCTGATCTAAAATAGGAAGGAACAGAGAAGCAAGAGTACCTGTTCTATTCACACTTCAATGCAATCGTAGAAGAAAGAAGAACAGTGGAGTACAACAAGACAAGTTGTCAAATGTCAAAAAATGTTCATATACGGAAAGACGGTAAGACGAGAGAGTTACAGCTTGTTAAAAGAGGGCCAAAAAGAACATCAAAGAAACCTGTGCGCAGGATTGGCTCCGGCCTTTTTCCTTTTTTTTTTCATATTCATATTTTTGGGTTCGACTTGGAGGGGTGATAGGTCAATTGGGGTCTACGAGTCGCCACGCGCAGGGCGCCGAGAGTCCAAGGTCATACGCCTTGTCGTCCTCTTGTCATTTTCATGTCGTTTCTGTTCGTCCGATTTAGGCGTGAGTCAACGCTGTGCGGGCGGGCTGGAATTAAAATATTAAAATACGCGCAGAAATAAATGCAAAATAAAATGCAGCTTTTCTATGGTGGGGTTGAGAGGACAGGGGTAGGTCGCTGTGGGCCACAAAACAGCACTGTGGCTTTCCATGAACCTAGCCAATTACAGCCGCCACGCTGGTGCTGTCATTGACACGTGCAGCCTTCCAGGCTTGTCTTTGCAGCCGTGTACGGCCACGACGACTTGAGACCATACTTGCCAACGATACATGTTTTCAGTTGAAGATGGTTGAGTGGTTCTTTCAGCACTTTCTGATTTGATCTGCACGGAGGGGTCGCAAGAGGGGGTCTGTGGGTGTGATCTGCTGTTCTTATATTGATCTTTGTGGGTATCTATTTTGCTTGTCTATTTTGATTCTCTGAAATATCCTGGTATTTCTTCCCTCACAACTACTCGTCTTGGCACGGACATCTCTCGGTTTGTGTATGCCGTACCCTGTATCCTATCCTGGTTGTGTATATTGTGTCCGTGCGGCGGTGGTACGTTCTTTCGTAGACGTCGGATGGCCATGTGTCCCTTACAGGAGTCCGCTTTAGATCATATGTTGGTTTTCCGTCCGTCGGCTCGGCTGTTCGTCTCCGGCCCTCAATCCTCCTTTGAACCCGACGGAGTGCCACCGTTGAGTATGTGGTACAGCCGCTTGAGCAGGACAGTGCTGCCAGTCATGAGAATGGCCGAGAAGGCAAACAAGAAGACGCGCTGCTGCGTCGTGAGCATCTGAAAGATGGGATACGGATAGCTGGGAGACGTTAGCAATGGCCGAAGCAGGAAGGCATGTGTCAGAAAACGTCGCGACTCACTATCCGTTAAAACTAAAGCAGTACTCGATCCACGCCCAGTAGAAGAAGGCAATACACAAGCTCAGAATCAACGCCTCCTGCAAGCGGATCGTCCATGGCGGGCTGAACAGCAACAGGTCGGCCGTCAGGAACAGCGCTGGCGCCAGGTGGAAGCCTACGTCGGGCAGCAGCGGCAGCGCGACATCCACATCCGGCGGGTACACGAGGTCGCGGTCGATGGTGCAGAGGGTCCAGTAGAGAACGCTGATGAGCACCTCGAGAGGTGCGACGCAGACAGCCAGGAAGTTCTTAGCATCGAACAGCTGCCGCGACAGCGACAAGTCGGCAGCGTAGCCGACGGCGAACGTGGCGAGCGAGAGGGTCAGACCGAGAATCGTCAGGAATTGAAAGTCGCCGCCGAAGCTGTCTGCGGGCAGCTGCGGGAACATGCGCAAGTAGGCAAACGAAGCCAGGAACGAGCAGATGCCAGCAAGGTGCAGGACGAAAGAGGCCGAACGCGCCGGCGAGGCCAGGCGCTGGAGCGGGTGGTGGGGATCCATGTCGGCGGCCGGTGTGGGTGCGGTCGAATAGAAAGACGGGCGTGTGAGGCTTTGTCGTTAGGGCTGAAGACAGCAAAATCGCTTCCTGGGTGCGAAGAGGGAAGATGGGAAAAGGAAAGAGGGAAGGAAGGGAGAAGCGCGGAAGAGGAAGGCGGGTGTGGAAAAGAGGCTGCCACGCTGTAGCCGTTTGTCGGAACTACGACATACTAACTAGCTGGCCAAGCGCTGTACTGTAGTATTACCGCTAAAAAGCGCCCTGACATCATACCGGCCTCTACCGATCCACTAGAAACGTGTCTTGTGCCTGACAGAGGAGGCAGCCTCGGCATTTAAACACGCGAATGCAGCTATTCAACCTAGTAGTGTCCTGATCTGAAAGGAAAGTCGGATTCGGTATCAGGAGATCTGACGATAATGAGCGTTTGCAAGTCAAGCTTATAACACTACGTGGCTCAATATTGAAGGCTGGAAAGGCCCCGAGGCCCTGAGAGCTAGCGAGCCTCTCCGCTAAAAGAGACCTTCCAACAGTCATGAAGGTACTAGAGGCTGCAGCGCACCTCCCGCGCCAAAACCAAACAAAGGCAGGCACAGCTGGCCTAAGAAATTTCAACGTCTGCTCTTCGACCTCAGCACTGACAACAGCCTCGACCACGACGCCCATTATCCCTCCCCGACCCCGTACCTCCTCCTCGCTCCCTTCTGCCCGACATGGCCGACACACCGACGGGCGGCGCCGACGGAAAGCCGAACAAGCGCAGCCATGCCGAGTTTGCGGAGCGCGAGGGCAGCGCAGAAGACGGCTCGGGCTCCGAGTCAGGTTCTGGTTCCGACTCCGACTCCGACTCTGATGATGACATGGGCCCGCAGCTGCCGTCGGCTACCGCAGCTGCGGCCGCGCCCAAGAAGAAGCGGCGCGTCCTGAAGCATGAGAAGCTGTTTGTGTCGGCGCTGCCGGCGTCGCAACGCTACTCCAAGTCGCTCATGCACAAGGAGCAGCTGTCGTTCCTGACGCTCACGCCGGGGACCGATTTCCTGATCACGACGTCTGTCGACGGCGTCGTCAAATTCTGGAAAAAGGTGGCCGAAGGCATTGAGTTTGTCAAGCAGTTCAGCGCGCACCAAGGCCCCATTGCGTCCGTGTCGGCCAGCCGCGACGGCCGCAGTTTTGCATCGGCTGGTGCCACCGACTCCACGATCAAGATCTTCGACGTGGCGACGTTCGACCTTCTGTCCATGATCGCCATCGACTTTGTGCCCCGCTGCATTTGCTGGGTGCACCGGCGCGGCGCGTCGCTGCCTCTTCTGGCGGTGGCGGACGCGGAGTCGTCCGCTATCCACATCTACGACGGGCGGGGCGAGGCAGCAGCCGCGACGTCCAAGAAGCCGCCAACCGATGCTGCCGTTGTCGACGACGTCGCGCCTCAGAAGCCTATCCACACCATCAAATCCATGCACCGCACCCCCGTCACGCTCATGGCGTACAACGAACCCTACGACTGCGTCGTGTCCGCGGACAGCGGCGGCATGGTCGAGTACTGGCGTCCCAACGGCACGTACGAGAAGCCCGACAACGTCTTTCGCCTCAAGAGCTCAACGAGCCTATTTGAGTTCAAGAAGAACAAAACTGTGCCGACGGCGCTCGCCCTCTCGCCCACGGGACAGCAGTTCGCCACACTCAGCATGCCCGACCGCAAAGTGCGCCTCTTTGACTTTGCCACGGGCAAGCTGACCCGCACGTACGACGAGTCGCTGCGCACCCTCGAGGACATGCAGCAGGCCGGCACGGCGCTGCGCCAGCTGGACGCGGTGGAGTTTGGTCGCCGCCTGGCCGCCGAGCACGAGCTCGAGTCGGACGCGCTGCGCAACAAGGCCAATGTGGTCTTTGACGAGTCTGGCCATTTCTTGCTGTACGGCTCCATGCTCGGCATCAAGGTCGTCAACACAGTTACGAACCAGGTCGTCAAGCTGTACGGCGCCGACGAGCACATCCGTCCGCTGCAGCTGGCGCTCTACCAGGGCCAGCCGCAGAAGAAGGGCGTCACCACGGTGGCCATGGCCGCGTCGAGCAATCCGCTGCTGCAGGAATCGGAAGTGCGCGATCCAATTTTGGTCGCCACGGCCGTCGGCAAGGCGCGCTTCTATATGTTCACCAACCAGGTGGACATCCCCAAGGGCAACGCCCGTGACATTCTGAACGAGAGGCCCACAGTGTCTGGCCAGGGCAAGGGCAGCAAGAAGCAGGGCGCCGCGGACAGCAAGGAGGCCGCGTCGGGCACCAACGCCATTATGCACACGACGCACGGAGACATCCACATCCGCCTGTTCCCTGGCTCGGCGCCCAAGGCGGTCGAGAACTTTGTGACGCACGCCCGCCGCGGCTACTACAACAACACCATCTTCCACCGCGTCATCCGCCAGTTCATGATCCAGGGCGGCGACCCCATGGGCGACGGCACCGGCGGCGACAGCATCTGGGGCCATACGTTTGAGGACGAGTTCAGCTCGCTCAAGCATGACAAGCCGTACACCGTCAGTATGGCCAATGCAGGGCCGAACACCAACGGCAGCCAGTTTTTTATCACCACGGTGAAAACAGTGCGTCACCCCCGTCTCCCCCCTTTGTTCTCTCCGTTTCTTCTGTTTTGTTTCGTGTCCGCCGACGCATACTAACAACGCAGCCCTGGCTTGACAACAAGCACACAATCTTTGGCCGCGTCCACCAGGGTACGGACGTGGTGCACCGCATTGAGAACACACGCACGTTCAAAGAGCGGCCCGAAGAAGACATCAAGATCCTCAGCATCGACGTCCAATAGGGCGCGAGAGAAAAGATAGACACGCGATACCATAATACGAAAAGCGACATTTGCAAGTTGAAGGCTGACATCTGAAATCTAAGCGCGTCCCAAATGCCGCTGCGTACCGCTTCCGCGGCCGTGGCTGCGTTCCTGTCTGCACGCGCTGCGTCACATTGTCCAGGTTCTTGCGCCTCGACCGTGTCAACCGCCCACCATTTCAGACGTAGTATAGTCGTGTCCCAAGGCCAATATGCGCCATAACGCGCCGACAATGCCGCAGGAACTGGCTGTCTGCAAGAGTCGACGAACAACAACAATGGTTGCGTTGCGGCTGCACGAAAACCCGCGAAAATTCTTATCGATACTCCAGAACAAAGAGCAAGCAGGAACCTAAGCAAACCATTATGCGACTGTAATATTCCTTGCGTCGCCATTGTATTCCGACGTACCCACGATGCTGTCTTGTTACCCTCAACAAAATCTGTGATTCTCAGATGGTTCTGCTGCAGTGCCATTCGTCGCACATTAGCTTCCAGCCGCCAGATTATGTTATCGTGGGTAAGCGGCTCGTCTGGACCTGCTCCAAATTGCAGTAGAGCCTCTGCCTTCTTCCTTTGATCCAAAAAATGTGCCGAGATGCCCATGGAGATACAGCGTAGCAGATGCATTCTATTCGATTCCCGTACCTTCCCAGCGGGATCTTCCCGTTGGTGCGTTCTTTCCTCTGTGCCTTACTTATGTCGTACTTGCCGTCCGCTATTTCATCCTCCAGGAAAGCAGGTGCTGTACGTCTTTCTTCATGTACAGGAAGCTGCAACCCACCAACAGGGCGGTCTCCACTTTCTCGAGCTGCCGTTCGCTCTCACTGAAGCCTTGTCTAACCGAAGACTGATGGTAAAAATCTTTATGGAGAAGACAAGACTCTCTTAAATTAGGGAGAAACGAATTCACAAGGTCCGAGAACACACAGCATCCGCGATTGTAGCTGATAAATGATCCGAAAAGGTCGAGGCTGCGTTCTGCTTTACCGTTCTTTCCGTTGGATCTGGCATATCAAATTCAGAAGGAACGGCCAGACCAAACCGCAGGAAAGAGCAAGCGCGTAGTAACGGTTCCCCAGCAGAGAAAACGATATAAAAAACAGAGCAAGAACGCCCCTCCTCCGCTCCTTCGGTAGAAGAAAGTCGCACCTTCCTAAACAAAGCACTTGAAATGCATGAGAGGATATGCAAGAAAAACATGCATCCAGTCCTCTAGCTCAAAATCATCACCAACTTTCCAACCAAAGAAACCGAACGACCAGGACTAACAAGCGGCCACTCGCACGCACGTCCCACTGAGAGATCCTGGCCGTTGGAGCTGTCAGCCCAAGGCGCCCCGTCGCTGTCTCCTGATATATTACATTCTAACACCCCCCTCACAACAACAGCTATACGTCAAGAAACGGCGCCGTCACTGTTGGAGCTAACGCCAACCAACGGAGCGGCGCTTGAGTCGCTTTACAGGTCCGCCCTAAGGCAATCCATTATCTCGGGATTCTGACTGGGCCACTATCTTTCTGCTTCATGTCTCTTTTCAGCCACTCGCAAAGCATAAAATCAACTACCGAGACGACGATAATACTCCCTAGGCAACAATCTGAAAGATTGACGGTCCGTTCCAATCGACCCCGACCGTGAGCCAACAGCGATCCGGTAACGGAGAACACCTAACCCAGACCGCAGCACCTCTCGCGCGGGGAAGATTACGAACTTGCGCAATTGAGCTTCAGGCATAGCAGCCGATTGAAGAAGCGACAACTGCCATCACCACTTCCCCACGCTTCTGACACCGACCACGGTTTCCGGATGGTAACAACTACGCTCGGCCTAGCCACGGCTGCGGCAGCGCTGCCACCTGTTTCCAATCCGGTCCGCTGATCGGACCGCTGACGCCCGTGCGCCTGTGTCTAGTGATTGCGATCTCCTCCGGCACACGGAGCAACATCCACACCGGCGATCGAAGTACCAAACCTTTCCCGTCATCCAAAAGCACGCAACCATGCCGCGGCCCAAGAAGCCCGACGGCCGCGAGCCGAAGAGCCGCAGCAGGAGCGGCTGCTGGTCGTGCAAAGCACGGAAAGTCAAGTGCACCGAAGAGCGCCCGAGCTGCTCCAAGTACGACGTGGCCCTCTTTCCGTTCCCTTCCCGGGTGCTGGGCCCTGGCTAACAGATTGCTTAGATGTCTCAAAGGCGGCTACCAGTGCGACTACGGCATCCGCCTCAACTGGGATGGCCGCCGAACCAAGCGGCCACAACTTAAGGCCGTCCATCTTGATGCCGGATCCCTGATGGACGGCGATGACGACTTCGACGAACCTACTTCGGGCGACGAGCGCGCCCCGCCGCCGCCTCCGCTGCCACAGTCCCAACTCGAAACGCAGTTCCAACTGGGTCCAACCGCCGCCCCGCCGGCTTCTGCCTTGCCTGCAAATGGGGCCCAGCCGACCCTGAGCGTCGGATCTTTCCAGGCGACCGGCCCAGCGCAAGGTGGACCGGGAGCGCCAGCACGACCGAGCCGGCCATCTACCTCCCAAGGCAGCGCCGCAGGCCAGTTCCAGATTCTGACAAACATGGCCATTTCGCCAACGTCGCCTGCCGTGTCGCAATTTGCCGCGCGACGGCCCGTGAAGCCACTGAAAGGCGTTGCCTCCAAGGGCGGGCAGGAGGCTCTTGCACCTCCACACCAGTCGCCTGACGGAGCGCGGATGCTCTTACCAGGAGCGCCTCAACTGACGTCACAGCCGTTGTCTGCACCGGACGCGCCAGAGAGCGCGTCGCCAGCCGACTCCGGCGATGCTCGCCTGCGGCACTCAAAGCGACAGCGGATCGATTCGGACGCCAGCGAACGCGATTTCGCATGGACCTGGCCTTTGTCTCCTTCTACGGTCTCTGGCTCCTTTTCCGCTCCTTCTCCACGGCAGTTCGCCCCTCCGCTTGGCTTTACACCCAAGCCAACTGTCGAAGGCTCCTCACCTCGGGCCAACGAAGACGGACAGCAAGGCAAGGCGTCGCCCCATACAAACAACAGCCTTTTGCACTTACAAGCAACGAGCGACTTCCGTCGTCTTAGTGTCAACTCGCTGCTCTCCGGGCCTCTTGGCCCGAACTCTGCGGCAGGTACACCGCCGGCATCGACGACGTCACCCATCCCGAACCCACCAGCGCCACCCGCTGAGACAGCCAGACCTGAAGACAGCAAGCGTGACCCTCAGCATGACCATAACCATCACCACTACCGCTCCAGCTGTTACTACGGCATCGATGCTGGTTTCCTAGACCTGGATCTCGGAAAGAACGACGACGCCAACGCCTTGTCGGGGGTACGAAGTGGCCCCAAGTCTAGCAAGACCAACGCCACAGAACGCCAACAGAAGCCCGGCCACGAGTCGGGAGGATACTACAGCACGCCTGTCTCTGTCCGAATTCCTCGCGCGCTCGGCACACTGCCCCCGAAACTGACGGAGAACCCTATGAATATGTTGGTACGTGTTCTGAAAGCCGTTGCTTTGTGTGTGTGTGTGTGTGTGTGTGTGTGTGTGTGTTTCCTTCTCCATGCACCTTTGCTAACCCTGCCAGTACTTCCACCACTTTATCAACAACACTGCTCGGGTTCTCGTGCCACATGACGATCCACAGTCTAATCCGTTCCGTACGATCCTCCCCCAAATGGCAATCAACAACGACAACCTTCTCAGCCTACTGCTTGCCTACTCGGCTTCCCACCGTGCACGCATTCTAGAACAGACGGAACCCGTTATGCGCATCGCTTTGTGGGTACAGGACATCTTTCCTGCCCTCCGCCAGGCCTTGGACGACCACAAGCAAAAAATATCGAACGCTAATGTCGCGACGGCTATTATGCTTGCGTCACTCGCCATTGTGTCCCCGACGGCATTCGGCTACAACATCCCTTGGCAGAGGCATCTGATGCTAGCACGCGAGCTGATCGCCACGCGTCCGGAGGGCCTCCGGGTCGACCACCATAGCTCGCTGGAAGGCCAAGTGTGCTCCTTCCTCTGGAGTTGGTTTGCGTACATTGACGTCTTGGGCGGATTAAGCGGCGGGCCCACCGATGCCACGCCCGCCTGGATCTTGGATTACAAAGTCTACGACCCGCAGGACGACGACGAAATCGACTGCATCATGGGCTTCACCACCCGCTGCATATATGTCCTGTCGCAGATTGCCGAGCTCGTCCGTCGGCACGAGCCGGACCGCTTGAGGATTACACGCAAGGACGCGAATGCGTGGATCCCCAGCACGCAGATCAAGATGAGCGTCGAGTCGCTCGAGGTCGATGTGCGCGACAGCATGGTCCAGAGGCCACGGCCATGTGCGCACTTGCACCAGTCCGGCGACGCCGTCCGCTGGGACCGCGACGAGATGACGGCGACCAACGAGGCCTACCATTGGGCAGCTCTTGTGCAGCTGCAGCGCCGTGTTCTCGGCAAGCCAACGGACCACCCAGACGTGCAGCGCCCCGTGCAGCAAATCATCGACTGCATTGGCCGCGTGAGCTTTGGCGGGACAGCCGAGAACTGCCTGTTGTTCCCGCTGTTCACGGCGGGCTGCGAGTGTCTCGACGACGGCACACGCAAGAACCTGCTGAACCGCATGCTGAGCGTGGAGGGGACGGGCATGATGCAGGTGACCCGGGCGCGGGCCTTGATGCAAAAGGCCTGGGGCACGGGCAAGCCGTGGGAAACACTTCTCACGACGGAGTTTATTGGGTAGACGTTTCTTGGTTGGTTTTATAATGAATTTTACGAACAACGACACGTCACAAATGATAAATGCGCGAAAAATATTGGCGTCAGGTTGCGGTCCAAAAACGACGACAAGATAGTTAGAGTTTCTACACGGGACAGGTTGGTAGGCAACGGATCTAAAAGGAGCCCGCACAACGGACGGCTCTGTCTTCTTCTTCTTTTTCTTTATTTCTTGAATGCACTTTCATTTTGTCAATACACAGCCAAACCCTCCCAACTACAGCAACGCCTTAACCGCAGCACCGCCTTTTCGAAGCATAAATGGCCCCAGGTCGGCAATGGTCGCACACCCGATCAAGTTCATCGTCTGGTCCAGGTCCGCCAGCAAACCCGCCAGGACATGTTTTGCACCGTCGCGGCCGGCGATGCCCAGGCCGTACATCACGGGACGGCCCACTAATACGGCCTGTGCGCCCAAGCACAGCGCCTTGATCACATCGGATCCTGTCCGGATGCCCGAGTCGAACAGAATCGTAAAGGGCGCCGGCTGCAGTGGACCCGTGCCGTTCCGCTCCGCCTCGCCGGCATCCCGCGCCTCGGCTGCCCGCACAGCGGCCACCACCTCGGGCAGCATCTCGAGCGACCCCACAGCGCCGTCCACCTGCCGCCCGCCGTGGTTGCTCACAACCACACCGTCAGCGCCGTACTGGCGAGCCAGGAGCGCGTCGTCTGGATGCTGTACGCCCTTGATCAAGATGGCGCCGTCGTCGCCCCAGAGGCGGCGCAGTGTGGCCAGGTCAGACCAGGGACGCGCACGACGGGGGAACACCTCGCTCGTCCAGCGCAGCGAAGCAGCCAGCACGTTGTTTTCGGGAGTGGCGGGCTCGCTCTCGCTCTCGCCATCGCCTTCCTCGTCCTCTGCGCCCGGCTCGCCCTCGGCCAGTTTCTTCCGGAAGACGGGGTCACTGAAGCCAATGGCGTTGCCCTCGTTGGTCGTGATGAACGGCAGGTACCCTGCGTCCAGGTCCGTCGGCCGCCACGCAATGGTAAACGTGTCGACGGTCACCAGCAGCACGCGGCAGCCGGCAGCGCGGGCACGCTGCAGCAGCGAGGCCGTGATGGCGTCGTCCTGGGGCCAGTACAGCTGGTACCAAGGTGCGGGTGCCGGACTGGCGGCGCTGTCCTCGACGCACGTGTCGTCAAGGCTCGCCTTGATTTCTTCGATGCTGGACGACGAAGCCGTGCTGATGGAAAAGGGCACGCCCACCTCGGCGCAGGCACCAGCAACGCCCACCTCGCGGTCGGGGTGGTAGGCGCACTGGACGCCGACGGGCGCCATGACGACAGGGCTGGCCAGATCCACCGGCGGGCCACGGCCGGGCCCACCAAAGAGGCGCACGCGCAGGTCCCGCAGCGATGCGGTCGCCGCGTCGGTGCCTGCCTTTACCTTTCCGGGACGCATCATGCGCGGGACGAGAGCAACGTGGTCGAGCGCGCGGCGGTTGGCTTCGACGGTCGTGCCAGCGCCGGCACCGCCTGCAATGTAGCCAAAGGCAGCAGGCCGGGCAGGAATGGCACCCTCGCCGTCTTCGTTGGGCTTCACCTCGCTCGACATGACCCGACGGGCCTCGTCTTCCAGCGCATAGGGGTCCGTGGTGGCGACCGGCAGTTGGCTGGCAAGCAGACGGGAGCGATAGATGTC
The DNA here is from genome assembly GCF_000820605.1 of Sporothrix brasiliensis 5110. NCBI lineage: Eukaryota > Fungi > Ascomycota > Sordariomycetes > Ophiostomatales > Ophiostomataceae > Sporothrix > Sporothrix brasiliensis. The sequence goes on along the minus strand of NW_024467138.1, from coordinate 1,945,146 downwards.
GTAGAGGTAGTCGGCGTAGGGGGGGTTGCGGATGGGCGGGTGCGGCGGGCGCAGCGTGCCGGCGGAATGCCTTGTGTCTTTGCCCATTTTGGCGCTTTTGGCCCTTTTGGTTCGTTTAGTTCTTTTGATTGGGCGTTTTAGGGAGACTCGAGCTCTGGCTTACTGTCGTACTCGGACGGCAGAGTGCAACCCGTCGAAGTAAATAGATATAAACAGCGGTCTTCAAGAGGTTCAGTTTCGAGGTCCCGCTGTATTGTATCGACGAAAAGGGTGTCGTACAATCTACATCACAGATACGGGTCTACAGCTCTTCAGTCTCCTAAAGGCAACATGGCCGAGTCTCCACAGTTTTACTACTGTGGGATCCGACTACAAAAACGCCGTGGTTGCTCCTTCTCCGTGATCCGCCGGGCCAACTTTTACTTCTTCCCAAAAACAGCTTCTGTGGACCAATTCTCCTCGCCTCGAAGCGCTATTTTGCGGGGAAAGAACGGGGCAGTGATTACAACGAGAGCTCTCACTCTAGTGTGGTGAATCACAGGCTGTGGGACGGGGAAGCCTCGGCTTGCTTGCTTTGGCAATAGACAGCGTTGCCTCCACATTAGACTTTCTTTGATAATGGAGCAACAGTGCATCTCAACTGGGAGAATAACCGGCAAATATAAGTGACAAGGTTGTTTTTCTTTTCTGTGGTGGAGGGGATAGGCGAGGTTTGTCCATTACCTATTGTTAATGCTTTGTAAAAAAAAAGAGAAAAAAGAAAAAAAAAGAAAAAAGAAAAGAAACAGTTTTATTTATTCCGTTATATAAAAATTGCAATTGAAAAATGACACATTCACAAAATGAAAACCGTCCCGCGATATTTAAACAGCTCGCCTTCAAAACAAACCGAGTTTAATTGTCAAATAACCCATCCACAGTCCCCTTTTTAAGCCACCAAGCTTTCCCTCATCATAAGTCGTCTGTCTACGGCAAAGCATTCTCCACTCAAATGGTTCCGGAACGAAGAAGAAAGCAAACAAAGAAAAAGGGACCGGTCGAAATGAAATTTCGACAAAAGGAACAATGTTTGACAGATAATAAAAGCGTAACAATAGGAAAGAGAAGAAGCAGAAGCCAGTATCCCCCATCTCCGATGTGTAGAAAAGGCAAAATCATGGCAAGCTGCGATCGAAGCATGCATACAAAAGAAAAGCAAAGTGTGGCCACTGCGCGGCAAGACGTTAAGACAAGCCTCGCCCCATCGAGCATCCACCTTCGACTCCACCTGTCGTCGTGTCTAGTGCTGCTGCAGCTCGACATAGTTGGACGGGAAGAGACCCGACTGGCCCTGGTAGTGGCCGAACCACCAGTCGTCGTCGGGGAACTCAATGTCCGTCACCTTGGCGCCTTCAGGGAAGCTCAGCTCTGCAGCGGGCTGTTAGCATTTGCAACCTTGATACTTTGCATTCAGATAGAGTAGCTGGACATGTGTGATGTGACCTACCATTGTCTTCGCCAGCCTCGTAGTCGTACTGGGCATAGGCCCACGGCAGGTTCTTGCCGCCCGTCTCCTCGTGCTCCGGCTCCTCGGCTGGTGGCGGCGGTGGGACGTGCGTCGCCGTTGCAGGTGTGGGGTCGCGATGGGCAGGAGCCGCGTCGTCGTCCACGAGCTCGACGTAGTTGCTAGGGAACAGACCAGTCTCGCCGTGCTCGTTGGTGCCCATCCACCAATCCTCGTCGACCTGTTCAATGTTGGTGACGTACTGGCCCTCGACCAGCTCAATCTCGTTGTCCTCGGCCTTTTCGTAGTCGTACTGGACCAGCGCACGCTGGCCACTGCCGCCGGAACCGCCAGCATGGGCAGCAGCCGGTTCAGGTTCGGGCTCATCGTGCACCGGAGGGGGAACCGGCCGTGGTGCGACGGGGACGGGCGGCGCAGGCTCCTCTTCTTGCTCGGGCTCGGGCTCTGGCTCTGGCTCCCGTTCCTGCGCACGAGCAACAGGGACGGCCAGGCGGACAGGTGACTGCTCACGCTCGTGGGACTCCTCTTCCTCCTCTTCTTCGTCCGTCGGCGGCGGTGGCCGTGATGGCAAGCCAGGCAGCTGGAAGGCACCTGGAGGGCGGGAGGCAGAGGGAATAGGCGGGGGCGGGGCCGAGTCGTCGTCATCATCGTTGTTGTTGTCGAAGCCACGGCTGTTGTCGCCAGTGTGCGTAGGAATGGCGGGGGCCGAGGGAGCCGGCTGGCCCATGGGCTGGGCACCCTTGAAGCGGTCTCGCAGCGCCGAGACGCCACCGCCAGGCGAGCTGGGCGGCTCGTCCTGGGACTTGGCGTCCACCGACCCACCAGTGCGCTGCTCGGTGACGGCACCCCCACGGCCAAAGTTGGTCGTCTGCACAGCGCCCCAGCTTTTGCCCTTGTACCCGCTCTTCCACTCGCCACCGCTCTTCTGTGCGCCGAGAGGCGACACCACCTGAGGCGGGGACGTGACACCGGACGGTGCTAGGTTCGCAGCACCGGAACCTCCTTGGGCCTTCTTCTCCGCCCAGATCTGTGCGGGCGTTTTACCGCCCTGGTCGGCGAATGTGCGGCTGGCCGAGCCAACCGGAGGGGGTTTGGGGGACGGGGCGCGCCGAGGCCGAGGCTGCCGCTGCCGGGAATCGGAGCCTTCGTACCGGAGAAGGCAGGGGCGCCGCCGAACCTGTTGGCTATCTTGGGCTTAGGGAGGGAGGTCAGGCGGTCGGATTCGGACGGCGTGAGCATTGCGGTGCGGGCGGCGAGGCTCTTGGGTGGCTCCGGTTCGTCGTCGGCCGGCGCAGAGGGAGGAGGGGGCGAGGGGCGGGCGCTGCTGTCGTCGTCGGTCGGGCGCTGGGCCTTGGCACGAATGGCAGCAATGTCCACCTTACCAACAGGCTCGTAGGCGCCTTTCACAATGGTCGGGCGGTCGTCGCGGGATTCTTTTGCGGCGGCGCGGATGGCAGCAATGTCAACCTTGCCGACGGGCTTGTACCCGCCGCCAATGACGTCAGGATTGTCGTTGCTGTGGCTTGCAGCAGCACCACCACCACCACTAGCCCGAGGGGGCTGGGGCTGGCTCTGCTTGGTGAGCTCCGCCATGTTGACCTTGACAGGCTTGTATGCGGACTCGACCTTCTCGATCTGGGTGCGGGTGACGGGCGGGGCGTCGTCACCCCAGCCGTCGGCGTCGACGTTTTCCTGCCGCCGATTGCGGGCGGCAACGAGCGGCGCATGAGCTGCGGACGAGCTGCTGGTCGGGCCAAACACGGGCTTCTTGGCCAGCGGGGGCGGTGCGGCGCGGGGCCCGGCATCGCCGGAACTGCCGGCCGAGTATTTGGCCCCGGAGGCGTCGGAAACCTTCTTCATGATGCTGTCGATCTCGAGGTCGTCTTGGGAGCGGGCGGTGATCTGGACGTGGTAGCCGTGGAGGACCTTGGACACGGCAGCGAGGTGGCTCGTGAAATAGCCCTTTGTGCGCTCGGGGACGCCGCCACCGCACCAGGCAATGAGAACATTCTTGGGCAGGCCGGAGTTGGGATCCTTGACGCGGACAAAGGCAAACTGGATGCGGCCTTCGCTGAAGTCCTCAATGAGCTCGTCGAGCTCACCGGACCCGGTGCCGTCGACCTTGAGGACGCTCTCCTTGTTGCCCGAGTCCTGGAAGGCATTGGCGAGGGGTGCCTGGACGGAAAAGAGGGCCCAGCGAACGTCGGTGGGGGAGCTGGAGGTCGAATTGGGTGCCTTGATGACAGAGTCGTAGCTGCTCCGGATGGAGGGCCCGTTGATGGAAAGGTTGAGCGAGGTCATGGCGCGCGGTCTGTCGTGGGATGTGTATGTGGTGTTGTTCGACGCTCGCAGGAACGAGTAACAGGTGGTAGGTCGTCGATCCGCTCACCAGGAGAGTGATGGGGGAAGCGGGGAGAATGGGGGAGGGAGAGAACGGAAGGAAAAGGAGTTGAATGAAGCAACAGGGACGACAGACAACACCGAGATACAGGAACAAGCAGAAGATGTATGGAACAAAAAGAGAGGGGAAATCAAGGTAAAGAAAGGAGGGGGGAGGCTGGTTTGAGGTATGGAGAGGAGCTAAAAGGGGGGCAGCACAGCAAAATGGCGCCCGGAACTGGTGGAAAGCAAGCTAGAGCGCACTAAAAGGGCAGTCAAAGGTGAGGTTGACAGGTTGACGCGAGAGCCGATCTGACAGACCAAAATTCAAAAAGATGCCAGCTGAGGCGTCACGAACGTCTGTTGTTGGGGAATGCAGGAGGCAGAGCTGGGATGAGCAGCAAGACGGGACGAGAACAAGGAAAGAGCTGCTTGGTTCTTTCCTATCTCTTTTTTTCGTGCACAACGTTCTGTAACGATGGAAGGTGCAAACGAGACAATCGGACCTTCCAACGGCCACACACAATGCGCAATGGGGCCCTGATGAGAGGGGTGGGTTCCAATGTATGGGGCTGCTCTTTCTCTTTCTGTACACTGCTACGACGACCCTGGCGAGCTTTGTTTCTGATAATAGTGAAGGAAAGACATGGAAGGAGGCAGGGAGAGCAGCTTCTCGCTGCAGAGGCTGTGCCTTTGCTGTGGTGGGGTAGAGCAGTGTCGAGTGGGCATTGATGGAATGAGCGCCAGAACAAAAAGGCGGGGCTCTTGCCACGAGTCGCGCAAGACGTATGGCTGGGCTGTGGTGCGAGTGCGAGGGTGCGTGGTGGCCCAACTACGTCAAGGCAGCGGAATATGGAGAGGCAGCCATGAAAACCCATTGGCTGCCAGGCATCCGTGTCCTTTCATCGACAATTAATTCGGCAGCCTGGCACCCCTGGCAAGGTACAACACTCGCGAGCTGGAAATAGTGGCAAACTGCGCCGAGCTGCGATCAATTGAGACTTGGGAAGGCGAGGCCGAGAGGTGTGGAAGAGGCAGCCCAAAGCTTTTCACTGCCCCGTCTCGTTGTTACGAAGGGACTTACAGTGTGGCGCATAGCCTTTGCACTTCACACGGTACACGGCGCATCTCTACCTGTCATTTGCAGACACAAGTGTGAGCATCTTGTACTCTCTGCAGAGGCCTAAAAGGTGCTGGCCTTCTCTTGGAAACCTTTCCTCTGGGCGGCCCGCAATGTGAGCCGGTCATTTTCGTAGCCTCTTGGCAGACATCTATTTTGGCAACGGGCTGTAAATCTCACTCCGGAATCGCCAGGGCCAGCAATGGGTGACAATGTGCAACCTGGGCATACATATGTGCAGCGAAATGAAAACATCCGGCGCACTGTCGGAGATGCCGACGACGACGTGTGAAGACGGACTGCGGACAGAGGGGGGCTCTGGAGGGATGGCAGTTTTCTGTATGCAGCAATGGAAAACAAAGAGCCTGGCCCAAAACAGCCGGTGTTTGTGAGCGAATGGGACGTATGTAAATATGAAGGGAAGGATCCAGTCATCTTCCTATTTGGATGGATATAGCCGGTGTCAACAAGCGAGAGTGAAGTAAGGCGGGAACGAACGATGGTAGCAAGTTGAGCATCCGGTCATTGTTGATGGTCGGCCTGGTACAAATGAATTATATTTTGTAGATACAATGCGGTGGCTGAGCAGATATTACCGAGTGGATGTTTTGCATGCAAGAGGCACAAGCATAAGCGCTTGAAGCAAACAAACGGCAAAAACTGAGCAAAATGCTTGGCAAGACATGAAAAGAGGGCGCGTAGAGACACTCGGTTGCAAAGGACAAAAGATCTCTTGAGAGCACACAATGAGCAAGTAATTAAAGGGAACACAAAAGAGACGTCGTTAGAAGAAAGAAGAACTGGCAACAAGTACATAGGAAATAGGAAGACCTCATGCGAGATAAAGACAAAAAGCAAAAGATTAGGAAACAACCAACGCAAATAACAGTAGGCACAGCAGAAAAACGCGTCCCAAGTACCGCCCGCCCGCTTGTCGACCGTCCACCACCACTCCGCGCTCGGCCTTGCACGAGCTCGTCCACCGCTGCCTTTGTCGTCGCTCTCGCTGGTCCGTCCGTCCTGTCCTTGCTGTGAGCTGGGTCGAGAGGTCGCCGCAGCGGGGCGCTGAGTCGAGCTCGGTAAGATAGGTCTCGCAAGCCCATGTGTCGTGCTTTTGTATGGGTGGCCGGCTCGAATTGGGAATGGGATTGTGGAAACAAAAAGAAACAGAACAAGGTAACGATAAATCACAGCCATTTGGTTCATCGCCGGCTCAGGTCCGATGGACCTTTGTCCTCACATTGCTTCGCCCTCGTCCCGTTATGTTCTTTAACACAGCGCGCAGCAGTCGAGACAGCAGTCCATGGACTCGTCGCAAATGCAGCAGCACAGAGCGGCACCCAAGCAGGCCTTGAGGCAGCCGTCACCACCGCCCTGCTTCTGGGGCGGCGGCGCCTGCTGGTACTGCATGCCGCCCTGGGGCGGGTAGTAGCCTTGTGGTTGACCGCCGTACGCCTATGAAGCAAAAGTTAGCATCTTGTTTCCTCCCCAGCGGTTCCCCCGTCGACGATCCGTCGCATGTTGACAGGAGGGACGGATTCGTGCGACCATCGCCGGGTGGTAAGAGGCCCTGTAGTGCGAAATACGAGGGACAATGGGGGTGTGGGTGCGAAACAGCCTTACCTGCTGAGGGTATTGGGGGTAGCCCTGGGGCGGCGGGCCACCGTAGTGCTGGGGGGGGCCCTGGTTGTAGTATCCTTGGTTCGACATTTTGCTGTTTTTTCGAAGAAAACGAAGGGAATGCTTTTGTATGTGGTGGTGATGGAAGATGGATGCAAGAAACGTCGCCGGTTTTGTTGTGAACAGAAAAGAGATTTCGCTTTTTGTCGCAGGAGAGGAAAAAAGAGGAGTACGGGGGAAGGAAGGAAGAGAGCAAAGGGGCTGGAATGGTTTTAATGCTCGTGGTCGGGGCAGTCGGGGGTTAGGATGACCCAGTCTTCAGTCTCCTCAGTGTGTGCCACTGTACGGAGTACAACAAACTCCGCCCGTCGAATGTAAAAAGGGCAGGGCACCAACAGCGGCAGGAACGAAAGAAGGAATCATGGGGGAGACTGGGCTCGCGAGATATAGTGGTGTGTGGCGTCTGCTGCATGGGGCAGTCGACAGCTGCGAGTGCACGAGAAGGAGCAACCGTCGTGGCTTTGCTTTCTCTGCAGGCTCAGACCATTTCCGGGCTCTTTCCGATGCCCACTGCAAATCCTCTTATTGCACATTTACCCTCTAAATTTCTTTAAACCGGGGCCCGACAGTGGAGTACAGTACGAATAGTGCCGGCATCGACCCACGAGACGGACAAACAAAATAGCAGAAATGGGAAAGGCTGAACGGCGATCCAAGGGGGCAAAAGCAAAAAACCAAGGCAAAATAAAACTATGCTCTGATGCATTGAGGACACCAGCAGTTCTGAGGAGGTTTTCGGGAGCCCACGACGGCGCAGACACGTCCACTGGCGCTGGCGTGGTTTTGGTGATGCTGTTAGGCGTTGGGTTGAGAATGGATGGAGTCTAGTGGACGTGGTGGCAGGAGCTGGCCTGGCCCTAGCGCTCTTTCCTTGCTCGTTTGGGCTCTGCCGCAGAGAGGCGTCGTCAATAAAGGAGTTGCTACGAAATACTACGACGCTCTCGTGCTAGTGGCGGCCTCCTATGCTGGCGCTGGCGCGTTAGTGCAATGTTAGTGGCAAGAAAGACGGCAGGAACTGGTTTTGCGTGTCGCAGCTCCGGACTGGTAAGATAGTGTCGGAGGCAAGAACGACCTGCCTGGGAGAGTTGGACGTCCTCCCATGTGATCAAAACCACTTGGGCGCAAAACGTCTACCAGAAGTAGCCTCTCGTATTCTTCATTTTTACAGTTCAACGCAACACCCTCTTTGCGCTCATTATGGCTTTACCCTCTATGACTTACGTGTTGAGTGAGAAAACCGCGTGATGTGACGGGCCAGACACAGACACGAAGCACTGAAAGCTACCTTAGCATGCGTCTACCTGCCTTGTGACCCCCCTTACCTTCAATGCACGCTGACACTCCACAACAATGTTCTCGAGTCCCCAGGGCCTCCACCGGCCTGGCCAAGCGCCCATGCGTATTATTACGACGCGCACTCCGGCTGCAACCGGTCTGGGTTTCGATACAGTTGATCCTGTTTTAGGAGAGTACAAGAGGAGATGAAAAGCAGCCAGACTCGACAGAGTCGTTGACTTGGCCCTGCACCTGCGCTGTCATCTGGCGAGAAAGCCACGACTTTGGTCGATGCGGTCTTGGCTTGGCCTGGGCAGGCCTGGCTTTCGCTGGCTGCTGATTCTGATTTTCCCGGGCGCTTGATCTGACACATCTCGAGTTTCTAATTCTCCAGGGCGCGGTGAGTGATAGGGCCCTGCGGTTCCTATGTCAATCTGTTCCGGCCCTCCCGTATTCAATCCTCTTTTCAGAATCCTTCTCTTTGGCTGCGACAAACGACTCATATCCGGCGCATATCGCCTGGTTAGTGGAAATCTATGACATTCTTGTCAGGAGCGCCGCCAAAGCAAAATGAGCACCGCAGCCGAACCATAGGGACGCCAGGAACACGAAACGAAACGATAGGCGCCTGTGACCGGAGAGAGGCAACAGACGAGCTACGCCGCACGTCTAGACGCTTCTGTTGATGATACTATGGCTATTGAAAGACGGACGGTCTGCGGCAGAGCAAATAAGAAACGCCAACTCAACAAATACCCCATATCTGCAAAAGGCCTTGACGAATTACACAAACGGAACATATTGCATACGGAGTAAATTACTCGAATGCTCGCATACTATCGATGGTAAAAATCAGAACAATATTCTGACCGCCTTGCACAAGGGTCCCTTTTGCCAAGAAGCCAGTTTGCACTACCAGCGGCATCATCCGTTCCCTCCGTAGCCGATCTTCATGCCTGCCTTGTTGCATCATGGGCTGCGGCACGAAGCGTTGTGCGCGCCACAGGTTGCACACAGCCCCTGATTCTGCCAGAGGCACTTCTTGGCAATCTGCGTTCTTTATTGCGGTTGTAAATACTCTAGCCTTCGAAAAAGGTTGATAGAAAGCCGTATTGCCTGGGCGGACCTTGAGGGCTTTTTGTATCGGACTCTGACTAGCAAAATTAAGACATTGGGTTTGTACTGAGACAGCCGATTTTTAAAACATGAGGCGTTTGTAACTTGACAGCTCTGATGGTAAAAGTAAAATAAAATTTATCGTAAGACAACTGTACAAAAAGACAAAAAAAGTTAAAATAGAAAAAAATAATCATAAGCTGAAAGCTCCGATACGGGGAATCGAACCCCGAGCTCGACGGTGAGAGCGTCGGATGTTGACCATTACACCATATCGGATGTGATTGGATTGCAATAGAATAAACTGACTTAGACTTATACAAGAAGGGAAGGTGCGCATGAGACTAAGGCCGGTCGCTCTTTCTCTATTCGTCATTGTGGCACGGCCAGGCGCAAAGTGCAAGACAACTACTGCTCCAAATGATGCAAGACCGCCTCCGCCAATGGGACAACAGTGCTCGTCTGACTCTCGCCGTCGGCCGCGGGGCAGTCGGTGGTTCCTGCTTTGCGCTCACTAAAGCTCACTCCTTCCAGCAGACCACTGCCAATTCAAAATACTATAGTCGGTATTTTCCGGACCCATTTTCTTTTCTTTGTTTTTTCTTTCTGCCTTTTTTTTTTGGCCTGCCATTGCACCACCACAGCCGTACATCGGAGCGCGAAATCCGATATGTCAGCGGGTGCCCGTTGAACCCTAGACAGTGACAACACAACCGCCCGTTTCTCACGGCCAACGCACAGCCTTGTTTTGTAATCGATTCCGGCCTCGATATCTTTTAACTTTTCGACATCACATCTTCTCGACATCATCTGGACCTCGTCTCGACATCACCCCAGCCTCGACATTCTTTTGATATATCCTTTCGGCCCTCTTCCACCGTCCACACGATCTTCCTGCCTCCACATCCACAATGTCGACTATCCAGGAGATCAAGTCCGTCGACGAGTGGGACGCGCACCTGCGCGCCCTCGACCCGTCCACCCTCCTCGTCGCCTCGTTCCATGCGCCCTGGGCAGCCCCCTGCGCCCAGATGGCCACCGTCCTGCAGGCCCTGGCCGACGAATACCCGCCGACACCCACGCCGCCGACGACGTCGTGGGTCTCGCTCAACGCCGAGGACCTGAGCGACGTCAGTGAGCAGTACGATGTCACTGCCGTGCCGTTCCTCGTGCTCCTGCGCAACGGCCGGGTTCTCGAGACGGTCAGCGGCAGCAGCGCCCTCAAGGTGCGCGCCGCCATTGAGCAGCACGCCAAGGGAGGGGCGGCGGGCGGCGCATCGGCCTCGCCAGCGGCAGCGGCAGCGGGGCAGGCACAGTCGAGCGGTGCCGCCGGCGCGGCAATAGCCCCCATTGCGGCGGCGACGCCCGACCCGGCACAGCAAAAAGAGGAGCTCTTCAAACGGCTGGGCGACCTGGTCAAGGCGGCGCCCGTGATGCTGTTCATGAAGGGCACGCCGGGCGATCCGCAGTGCGGTTTCTCGCGGCGGCTGGTGGCCATCCTGCGCGAGCACGGCGTCAAGTACGGTTTCTTCAACATCCTGGCCGACGACGAGGTGCGGCAGGGCCTCAAGGAGTTTGCCGACTGGCCGACGTACCCGCAGCTGTGGATGCGCGGCGAGCTGGTCGGTGGTCTGGACATTGTGAGTCCTCTCGCCCTCACCATGCTACGTTTCGGTTGTCCTGTCATGTGTGTTTCTTTGACGTTTGCTAACCCCCTCACCAGATCAAGGAAGAGCTCGAGAGCGACAAGGACTTCTTCACCGAGTTCAGCGTCAAGTCCAGCGCAACGGCGGCATAAGTGACCGAGAGGCGACAGACAAACAAACAAACACGGCCGCACGACCAATTCAATACAAAACGGAAAGGGGGGTACAGTGTGCAGTAGCAGTGTTGTATCATGCCGTTCGGTTTTATTCTTTCTCCTTTTCCGTCGTTCTATAATCAGTCATAGGATGACGGCAAGGAAACCCATGGGATTTGGGATTGTTATCTTGCTTTTAACTTTTTGTCCCTTAGCAATCTGCATTTGTCGTTATTTATTTCATTAATGCTTTCAATGTCTTAAAATTGTTTTACATGCAGTGATGCTGAATTACCGCCCCGACCACAGGCTGTCCTTGGGCGCAGCACCCGACTCCAGCTCGGCGGTGCTCGCCTCGCAGAGGGCCCGGTTTGCCTCGGGTATCACAATGTCCCGCAGCACGTCCGTCCGCGACAGTAGCAACATGCCCATGCCGCCGTCACCGTGCCAAATCATGTGGCAGTGGAATTTCCACACGCCCGGGTTGTCCACGACCACGCGCAGTATGGTCCATCCGAACCCCTCGACAGATACGACGTCACGCCGAACTGGATTGGCAATGACGCTCGCATTCTGCGGATTCACGAGTCCCTTGCCCTCTGGTTTCAGGCCTAGCGCTGCATAGCCCGGAAAGTAGCCGTGTCCTGATCCCAGCACGAACATTTCATGCCCGTGCAGGTGCAGCGGGTGGCTGCCCTCATCAAAGTTCTGGATGATGAGATCAATGACCTTGACGTCCTTGTGCGCCAGCACCAGTTCCGAGCGCGTGTCAAAGGCAGCGAGCGTGCCTGCACCGTCGGCGCCCATGTACGAAGTGTTTCCTTCATGTAAGCCATCCACGGCACGGTGCAGCGCAGGCGACAGCAGGTTGGGTCGGTACGATGACCCGTTGAGGTAGCCCCGCTGCAGCCGATGGTCGTGGATCTCGATGTTGAGACGGATGTAGTAGGAATGGTCGGCGTATGCGGGTGCGGGAACGACAGGTACAGGATGGTAGACGTTTGGGGGCTTGCGTGTGTTCATGTCCTGGCAGACGACAATGTAGTCGCCGCTGTCACTGTTCGTTGTCGGAATACGGGCCGGGTCGAGCTGCTGTTGTTTGTGGCGGCTGTCGCCGATATCCGTGTAGCGCACAATGGCCAATGTCTGTGGGTTGTCCTGGCCAGCCAGCGTGTACTCGGAGAAGCAGTGCGTGGCGATGCGGGCGCGCAGCCAGTAGGCGCGGTCCGGCGTGCTTGTCTCGTTGGTCGTGAGGACCACGCTGTACCGTTGGCCCGGCGCAATGAGAAGAGTTTTCTCGAGCACAGGCGCGACGTCGACCCCGTCGACTTCTGTGACCGGCAGGCTCAGGTGACGGTCGAGACTGACCTCGAACCAGGCGAAGCCACCAACGTTGATGAAGCGCAGGCGGTGGCTGGCGCCCGCTTCAAGATCGAGCGCCGGCACACGCGCGCCAGTAGAGTTGTCACAGCGCCGGTCGGGATACGTATCGCAGTTGACCACATTGGCGCCGTTAACGAGGGCGCCGTTGGGCAGCGGAGGCGATTCACTGCCCGGTGCGAGCGCTTCCTTCAGGAGGCCGCTCGACAGGTCGTGGTACCAGTCCTGTACAAGAACCACGCGGTCCGTATCGTACGGTAGCACCTGGTTCTTTCGCTCATCGCGTGAGTGGATCACAATGGGGCCAATTAACCCGTCGAGGGATTCTGCGCCTTGATGGCCGTGATAGAAGTCTGGCTCGTCAGTTGGGCACGCTACAATGCAGGTATTGCATCATCAAAGTGTTTGTACGTACACGTTCCGGACTGTCCTCTAACAGTGAACTCATAGCGAAACGAGCGCCCGGGGGCAATGGGGCATTGGGTAGCGCCTGGTGTGCCGTCCATGTGGTTCGTGCCGTTCTGGAAGAGTCCGTGCCAGTGGATGGCCGTGGCGTTGGCAGCCTTGTTCTCCACGTTCACCACAATTGTGTCTCCCTCGTTGCAGCGGATCAGCTCGCCGGGGAACTGCCCATTGATGGTGATCATCGTCCGGAAGATGCCGTCCGGGTTGGCCTCGATGTTCTGCACGACCCAGTTGTACTCGCGGACAGTTGGAGGCGCGTTGTAGTCCCAGTTTCTGTCCAGGACGTAGTCCGACTCGGGCCGGCGGAATGAGGGCGTCTCCGTCGCCTCATGGCCGACGGGCTCCGTCGTTGTTGCAGGGGTTGGTGCAGTCGTCGCCACAACCTCTGGCACTGGAACGGCCGAGGTCATTGCCGACTCGGTATGTTCTGCGTGCTCTGTTTGCTCTGTCTGTTCTGGTCGAACGGCAGCGCCATCAAAGAATGCAATCTTGACGAGCAGTAGTAGCGACAGTGTACTCGCGAGGACGGCACATAAAAAGATGCATGTCCTCCACCACGCTTCTCGTCGTGGCCGCGGGCGCACGTCACTTAGGTCGCCGTACTCTTTGGCATGTAGATTATCGCCGCCCTCGTCGTCGTCGATGATGTTCTCATGCCTGCTGCCGCCTAATAAATGCTCGCTTTGCTCTGCCGTCAAGCCCTGGCTCGGCAGATGTGCTGTCATCTCCGTAGAATTGTCGCTCTGGCCATCGCCCAGGCTGCCGTTGTGTATTGTATCATCGTCCGTGTAGTGCCGCCCCGACGTGTGTGCTCCGTTCGCCATCGAAGTTGCTATCGACTTCAGTTCGTCATTTGTGACGTGTCGTCACATTAGGGCTCTGCTAATGTGCCGCAGCTGCTGGTATAGCTCGTGCTTACGCAGAGATGGAATAGCTGTGTCCTCTCAGTCGTGACAGAGGCAGAAAAGGTCGAAAGGCCGGCGTCAACAAGACAAAACGTCGAAAGAGCAGATAGATCGACCGCGGAGACAACGTGCAAGGGTCCTCTCGGTGACTCCCTTGGTGGATGCTAGCGGCCCGCAGTCGTTCACTGTCATGGAAAACATGTACGACAGGATCTGATCTCCGTGCGACGCGCAAAGAACGGCGTCGTGTGCGAGTGCACATGGGCGATGGGAATAAGTTCCTAGAGATCAGTTAGAGAGGACTTGCGGCTTACGCGTGGTGCAACTGCGCCATGTGGTTGGCTGAATGCAGAAAAGCGGGTCAGCCATAGGAAGGAAGCAACTTGCACCTGCAGTGCCCTTTCTCTTCAAAACTTTCTTGCGGCCTGCACTTTCCCAACCTGTGCAAAGGGGACGGCTGCGGTTTCCGGAATTGTACGAATAGCACGCGACCTACATGCGCTGCTGGCACTGTTCAGCCCTTCCCAATTTGGCAATTTCTCGTCTTCTTACACGCCTCGTGGCTTCCCCATCGAACTTATAGAAAATACGACAAACACCTCGTGTTTCCATTTTAGCTCTGTCTCCCTTTACATATTCTTCTTCGTTTTTATCCAGCTGCTACCATCCACTCTCCCCCATTCTTCCACGATAACAAACACGATCGACCTGCTCTTAATCGCCATGATTAGACCCCTGGAAATTACGGCTAAAAATGACTCTCGCACAGCAAACATGGGTCGTACCAAACAACGCTTGGTTTTGTTTCCTGCTCTCTAGATATTTCCAGATGAAACCGTTGCAGGTCACCGAATCCATGACTCCGGTCTCCGACGCCTGCTGACAACAGGCCGCAGATTCGAATATCTGTATCTAATGCCCGACTCAAGTTTCATCCCATCTTTTCAGGCGCATTCAATCCCGGCGGCTTGGCCCCTTATTGCACCCTCCACGGGTCGCCCTGCCTCCAGGCCATTTCTTCATATTATGCGGATCCTATGGGATCCCGCGAGATCCTGTGAGATCCTGTTGTTCGCACGATGCTCCCTGCTGGCGGCTCCACGATATTTCTTTATTTCAAAAGAGACGAAACAAAGCGGACGTGAAATATCGTCTCCATCAAGCAAGATCACCATGATGTCGGTCGCGCTCACTTAAAAGCCGTCGGTCACGATGGGATACCGCCTCAGGGCCGATTACCCGCAAGATCCATAACGTGCGGCCATGAATAGAAGTAACCGGCCAGGGTCCGCTTCTTGTATCAGAAACACGACAACGGCTTTCTTCTCAGTGAACGGGCTGACGGCTCTCAGACTGCCCTCACTATAATCCGGTCCGAGATGTTGTCATACCATCCATACATGTTGGAACTGTCAAGCAAAATATTGTTCCTTGCTCCACTCATCAACGTCTCTAACCCAGCATATACAATAGAAGCTTTTGGTCCATTAGGCTAATCGAAATTGTCAGATCTCAGTGTTCCATCCATCAAGGCAAGCCTTTCCGAAGAAACCACGAGGTCTTATAACCACGTGGGATATGTGAAGCTAAACTCGGAACCTCAGGTCTCCGGAGGAGCAACAAACCAGAAGCACGACACGGGCGTTTTGCTGCTCAAAACGGTCCCATCCTTCGAAATTACATGGCTGCATGGTCCTTAGAACTGCTCTCGTATCGAAAACGACCCTCTCACGTGCTTACTTGCTACGACTTCATGTCGTAGGTAGAGGGTAGAGAAGGCCATTAGCAAGCGGCCGGCTAATACATATTTACCATAAACAACCTATTTTGTGCCATCGACCGGGCTCATGGGTTGGTGTTGCTTTATGCTTATCCAGCATGCAAAGTACCAATGCTTCGCGGCTGTACTGCGGACCTTCATTACTACCACCACATTTTCTCACTTTTCCTGAACCGGCCGTTTTGGGCCGTCACACGTCGCGAAGTGTGTTTGCTACCTTCACTCAAAAAACGTGGAAATGACTTTGATTGGCTTTGCAGCATAGCCGCCACTTCTCAGTTCCTTGCAGATGAGTATCGCTACGAATGTCTCGTTCGTGTGTCTCTTTGTTGGTGTCCTGGTGCCGTGTCTTCAGCCGCGTGGTAGCCCTCGCTGCAGTGCATGTTGGCTCCAGAAAGGGGACTGATACGAATGGGGAAAAGAAAACGGACGTGAGAGTATAGGACACGAAAAGTACTTAAAGATGGAAGGGGCAGAACGTACGATGCGATTCTTCTTTTTCTTCCGTCTCCCTCCCAACTGTTTATGCTTATATTCACAATCTCAGAGAAGGTTTCCTTTGTTTTATTTGCTCTGGAAATCGTCCTCGCACGCCCTAGTTCATGCTAAGCCGCATAAGTACCAGGAAGCCGACAACATACACGACACGATTGGTACGGGAAATGCATTTATCACAAAATGTTCTAACGGATGACAGCTGGGCTGTCGGTGATTCTTCGTTCTCGCCGGCATCTCCACCCATGACACCTGAGTTTGCATCTTCTCCTCATTCTTCGCCATCGTCGTCCGCATCCTATGCAACAAGCACCTCTATACTGTATAATCGAAATGGGCACCTCTCAGACGACAACGACACTCGCAATGCATCCATATGTGGCACAACTTCTGCAGAACATACACCGCGTGGCACATGGCTTCCACATCTCGACTTCCAGGTTATGCTTTCCTTGAATGGCTCTGCCTGCACGACCATAACAGATCTCAGCAATATGTCCAGGGAAGGGAGCGTGACTCCAACACCGACGACCAATTTCGAACATATTACGTTGTCCGATATAGAGGCCCTCGAGGAGCTCCCTGGTGCATCTGGACGGCGACAGTGCATCAGCTACAGATTTGGCAGCAATCGCGTGATCAAAGTATCGCCGCACCGGAGCATTTTTTACGAGGCACGCATACTCGCCTACATCCGGCAGACCATTCCAAGCATACCGGTTCCGCGCGTGTACGGGGTACGGCAGCTTCGCAGTGCTGCTGGGAGCCACCGCTTTTGTATGCTGATGGAGTACATCGATGGCATTGGAGCGGATGAGGCGGCTTGCGAGTGGAGTACCGGCGAGACGCAGATGTTTGTGGACTCGGTGCAGACGCTGCGTCGGGCTCTTCTCAAAATAACTGGGCGGTGTATACAAGCAGTCGACTTTTGCCAGATCTCGGACGACACCGATGCCAAGAACTGCGACAACGTCATTGATGAAGCCTGGAGTGCTCGATGCACTTTTCATGGAGCTGGAGGCGACCTGCCCACTGGCGTCCAGGACGAGCTGTTTGACCACATCTGGCAACCCATGGAGCGTGGGCCGTTTGCCACCGAAGCACATTTTATTGCTTCGGTCGGCGTGGCACTCCAACGCCGGGGCACAGGCGCTGCCCGCATCGATCTTGTCAGCCGCATGATCGACCAGCTGTCCACGGTCTCCACAAGTTCGGGAGGAACCTATCCCCTGCAACATGCCAACCTCAGCCTGGGCAACTTTCTTGTTCGCAGGACGGGACCGTCCGGGGGCGGTACACCCGAGATTGTGGGGGTGCTTGGCTGGGGCCAGTGCGGGTTCTATCCGGCGTGGTGGGAACTGGCCAAGATGGCGGCATCCGAGGAGCGACTGCTGGTGGATGCAGCAGCGCAAGACAGTGCGTTTCCTCAATATGGCCACCACACGAGTGTGATGCTACACGTGCGGGACATTATCTATTGAGGTTTTGTTTTTTTCTTTTCTTTTCTCTTTTTGGTTGCCGTTTGTATTTGGCAGCCATTCCGTCCATTGTTGTTCGTGCCTTTTTGACATCCTTAATATCTGGTTATCAGTGTGGCTCTTCTCCTGCAATAATTTATTGTTTATTGATTCGCACGTATATTCTTTCGCGTCCTTCCGTCTTTCTGCTTTAAAGCTATAAAAACTTGTTTTGTATATCCGCTTCTTTCTTTGTCTTCGCCTTAATGCACTGCAAATCTTGCTACTAACCCGAACCTCTCGCTGCTCAGCTCACAGGAAGTAGCGGTAACCGAACGTGCCTTCAATCTCGGTCTGAACATGGGCCAGAGCATTGCCCTTCTCGGGGTGGCCCGTCTGCTCCTGCTGGACAGCCTCAGCGGACGCAGCCTCGGCGCGCTCCAGCTTGCGGTTCTGGGCGGCAAAGTATTGGCGCAGGCAGAGGGCGAGGAAGGCGTTGAAGAACATAAAGGCGGCGCAGATGGCCATGCCCTTGACATAGTACGGCTGCTCCTTGACAGGGAAGATGCGGGTGCCCAGGATGGGGCCGCACTGGCCAATCATGTTGAGCATGGCGATGCCGACGCCGCGCTTGGTGTCGGTGCCCTGGTTGTTGAGGACCCACGGCAAGATGTTGGCAATGGCGGGGAAGACGCCGGCAGCGGCCAAAAAGACGCCCAGATAGCGAACGGCGACGATGTGGACGGTGGCGAGCAAGATATAGCCGACGCCACCCATGATGGAGAGAGCAGCAATGATGAGGCCGCGCTGGCCAACGCGGTCGGCCAGGTAGGTGGTTCCGATGCAGACCAGGAACGAGAGGAAATAGGGCGGTGCGGTGAGCCCCTGGGCGTCGATGCTGGTGAAGCCCATGGTGGTCAGGATGGCGGGAAGGAAGACGGGCAGCGACGCAAAGGAAACGTTGCAGGAGAAGTACTGGGGAGAGGTGTCAGCAGACCAAATAAAAAAAAGAAAAGAAAAGAAAAACTGTGAAGAGGACAAGGCTGGAACTCACCATCAAGGGCATAACGAGAGTCTGCGGCTGGCGGAAGGTATCAAGGATGGCGCGAACGCTGATGCCGCTCATGCCAAGACGCTCCGTGCCCTCCTGGCCCGTCTGCAGGATGGTGCGGGCGCGGGCGACCTCGCGCTCTTCTTCGGTTAAAAAGCGGGCGGTGTCGGGGGAGTCGGGCAAGGTGAAGAAAATGACAACGGCCATGACAATGGTGGGCAGACCCTCGACCAAAAACAGCAGGCGCCAGTTGGCCAGCGACGAGTGGCCGGAGGTGATGCCGTAGGCGAGGGCGCCGGCAAAGGTGGTGGCCAGCGGCGCGGCCGACAAGAAGATGCCACAGCGGAAGCCGAGCTCGTTTCTCTTGTAGAAGAAGGAGAGCAGGTAGGGCACGCCGGGGCTGAAGGCGGCCTCGGCCATGGCGAGGAACCAGCGGCAGACCATGAGGCCGGCCCAGTTGAAGGCGGTGGCCTGCAAGGTGGAGGCGATGCCCCAGGCGAGGACGGTGACGCCGGCCCAAATGTGCGGCGGGAAGATCTTCCAAAAGATGGCGGCCCACTCGAAGATGATGTAGGGGATATAGAAGATGGTCAGCAGCCACTGGTACTGTGCGTCGTCGAAGCCCAGGGCTTTGCCCATGCCGGCCGTCTGGGCGTTGCCAATGTTGGAGCGGTCGAGGAAGGCGAGCAGGTAGCTGACGAAGACCAATGTGACAAGCACGCTGTCAATTTTGCGCAGCAGTCGCTTCTCGGTGGCTGGGTCGATATCGACAGCGCGGTAGCCTTCGGGGACGACGGGGGCAGCGGGGCCGTCTACGGCCGTCGTGACGCGCTCGCCATCGGCGCCGTTCTCGATTTGAGCGTCGGCCGGCTTCTGCATTGTGGCCGCGGTATTTGGCAGTGGCAGCGATGTGGCGGCAGGGGTTGAGGCGAGAAGGGTACCTAGATTGGAGAGAGTGCCGGGCTTGGCGAGCTTGGCGACTGCAGTAAGCTTGGGGTAAAAGCTTATTTGAAAGACCGTCGGCCAAAAGAAGCAGTGCCGGATGTAACGAGCAAGAAGTGGAAGAGAGGACGACCAAAGAGAAAATACAAAAAGGAGACGAGAAAGGGGACGAGAAAGGAGACCAGAGAAAAGAGAACGAGAAAAAGAACTGGGAAAAGGGAAAGTTGAAACTAAATATCGCAGTGCAACAGTCTTCTGATCTCCAGACCTGCCTTGCGTGCCAAGGATGCAGAGCTCAAGCACGAAAAGGGTTCGGGGGAGGGGACTCTGTTATAACAATCAAAGGGCGACAGACTGTGGGTGCAACGCCATGGCATCGTCCATCTCACGGACGGCGATTTGTTGGTCCTTTGTGCAGATCAGGAACGAGGAGGACAAAACGTTACGGAGTATGTGGGCGTGCGTGGCAGGGGAGGGAGGGGCTGAAAAGTCGAAGAGCGGAGGTCACAAAAGTACGCCAGCGGGGACTAGACAGGCTGCAGATGGGGACAACGGAGACGGTGAGTGTCGATGCGGAGAGGGAATGGGGAATCTGGAGATGTCCCAGAGAAGAAGAAAAACTACAGATCACGGGGGCTGGAGAGCCGATCAAGAGCGAGGAAAGAGCGACCGGCGGTCTGACAACGGTTGGCAGCTGCGGGAAATTTAGGAAGGAACGAAGGAGATAAATGACGAAAGGGTGGCATCTACTACGTGACCATGCCGTGGGCATAATGGCACATCTCTGCGAGATGCCGCTCAGTACCAGGTAATCACGACTTGTGGAGGGCAGGTTACATCCCCGCAGGAAAAAGGAAAAATCACCCACTTCATGACGAATATGGAAGGCTATCAAAGGGTTGCACGGGGAGAGGACAGAGGAGAGGAGGAAGATAGAGGTGACTGGAGGCGAACGTGGGAACAGAAGAAACTTCAGCAGACATGCGGGACATAACGATCATATGGAGCAACGATCGACACGCCGTTTACTTGTTTTTCATCTTGGTCCCCCTCACCCCAGCGGGGACAACAGAGATCGTCCAAGGGCGGAGACAAGACTGGTCGAGCGCGGAGTACGGCGTACATGTACGAATCACGACGTACGGAGTACCCCCGTCTGCCCGTGTGCGAGACACATATTTGGCGATGACCTGCTCTATGGTGACAAGGCCTGGAGGAAACGACCAGTCCGTGAGATCTTGCGATCGTCGGTTCTTTTGTCCCTAGGACGTCGCATTGCTTTCCTTTTTTCTTTCCTTCTTTCTGTCTCTCTTCTCCCTAATTTGTCACTCGTCTGCGTTTTCCCAGAAAAGTTTGTAGTCGCCTACTGTGCCCTGGGGAAATCTCACTCTTTTGGTCTTTGTTTTTGGATTTGAACTCCTTTGGCGCAACTTTTTAACTCTGACGTCGTTCTTCATAGAGATGTGGCGCTAGAAACAAATAAGGAAGGCATCTTGCGGAAAATGCGCTGTTAGTGGGCTTTCGTCTCGGTCGTGTGCTGCAAGGCCGCTGTTTTTGCGGGGGAAAAAAGGCGCTGGGCATTGGCCGCCACCAAGAAGAGATCCAACCAGCCCGCTAGGCTAGAAAGAGAAACCCGATGGATGGACGTCGCGTTGTTCAAATAGACCATGGATGTGCTCTCGGTAGTCGATCCCCGAGCCCCATTCCACAAGCTTTGCATTTTAAAATCAAGCGATTGGAGGAATCTCGATGACAACAGCCTTTGATCTTTCGGTTTCTCTCGGGCTTCATTGACAACGTACAGCAGGGGCTGGGCTCGCACAGACAGCCTCTCCAGGAACCTGCGCCTATACACAAATACACGGACGTGGGAGAGTTCGTCGCGGAACCGTTATGGAAGACTGAGGCATAAATGTTGTCCCGGTGGATCATCGGGTGGCGACGTGCAGTGATACGGGATAATGCGGAGACCCGGATAAGGGGTACGGAGCACTCGGGAGGAGGACAAAGCATGGGAGAAGACCCAATCGACGGTCAACGGCTGCTGCAGTCCCATTCTCGCAGGAAACAGACATACGAGCTCGACACGCCGTTGGAAGACATGCTCGGCAACGACTGGCTCGCGTTATGGTCGGTCACCAAGAGAGAGAGGGGATGAGCGAACAAAATCTCTTCCGACCGGGTACCGTCTTGCACAGTTTGACGGTGTGACTGTGCGATGGCTCTTACATTGAGAGCGATGCAAACCAAGACCTCTCATTGCAACACGAGCAGACATCCTGTTCAAGGGCACATGTACGTCGTAGAGACTCTCTACATACACAAAAATACGATCGCTGCCCCTCCTGCACACACGACGTCTTGGAGATCAGCTCAAGGCCTCGACCCGACCGATCCGGAGCCGGGAACGCACGCCAAGGCTGTCCGAGTTGGCAGGGCAGATGTGGAAGACGGAGCTTGATTGCAGGCGTGGCAGCCTCCGTGCAAGAAGCCGGCTTCGAAGAAAGGATATGTCGGGTCCCGTCTTCCGTCTCGGCTCGTAGGATCCGAGAACTCTGCTCCCACATGTTTCCTCCGTGTCTCAGGTTCAAGCCCTTTTTTCAAATTGACGATCTTCGTAAGCTCGCACTCCAAAAGAGGCGCATGGCCCGTATATCGTCAGCCGTGTGTGCTTCGGCGTGTTGTCGAGCATGCATCTGTTCGCGTCTCACTAGAATACGAGCAGACAAGAGGTCAACAAGTCAGCTTATCCGAGAAAACAAATGGTTCGGCGGAAAACTCAAGGTGAGCAAGAAGGGCGACCAAAGGAGAGCACGCTCTGGGAGCTTGCCATATCGATGAAACAACTCGAGCAAATTGCCAGACTACCCAGATGCCAGAAGATCCTGCACAATGGCTTAAATCCGTGTTGCGTGAGATCCGTCCACAGTGCACGAGGATGTACTTGGGTAAAATTGTTGTCGCGATATCGCATCGTCGCATCATCACCTCTCCACAAACGCACCAGAGGACTGGGCACAGATCACAGAGCTCGTGGGATAACATGTCACACGGCCATGCCACATGGTAGGCAAGCACACGAGATGACACGCAATGTCCAGGGCAGCAGGCACTTTAGCATACACGTAGACATCGCCAACGGGTGATGTGTGGGTGTGTAATGTGTTTGTGCTTGCGTGGATGTAGCCTCGTCGACTTTGTCTAAGCTATCAGTTAGCAATAGCACGACGTACATCATACGTTAAACTTAATTCTTCTCGTTCTTTTCCGTCAACCTTTCAGGTACTCGTTTATATTTTGCACCAGGATCCCCGATCCTGCTACCCAACCTCACTCTTTTATGACCTGGGTCAGATGCGAAGTCGCTATGCAACGCAGCATAGCCAACGCAAAAGGCAGAGAGAGATTCTTGCAGAGCTTTGCAGAAATCCAGCCAATCTTACTCTCCTAGAACGTCGTATGCAGCTGGCCGTCAGCAGCCAGCCCCCACGACACGGCGGTATGCGATTTGGTAGGATGGCGGCATCTTGTCTCGGCCGTTCTCTTCCCTTCGCTCATGTCCCACTCTGCCTTTTGACGTGGCGACGATGGTAGAAACGAGAATGTCGAGACGAGACAAGCGCTTCGGCCGCTACCGGCGGCTCACGTCATAAGAGTGAGGAGAACAAAGAAAGAAAGTGGGCAAAGACGTGAAAAAGACAAAAAAAAAAAAGAAAGAAAAAGATTAAGGCTGTAAAACGGCCAAAGCCGGCGTGGCAGCGCCCCAGGGTCTAGGCCAAAACGGCCGAACGTGCGGTAGCTCTGGGTCTATATTTAGAGTGGCGGTTTTTTGGTGTGATTTTCGGTTTTCTTCGTTTTCGAGTGATGCTCTTTCTAGCATTTGCGATGGCTTTGGTTGACGAAGTCTGGTTTCCTAGCACAACTGACGAGAAAAAATAGGAAGAGGAACAAAGCAGGGGAAAAGGAAGCGACGCATATGGCTCTTGCCTCTCGTGTTCGTCCACTCCGGCGTCCCCTCACCTCCTTTCCTCATGAGTCAAAATGGGCCCGTTCTTTGTGTCGCTCCTGCCATCATCTGTGTTCGTATCTGGATCGTTCGAGAATCGTCCTGGACTACTGCCTATTTGGGCAATATCCCTGGCCCTCTCCTTCCATCTGATTCACGCTCACGCTTGTAGCTCCCAACCTGTCACATGTCCAGCCACTTTGCCACTGCCACTTCTAACACATCTACCTCAAGCGCATGACGGGAGGCAGTGAGACAAACAATGCCTTCGCACCAAGACAACAATTTGAGCACCCCCAACAAGCAACGTTGCCGTCCACACACACCCCTTCACATCTTCATATCCTTCTCTGGAGCATCTTGCAGGATATGGCTTCTGGTGTTGGCCGTGCTTGTGCCTCACTCACACTGCACGTTGATCGACGTCGATCTCGACGGGCGTTTTCGCAAAAGCTTATTCGCCAGGCCTGCCAGATCCGCCGTAGCACAGCCACCGCCAACCACTGCCGTGTTGTTGTGTCACTGATCGTTTTCCCCTTCGAAATTCATGCATTCGATGTGCGCCTCCGTCCGGGCCTCGTCCCAGCCGTCCCCTCCACGCCGGAGGAAACGCTAGGACGCTGTGACAACTCATTACATCACCGGTTTAGCATACTTCCCGTAGCGCATCAAAAGTCCCGCTGTCTCCTGTCCAACAGCGACCGTAAACGCGTTGGCTGTCCAGTCAACGTTGAAAACAGCGCCCTTTTCAACCTGAAACCACTCAGCTTCAACCACTCAAGCACGACCAGAGCATCGCCGTGCTGACATACACAGTGTTGCAGGCTGTAGCCCCCTATCCAGTGGGCACTCGCCATCCCTTCTTCTTGTCTCCTGTTTGAAATCCATCGCCAAGACTGCTGGAACGTACCTTGTGTGGGTTCGTCGAGGCTCTCCTGGTTTTCCCTTGGCAAGCTGGCGACGCCTTTCTCCGAGAATGTCACGGAAGCCTTCCAGCGAAGCAGAATGCACAGTCGACATCGACCGCGTTGTCAACGGCCGTCCCTGAGAGAGTATCGCCCGTAAGGCTCCTTTCTGGGCGGATCAATGAGCGCTTCCTGCAGGAGAGCGGCATAATAAAACAGCCGCAAAGCTATCCAATTCGGGAAATTAGGGGGTGGCCATAGCATACGATGTACGAAAGTACTCAGTAGTCCTCCCGTCCATGGCGGTTCCTCAGATCCATTCGACCAGCCCAAGACTCTAGTCCAAGAACCCAAGGACCCCAGGACCTAGAGCAAAAGAAAATGCCAAGAGATTTACCAGTACGGGAAGTACAGAGGATCCTTCGGGGACATGGCATTTTGGGCATCTTGGTGCGAATGTTTCTGCTCTGCGTGTGTGTCTGTGTGCAGATGCAAAACTTCGGTTCCTGTCCTGCTGCCCACAAAGACGAGGCGGCAAAGTAAAGCGCCAAAGCAAAACGGGCAGTGCATGTTTCGCATTGTTTGTACTCTGTGTGCTGGTATGTTCCCGCCTGCCACGCTTCTGCTCTCCGGCCACCTTACTTTTCTCCTCTCAAGTCCCTCTTCACGAGCCCGTCCTCAAATGTCCTCTTCTCACACCTGGTTGGCTCGTTGCAACACGAGCAAATGTTTCCATTTGCCTGCTCTGGGTTTAGCGCCCAGCCCCCGAGACGGGTCTCGGTCTCAGTCTACGAATTACCCTGGTTTTCTTTGGTTAGGATCCTCTTTGCAGCTCACGAGGTTTTATTGACGCCGAGCGCTCACGGGAAATTGGAGCACCGAGACACGCTGAATTCCCACTGACCATCAACCAAACCGCACGGCGATCTCTCACCAACATCCTCGTAAATGGTGACGCAGTAATGTACGATGTAGGTCATACTGTCACCTGGCCTAGACCGTCTACCGTGCTCCCACCCACATATGAGAGTACATCACCCCGTATTCTCGGCACCGACTGGCGCATGAGACCTGTAATTAGCAAAGAGACTCGTTTTCAAAATAAGATCCTTCTCCCACACGTTTTCCGCCCCGTTTCCACTCTCTGTTCACTACCCCAACAGTTATTTTATTTTCGGCCTATCCTTTGATTGCCGTCACCCTACATGCCGCATTCTTGAGCCTTCTTTTTACTCCGTCTCAAAGAACACGAAACGAGCCTATGTTTGCATAATCACGAACAAAAAAGTCAAAGAGTCAACAAATGCGGCCTGTTTGTTTCTTGTCTTTGCATCCGGCCTCGTATTCGAATGTCTCCCGTATGGCCCGAAAAGCCTAGACCGCTTTGGGCCACGGCGTCCGTGGGAAGTGGATCTCAGCCCCTGAAGGGGTTGCTTGCATTTGGTTGTTTGGTGTGCTGAGGCACAAAGACAGCCCCTTTCCACTGTGAACCATAGACCTCCCTGAAATGGAGTGTTGTAATACGCTGTACGAAATACCTGTCCACGGAATAGTACCAAGCGGCTGAAAACTTACCATGCTTCTTTTCAAATTTTAGGTGGGTGGAGAGCCTTTCAAACTTTCCTGCCATCTTACGACGTACATCGCTCAGAAGCTCGACCAAACATACGTTTGTTTGTTTGTTTGTTTCTTTCTTTCTTTCGTCTGTCTTGCCGTAACAAATTCCACGAGAATGCAAAAAGGGTGGACAACAGGCTTGGCTCTGTTGACAGATCCACTGTTAAACCTGCTGATACTTATTCAGCAAAGGAGTCAGAACCAATCTTTAGCTCTACCTTGGCGCTATTAACAGGGAGGCCTTAGGGGTACCGTAACGGAACTTTAGGGGCCTTCGGCGACGGTTGGCGGGCAACCGCATAACCTCGGCCAGTCAACGGGGGGCAGTGCCTGAAAATCGCCTGCAAAGAACCCGCACCGGGCTGGCCGTTTTCCAACGACCGCGTACCTGGTTTTTTCACGCAACAATTGATCGGCACAAGAGCTGCGAAAGAAAAAGTACGGACGGTTTTCTGCGTCCTGGATATTATTAGCAACTCGCACCACAGAAATTCGCCTCGTGATCGCGTTAGTCAAACACGCCGCTCGTTGTCGTGCTCAATGGCGGCTCAATAGTTTCAGAATGGACAAGAGAAAACAAGCCCAGAGTGCCAAAAAATGGGTTAAAAATGCAGAAATGGGCAAATGGCAAATGGGCAAAAATATGGGAAAGCTACTCCGCACATCGTGGTGCTCAAAAGACGTGTTTTCCTCTTGTGGTTTACGCCATTCGTGCCATTGTGCCCTTTCGCTTCTTTCCATGAGAGACGATCCATTCCAGTCGCGCCGTCCAAGCCCCAGCGCCGGTTTCAACCGGGTTCCAGGGCCAAAATAGCACAAATGTTTCTCCTAGCCGGAGCACCTTTCTACAGCGTAATACGGTGACGTTTGTGCTCTTTGTCAACTTCGGTAATTACCTGTCAAACCGTCGCAGCTGTTTTGTGTCCTGCCGCCACCACCTGCAGGCGCACGATATACGACGTGCTGCACGATTTCGTACGAGGGTAGGTTGTTCACGCCCCTGGAAGCAAAGAAACAAAATTTAAAGGCATACGTCTGTACACATAGTACAAGATCCAACGACCAAACACCAACATGGCACTGACTTCCAGAAACGGACACGGTCCCGGGAAGACTTCATGCCTGCTGTCGTGCAACAAACACGCTCCTGCAAACGGTCGGCCTCACTTGCCCTTTACGCCTTCCCTCTCCTTCTCTCTTTTTCATCCCTCCTTCCTCTGGGGGCCGCCAGCGCTACCACACTAGTCTGCCAACGCTGCTCATAAGATGCCAGGATGCGCCCCATCCATTTGCCTTGGCTGGACCCTCCTGAGCAGGGGTGTGGAGCTAGTGCCTCGTACCTGCCCGTCTCACTCGTAAAGCTTCCAAAGAAGGGGCGCGCGCCTGCATGTTTCTCGTGATGGACAGGCAGGTTGAGGCAGGTTGAGGCAGGTTGACGGGTTTCTGTGGTTTTCGGGAGGAAGGCTCGAGGGCCTGCACCTGCAGGTGGAGCTCCAGGCGAGATGAAGGCAACAAAGATTTTTGGGCCCTAGGGGCAGCAGAGCCACCCCCCTCCCTTCGTCTGCCTTAGGGCCCTACCAGAACCTCATATATTCCTACCCATCCTCAGCATTCCTCAGCCCCATCCTTCTCTTTCCTTTTCTACTTCTTCTGTTCCCTCCCCTTTTTTTCCTCTCTCCTTTTCTTCGTCTTTCATCTTGCTCTCCAGCTTCGCTTTTGGATATTTTCCTTTTTGCTCATTCTTCTTCTCAGTCACTCGTTCGACATACATACACTCGCTTGTATCCTACTGCTTTGCCTTGTCTGTTTTTTGTCTCCTTTTTTTTCTTACTTCTGGCCCTCGTTATCTATATGCTCGTCGAGCTTTAATATCTACAACCACAACAACATTCGTCAACATGCTTTCCAAGCTCATCTCGACCTCCGCGGTCGTCCTGCTGTCGGCCAGCATGGCCACTGCTCAGACCTCGTCTCTGTGCAACCCTGTCAAGGGCCAGAGTATGTTCTAATTCAGTTGCGGCTTTTCCGTCCGCTTTCCGTGCTTGTGCAAATCTTGCACAATATCTTTCTAGTTTGTTTCATCGTACTAACAACCTCCAGAGTGCCCGGACGACCCTGCCTTCGGCGGCGTCGTCGATATTGACTTCCGTAAGGGCGCCAGCGAGTACTTCAAACTTGCCGACGGCACCGACCTAAACTACGACACGACGAAGGGCGCCGAATTTGTCATCGCCGCCGACACCAACGCTCCCACCATCACGTCCACCAAGTACCTGTTCTTCGGTACCGTCGAGGCCGTCATCCAGGTTGCCCCTGGCACTGGTATTGTCACCTCGTTCGTCCTGCAGTCCGACGACCTGGACGAGGTCGACTGGGAGTGGCTGGGCGGTGACACCACCCAGGTTCAGACCAACTACTTCTCCAAGGGCGACACCTCGACCTACGACCGTGGTGGCACGTCGCCGGTCAGCAACCCGCAGTCCGAGTTCCACACCTACACTCTGGATTGGTCCCCCGAGGCCCTGACGTGGTCGATTGACGGCACCGTTGTCCGCACCCTGACCTACAACGACGCCAAGGGCGGCGCCACGTACCCCCAGACCCCCATGCAGATCAAGCTCGGCACCTGGGACGCCGGAGGAGCCTCGCAGCCCGACGGCACCGCCGAGTGGGCTGGTGGCCGCACTCCCTTCGGCCCCGGCTCTGGCGCCCCCTACGTTGCCTACTACAAGAGCATCAAGGTGACGGACCGCTCCAACGGCGTCTCGGGCGCTTCCTCGTACACGTACACGGATGCCAGCGGCACCTACAGCAGCATCAAGGTCAACACTGGCGGTAGCACGTCGGGCGACAGCAACTCCACCGAGACCACCACCTCCAAGACGGCGACCAAGGCGTCGACCACCTCTACCTCGGCCAAGGCTTCGACTACCTCGACTTCGACCAAGGAGTCCACCACCTCGACGTCGACCAAGGAGTCCACCACCAAGCCCCACACAACCGCCACCACTCTGGTCCCGACCACCGCTGTCGGCTCCGGCAACAAGACCACCACCGCCACCACCCACTCCCAGACCAGCCCCACCCCCTCCGCCACGACCGTCAACACCAACGGCGTCGCCAAGGTCGCTGTCAACGTCTTCGGCGCTGCTGCTGCCATGGTCGCTGCCTTTGCTCTTCTGTAAGCAGGGAGCAGGAAGTGGAGTCGGTTTGTTTACGGACAGGATAATGTGGAAGGGTTTGTCACGGAGAAGTTTATTATTGTTGTTGTAGATAAGATACAGGGGACGAACGCCGTGTTCGTTTTTGGATGATTTTTTTTTATATTATATACCTTTTTTTTGTTTACTCATATTTTACCTGTCTCATGGTTTGCCAAGGGAATCATGTTTGGCGATTTGCTGGCGTTCAAACAAGGACAGAAAAGAAAAAGTGAACCGACTAATGGAGTACATAATCCTGACAATCGTCGATTTCTTTTTTCTTTTTTCTTAAACATATATTGACGTTCTAATTCGACTCTTTCATCTTCAATACGGCGTACCTTGTTTTGTTTTGAGACAAACCCCTTCCGATGCCAAGACCATAGTATCTGTCATCAAAAACTATACTCGATGGTAGTGGAAACGATAGCCCAAGAATGTGCCAGCAGAAGTACACAAAAACCAGGCTACGAAACAACCGGTGGTCATTGCCTAGAAAATACCAGGCCCGCTCGCGCCTTGGCCCTTTTGGTGGTTTTCTCGGGTGTCCCTGGGATGGTGTGAGGGCGGTTCACAAGCTCTCTAGGCATTCTTGCCAACTCTTGGGCTTTCTTGGATTTCTTTGAACATTGTTAATTTGCACACCTCGTTGAAATTACGACACAGAAGTCGTAACAAGAGCCTCACCTGTCGTGCTTTTTGCCTTTCTTTGGCCGTATTTTGTCTCTCACCTGCTTTCGCAGCGCTACCCCCAATGTAGAAAGCTAATAAACCGGGGACGAAAAAGAACGCCACGCTCAGGTACACACGCCATAACCCATGCACACAAAGCAGTATATGTACACAAAAGAACAAATAGAGTGAGTGGGTTTGCAATGCGCGCAGGGTCCCTGCCGATCCCTGTCGACGACTTGAAAGAAAACAAAAACACGGGAAATTAAACATGCAATGGGGATTTGTCCCGACTGGCAATGACTCCGCACGGGCATTCCAATTGCAATTTTACGTTGCGCACGCCTTACAACGGCTTTTGTTTGAGGTGGGGGTGTGTTTTTCCATTTGTCTGTCTCTTTCTCATAATCTTGGGGCTCGTTTGCTTTAGGCGAGGATCGCTCGCATGCTGCCGTCCGTTGCCGTCTGAGTTGCGTTTGTGGAGGACAATCGTTGATAGTCTCATGCCAGTACGACATATCATTTACTGGTTTCACTAAAAAAAGACGAAATTTAAGAAGCAAAAAAAATGAATATCCCCGTCTAGCAGAGTCAGTAGCTGCTGA
Organism: Sporothrix brasiliensis 5110; assembly: GCF_000820605.1. NCBI lineage: Eukaryota > Fungi > Ascomycota > Sordariomycetes > Ophiostomatales > Ophiostomataceae > Sporothrix > Sporothrix brasiliensis. The sequence continues at coordinate 1,914,788 of NW_024467138.1, read as the reverse complement.
AAACTGTGGACGATCCCGTGCATTGCAATGCGTAGCTGACAGGCACTCCCAATACCCGGTCAAGACGCACAAGCGCAAGCGGAAATATATTGCCATGTAATTCGTAGCTCCGTACAGCATTCGCTTAAGACGGATGGCGTGTTGCCCACTGCCAAATGTCAACCGTCGAATTGAATTGCGTTTAGTCAACGGTCAGAGCCATTCCGAGGGTCGGTGGAATACGGAGTAATTACGTCGTATGTTGTACAAATATTTCCTAAATCAATAAATATTTCAAAGTATTCAGGTGGAAAGCGAAGGTTGTGGCTGGCAAGGTACAAAGGAACTGGCGCCAAAGTAACACAAACATGCGTTTGACGAAGTTGCATGTTGGCTTATGTATGTCACGATAAATGTAAAAGAAACGAATATGCTCTTAATCTATGAATGCATACGTAAAGGGCCCCATGATATATCTATTGCTGTGGTGGGTTGATACGGTGTCTGGATTATTTCATTTAAATATATATATAAGTGTGTGTATATGTATATGTATATAGATAACGACGACCAAGGGGGACGAAAACATATATTAAAAATATATGTATAAATATAATACAAAAATAGAAATCCTATGCAGTACAAATGTATGTCGTAGTCTATTTAAACTTACAATCACAAGTGGAGTTTTATAACCGTCGATATTATTATATCAAAAAGATATAACGCAGATACACCGACACCCGCTACTGTTTACCTCTCACACGCCCTAAACAACCCCCAGGATAATCTTTCGGATTTGGTCGATTGTTGAGAGACTGAAAATCATCTCATGTAAAGACGACAAAAGAATTACATTTTCTTGGGCCATGCCAATATATGCTGTAGCATAAATAATGACCCTTATGGAAAGAACCATTCCTACTGGCCCTCTGCCGGAAAGAATGGCCGGACCGCGCATGGCAGACAGGGCAGGCACGACAGGCACCAATAGGCAGAACAAGGCAACAGCACAATTAGGAAGGCGAGACCGAAAGACAAAATAAAATAAACACATATACAAAGAAAGAGCAATGGGGTTCGAAGGGAAATGGTTACCTACCACTGGGAGAGGAATGTTTCCGTATCCCACTCCACATCTTTCACCAATCTGCCGAGCCGGGACAAACGGTACGATCATTCATTCGGCCATGCATCGTATGCCAAGCTCCAACCAAACCCGCAGAACCTCGAGGACCACACGAAAACGAGAGATGCCTCACCAGAAAAGAACACAGAAAGTGGACAGACTGAGCCCGCGCGCCGACCACCCGCCGGCGAGCCTGCGCCGGCTGCATGGCTCGCTGTTTGGCATGCGGTGTGTCAACGTGGACCGCGGTCGAAGTGGTGGCAGCCGTGAACGCCTCTGCGACTATGCTCTGCAAGGCGACTTTGCCGGTCCGGAATGCCCGGCCTTTGGCGCTTGTGCGGCCGACCTGCTGCCGGTGCTGTTGGAACCCGTGATTGGCACGCTCGAGACCGCGTAGGGGGTCAAAAGGGCGAGCGAAGGCGACACGAGCAATGATTTGGACCGTTACGACAGCGCGTTTTCATTTTAATCTCATTTCTTTCAGCAAATGCTGACACAACGTTAGATTGCTACCTTTGTCTCCGCAACCTTTCACCCCTCACCCCGTTTGTATACAAAGTCTTTCATGGCAGATCCGGCTCATTCAGCATCATAGCCACTACGCCGGCAATAGCCGCCAGCAGCAACGTCGAGCACACACCAAAAACCGCCGCATAGGTGCCGTCACGCGTCAGAAGAAGCGCAGCCACGACAAACACGTTGAGCGGCACCCGCAGCAACGCATACACTTGCGCCCGTGCGCCGTCGGGCACAAGCTGGCCCTTGAGGAAGCCCATACACGGCCAGTAGGTGCCGACACACGCTTCGAAAAGGCAAAACAGCCAGAAGACAGACTGCTCCGAGAGGCTAGAGGAGGACGATGACAGCAGGTAGAAGACGACCTCGGCGGCCCCCAGCAGAGCCAGCAGCAATGTGGCACATCGCATGAGCCGCAGCTGGGCTGTGATGACGTTGAATGCGAGCGTTGCGGCCATGGCGGCGGCCATGAAGCTGGCAAAGATGATGCCATAGGGGAGGGACGGTGAGGATGGGGACGAGGAAGTGGACGAGGACGACTCTGCTGCTTGCTTCAAGGCCGGCGTCCAGAAAAAGACAAACAGGTACATGGAGCCCTCAAAAAGCGTCGACGCCAGTCCCAGCACCAGCACCACCGGATCCCGCAGCACCGCCAGCACGCGCCCGCCGCCGTCCGCTCGGTCTTTTGTGGCCGCCTCGCCAAAGTTCTCCTCCCATGCGCCCGCGATCCGCCATGCCGCGATGCCCAGCAACACTGCACTCGCCACAAACGGGGCCTTGCGCGTACCCGTCGCGGCTACCACCCACTCGCTGAACACACCGCTGGCAATCGCTGCCAGGCTGTTGAGCGTACCCATGCGGCCAAACGTGTGCGACAGTCGAGCCGACGCCTGCCGCTCGGACTCGTCCTTTTCCCTCTTGTCGTCGACGTCTGCACCGGCGACGCGGTCATTGTCGACGCCGATGGCGGCGGTGACATTTGCCGCCCCAAACTTTTCATTCTCCCAAAAGTCCGTCACCATCCAGCTCTCAAACACACTGAACAGCAGGCTCGTGCTCACGCCACCGAGCATGCGTCCCAGCAGCAGCACAGGAAGCGACGCCGACACCACTGTCAGTACGCACGACGCTGCGTAGGTGCCGCAGAACACCAGGCATGCCCGCTTGCGTCCGTGCTGGTCCGCCATGCCGCCCACCACAGATGCGCTCACGCCGCCGGCCACAAACCCCGTGGCGAACAACAAGGGGACACGGGCTGGCGAAACATGGTGCTCGTCGGTGTACAGCGAGTAGAGAAAGGGCCCCTGGAGCCAGTCGGCGGCCATGACGAGGGCATAGACGGACAAAAAGTCCGACGCCCGGGCGGCGTGTGCTGCCGCCGCCGCTTCACGGCCCTCTCGCGCCTTTTTGGCCCGCAGGGCCTTCTTTTCTTGCTTGGCGGAGTCGGTGCTATTCGACTCGCCCGTGGACGTGTTGCTGTCGTCCTTTGTGTCCTGCTCGGCTGAGCTCTGCCAAAACTGTTGCCCAGCGTACAGTGCGGCACAGAGGCCGACGAGGCCCGTGAGGTTGGCCTTGTAAATGTCCATTTTCGAGGTTCTGCAAGCTCGTAGCGACTTGTATCTGGGCGACGAACTTGACTGTGGAATTGCAAGACGATGAGACGGTGTGAAATGTCGAACGCTTTTGTCTTCTGTTGTGAAGTTGTCTCTTCTTTCCTTCTTCTTGCGTAGTTGGCCTTTTCCAATTACCCGGAAACGAGAGTAATGTAAGTATAGTGAGAAAAGTACAGATGAACACTCAATACACAAACTGCTCACGTTGTCAAAAATTGAAAATAAAATAAACGAGACGCGGGAACGGAAGGGAACTGGGCAAAGGCGGAGAAGGAGACACGACCAGAAAGAAACAGGGGAAGCGGCCCGAACGTTTTCGCAGCGTCTGCGACAGCAAATGTAGGAGATCCAAGGAGAGACCAGGACCACCAAAGAGCTAGATGGATCGTCTTGCACGAGTCATAATAATCGTTATTTCGAGATAGACAAGAAAATACCATTTTTTTATTACGGAAATAGCCATGTTGCGCCACAAACGCCTCAAAAACCCAAGAAAACGCCCGCACCTCCCTCCCGTCAGTCACGGCTGTCGCTGCGACTCCGACGGCGGACAGGACTGCGGCTTCGGCTTCGGCTTGGGCTGCGGCTGCTGTAACTCTGGCTGCGGCCACGACTCCGGCTTCGGCTCCGGCTGAGACTGCGACTAGGACTGCGACTCGCGCTGCGTGGCGATCGGCTGTCGCGCAGCGCCCGACCCCGTGCTGGCCCCTTCCCTCGGCTTCTGCTGTCGTCCGACACTTCGCCCTCGCTCATGTCACCGTAGTCGTCCCGCCGCCGGCCTTCCGGCTTTCTGTCTTGGTCCCGGCCGCCCCGGCCGCTGTCCTTGCGTCGTCTCTGCTGGCCGTCGCTGCCATCGTCCTCGACGCTTTTGAGAGGTGGCGACGCCCGGCGGCCCGACCGTCCTGCGCCCACCTCGCCATCGTCGTAGCTCTCGTAGCCGTCGCGGCTGTCGTCGCTGTACCGCCGTCTCTTGTCGTGCGCGGCAGCACCACCCGCCGCAATGCCGTCGTCCACCTTGCGCTTCTGGGCCTGCTGCTGCTGCTGCTGCTGCTGCTCCTTCTCCTCCTTTCTCCGCCAGTGAGCGCCCTCCTGGTAGTCTTTGTTGATGCGCAGGGCCCGGCGCAGACGTTCGCTCTCGACAATCTTGGCACGTGCCTGCTCGTGGACCTGGTGGGCCTTGAACCGCTGGGGCCCGCCGCCGTTGTTATTGTTGTTGTTGCTGTGGTCGTTGCGGCCTCCATTGCCGCCCCGCTCCGCCTCGTCCGTCAGCTTCTTCCGCAGGGCGTCGCAGCGCTCGTCAATGGCATCCTCGTCGAGCTTGCCCTCCTCCTCGAGCTCGTCACGCAAGGCAAACACGCGGACCTCGATGGCGCGCTTGCGGTCGTGCTCCAGGATGCCCTGGTCGGGTTGGCGGAGGCGGCTGGCCTGCTGGCTGGCCAACAGGTCGCGGGGGTTGTTGCCGTGTGGCCCTCCATAGGCGTTGTCGCGCGGGCGGATGAAGGCGCGGTTGCGCTGCACGTAGCCGGAGGTGCCACTGCCGCGCGGCGTGGAGAGGCCGACGTTGTCGGACATGTTGGTGTTGAGTGTTGGTGCCAGAGGAGAATCCAACAAGGAGAGTGGGTGATGAATGTGGGCGAGGGCGGTTGGATGTCCCCCAAAAAGGTGAGGCTGAAAAACGAAAAGTGGTGATAAACTCTATGTCCTTCTGTAAGTGACTTCTGTTCAGCAGGTTCGACTGGTGGCTAGGCGTGTTGGTCGCTGCTTTCCTCTAGCGCTCTAGAAGGCGGTGTGGCGACTGCGACAAGGCTCTGGTGCATTCTCCCGGCAGAAAAAAGACGGCTGGGAGGTGCCTGTAACTCTCAGCAGGTGCCCTGTAACAGTGTAACTGCAGCATGCGCCAGCAGCCTGCGGGGTTGACTCACAATTTTCGCCCCTCCCAAGTCTAGCTTCAATATAAGACTTCAGCGTCGTTGACGAATTGACGTTTTGTTCACGGACGCCATTCACAAACTACATTCACGATCTCGACGATTTGCATACACGGTTTCATACACCGGATTACGGCGATTTTCACACACCTTGCAATGCCCGAATTCCACTCAGCACCGCAGCCGGCGGCGGCCGCCAGCGACGAGGCTGCCGAAGAGATCCGTTTTCCGCCCGTCAGTCGCGACCACATTCTCTACTGTTCATACGACTACTGGTTCCCAAAGTGAGTGCAGCCACGACCACGGACGGCGGGGGACATTTGGTGGCACTCAGGCACTGACCAGACAGATACCGCAAGGTGTGCATCAAGTCACGCATCATCCCGCTGCCAGCCGAGTTTATCGAGTACCTTCGCGAAGACAGCATCATCCTGAGCGACGAGAGCCATGGGACGCCAAAGGGCAAGGATGAAGACGACGATGACGATTGGGAGCCCTCAAACCCTACTATGCGGCACTACAAGTCAGCCGACGAGGAAAAGTACGACGTGTTTCTGGACGACGACAGCGACGACGACGACGACGACGACGACAATGCGCCGCCAGTTGTGAGGCTGCCGCCCAACAAGCGCTTCCCAGAGCTGCACCAGCGGATCAAGGACGAGATTGCGGCGCTGGGCGGCGTTGTGGCGCCCAAGCTGAACTGGAGCGCGCCCAAGGACGCGGCCGAGCTGATGGAGCAGAAGAACACAATGAAGTGCCGCACCCCCGACGACATTTACTTTATGCTCAAGAGCTCCAACTTTGTCAGCCACGACCTCGAGCACGCCTTTGACGGGACGACGCCAACCACGTCCGGCCCGTCTCGATCCGCATCCGCATCTGCGTCCACACCCACGTCATCATCCGCCCTCGGCTTCAACCCGGTCTTGGTGCTCCGCGCCTACTTTGACATCCACACGGCCCTCGAGTTCCGCTGCTTTGTCAAGCAGCGCAACCTCGTCGCCGTCACGCCCCGCGACCTCAAGTACTACCCCTACCTCGACGGCCTGCGCAGCACCATCCTCGAGCGCACCAAGACGCTCTTCCACAGCAAGCTGCAGTTCACCTTCCCCTCGGGCAACTTTGTCTTTGACATTTACATCCCCGAGAAGCGCGGCCACGACGTCGGCGACGTCGGCGACAACGAGGCCGACGCGCCCAACCCCAACGGCCGCCTGTCGTACGCGCGCCTCATCGACATCAATCCGTGGGCCCCGCGCACGGACACGCTGCTGTTTGACTGGAAGGAGCTGCTGGAGCTCAAGATCCCGACGCCGTTCCTGGGCATCGTGGGCGACAGCGGCGTGGCGGACGAGGACCAAGACGTCGACCAGGGCGACGGTGTCGACGGCGAGGCGGCGGATGACGAGACGGAGGACGATAGCGGCGACGACGACGACGACAACGACGACGACTACAACACTGAGCTGCGGCTCGTCGACGAGGACGACCCGGCAGCCATGAACTTTAGCTCGGCGCCGTACTCGGCCCACAAGCTGCCCAAAGAAGTTGTGGACGCGAGCATGGCCGGCGAGGGCGGCCTGCGCGAGTTTGCACAACAGTGGCAGGAGATTGTCCAGAGCCGGGAGCAGAGACGGTAGCAGAGGCGATATCGACAGAAGAGCGGAGAGAGGAGCGGACAGAGGATCTGACAAGGAGCAGCAGGGCGTGGTAAATGGAGTTGTATAGAGCGATATATCATGGCGTTTCTTTTCGTGAATTGTGCATCGACGTTGGTAGGCGCAGGTACTATATTGGTTGTATGGCCAAGGTAGACACTACCGAGGTGTGCGTCGAGCCCTGATGCACGGCGTTTGTGCTGTATCGTGTGAGTGAGCCTTGTCAGAAGCTGGTCGTGTGTTTTCGGCGACGACTTTGAGACCGGAGCTGGTAGTCCGTTGGCGGGCAAAGAGGACCCACTATTAAGGTGACCGCCATTGGCGAATTCGTGCTGGAAGGCGCATTCCAACAGCTGGGTTCCTTCCCTCGGCTCCGCCTTTTTGCCGACTTTGCTTAGTTCCTACCCGCAAAAACAGCCCCAAAGGAGCGGCCAGCTGCCTGCCAGCTGCTTGCCACTTCCCTGCTCCTTCTATCAACATCGACGTCAACGACAACCATTTGACTTTCCAACAACTCTCAACTCTCACGACTCCCGTTGCAGAATCACAAGCGCATAGCGTCGCATTCCCGTTGTCTTTTGTTTGCCCTTCCATTGAGCTGCGCTGCGACTCGGGACAAGCGCATTGACAGCCAAGATGACGGGCATCATCCGCTTTCCGCGCGGTGGGCGTCCAAACAAAGTCACAAAACCGCCAGCAGCAGCGCCACCGACGTCGACAACGAATACGACGACGAATACGACGACGAGGCGCGCGGTCAGTGGCAGAAGCGGCAGCAACAGCAGCCACAGCGGTGCTGCTCCCTCGTTCACGGCGGCCGATCGCCGGGAACTTGCTTTTGAGCAGGCGTTCGACCTGCAGCTGCAGGAGCGAGGACTATTTGAGGACCGACAGCGACAGCAAAGACAACCGCAGGGCCAAGAACAGCATGGGACAGCAGCACCCACAGAAACCGAAACAGCAGACCACCTCTCCCCAGAACAGGCCCAGTCATTAATACAAGACGGGCCATTTTACAATCCAGACCACGGCCAGGCGCATACTACCGACGACGACACAGCCGACGGCGATCACGAGGAGGATCGAGATCGAGACGACAACAGCGGCAAACCCGGCCGAGGAAGCGCCGATAGCGACATGCTTGACGTACACGGCGGCGGCGAGAACCGTGGTGCCAGTGGTGCCAGTGGTGCCAGTGGTGCCAGTGGTGGCCACAGTGGCGACATCAACGAGGCAGAGATGAGTGAGATGGTCGGCGACGCTGTCAACAGCTACACAGGAGAGAACGGCGCTGGTATGCCGCCGAGAACGACCGAAGGGGCAGGGCAGCCGACGTCCAACGCGACAACATCCAATGACAACAGCCATGGCCACGGAATCGATATGGACCTGTCTGCGGCTGCAGCGGCGGCGGCGGCAGCCGCGGCAGTGGCGTCGGCCTCGCATCTGGCGACGTCGGGACAGAACCACACAATCGATCACCAGCTCCATGCCCAAACGGCCGACTACAGCTCGCCGACACAGGTGTCGGATGCACAGATGTCCGACGCCCAGCACCCACAGCACTCCCAGCACAGTCTACCGTCTACGGCAGAGAATACTGCGTTGGACACAGTGTCGGGACAAGAAGCGACTGGACCAGTAGAAGCACCAAAACACGACCCTGCCGCGCCTACGGCGTCAGTACCGGCGCCAGCACGATCCAGCACCGCAGACGTGGCACGCGACTCGGGCTACGACCATCTTGTCGTCGAGAGCGCACTCGCAAAGCGCCTGTCGCGCGAGGTCGGCCTGCGTCCCGCCCAGCAGCGCCGCCCCGACCAGCAGCTGAACCTGGGCCGCCGCAGCAATGTCGAGGCCCTCTTTGCGCACATTTCCGGCGCGGAGGTTGCTGTGCCCTGCAAGAACTGCCACAAGGGCCACGGGCCCTGGACTGCGTGTGTCGTCGTCGATGGGCAGATGTGTGGCAGCTGTGCCAACTGCTGGTACAACGCCTCGGGCGCGCGCTGTTCATTTCATGGTAGGCGCTGCCCTTTTCCACGTTTGTACAAACAGACTTCTAACTCTACAGAAACGAAAGCAACACCGCTGCAGGGCCACCTCCATGGCCACCCATCGCGGCCATCCGTCAGCGGCGGAGTTGCGCCGTCACCTTCCGCCAGTATGCCGAGCGCATTGGATCCGCAACTGGCGGCGGCGGCCGGAGCCTACACGGTCGGCTCGCCATTGGGAGGTGGCACCAACGTACAGCACCCCTTTTCTGCACAGCAGCAACACCAGCAGCACCAGCAGCTCCAACAGCGCCAACCGCATGCTGCCCCGGCCCAGCAGGCTGCCGCTGCCGCTGCCGCTGCGGCTGTGGCCGTCCAGCAGTTAAGCAACGGCGGCCATTTCCCCGGCGTTGCGGCAGCGACGAACGGGACGAGTGGTGCCAGTCGTAGTGGTGACGGTTCCCTGCCCTCACCGTTGAATCTGGACCTCGTCTCCGCGCTTCTCGGTGGCAGCCCGGGTGGCCACGAAACAACGGCAGCAGCGGCAACGGCGACCGCAGACGCTGCTCCGCTCGTCAGCCTCGTCATCAACCAGGCGCTGGCCGAGGTGCGCAATGCCGACCAGCGGGGGCGTGATCTGATGCTTGTGGAGATTGCCGCAAAGCAGCTGGCGCTAGCCATTGTCCGCTATGGAGAAGGCGCCTCGGCGGCAACAGCAGCAGGGGCGGCAGGCAGTGCCCCTTCTGATGGCTCTGCTGCTTCTGTTGTTGTGCGTGACGGTGCATCGACGGGAAAAGGCGACGCTGCGTCCAGCAGCAACAAAGATGGCACAGGGCCTGACGTGGCCGAATAGAAACCTTTGCCTTGCCATAAAACTGGGTTATACTATAATCCACGGGACTGTGACGCACACGAAGTGTTGTTTTGACTGTACAAAAAGAGGGAGCACGCAGGCTGATGGTGGCTAGTGTTATGGGGACTGGGGCTATTATCATGGGTTGGGAGGTTGGGTTTCATGCGGAGTTTTTCTACGGGAGAAACGTTGATATCCAGGACAAAAGGTTATTTTTCACATGCACAGAAATATTGTACATAATAGACTACAACCATCATTGCTGTTGTATAACCTACTACTATACCTATCTCTATTGCTGACATACGTACAGTGATTGTTTGGGAATGAACATGCCATATGATGTCACACATTAGGAGCAAACTGATTTGAAAAGTATTGTCATATTAAACAAGATATCGAGCCTTCCCTTGCCCATTTTGCAGCCTGAAAAATGCGAGAAAATGAGAGAGAAAAATAATGAACAAGAAGTAGGGAAAGGAAAGAGTAAAATGGAAATAAAAACAAAACATTGTCAGAGGAGAAAGAGGATGACGACACAAGAGCTCCCGTGTCTCACCGGAACTCGTGTTTCCTCGTTTAAAACATCCCGCGTCCCGTTCCGGCTGGGACCAAAGGAAACTCTTCTCTTTTTGTAGTACAAAGTTAGACAGGACTGTTGCACCCTAAAGTAGCAAGCTGCTCGGCACACGGTCAACCCCTTCTCGTTCCATCCCATCCTCAAGGCACCTCAAAAGCCGTTACGGTAATCTGTTCCGCAACAGTTTGTTGGACCTGGGGAACGGCGGACCGAACCAACGCACAAGAACACGACAAATATAGTAAAACAACAGCAAATAGCAAACACAGAACCGAAGACCGCCGGAGCAAAATAAAAACGAGGTACTAGATTGTAACATGGCAAAAGAAGCGAGATAACAGAAAAAAAAAGAATATAAGAGGAAAATAGACGTTCAAAGCTTGTTGTCGTAAAGATTGATGGTGTGGCGGTAATAGAACAACTAGGGCGCTAAATGAGATTGGTAGGCGCCGTTGTCGAGTCGGTTCGTTTCAATGCAAGTCGATCCGAATTGATTCGAGTGAGGCAAGGGAAAGGAGTCGAAAAGTCGATAGGCTGTTATCGAGTAAGGAATGTGGTGCAGCACTGCGAATATGCGTGCATGCATCCTCAATTCGATCAGCAGGATCCCATTTCGTGCACTGTCGTTCGGGTATATAGGAGGACTGTTGGAAGACGACAAAGGAAAAAGCAAGTAGACGCTGATGTGTTTAGATAAGACCACATAGACGCAAGTTCTCCTGAATGATGATATCTATTGCGAGTTAGTACCTTGGATGCACCGCCCGCCCAATAAGACAATACTCACCATTAACAGCCGCCATGACGAAGCGAATTTGTGTTGTGTCCGTAGCGCAGGTGAAGTGTGTGTAGATCTGCTTGCTCTCGTGCTGGTTGAGGTTGACGAAGCGGTTCAGGATGTAGTCGCAAGCGGCGGCGTAGTCATCACCTCCCTCGTAGTCGGGGAAGTAGTTCTTCATGGGGGAGATTGGCAACTTTTCCTTGAACCGGTCGATCTTGTTCAGGAAGAGAATGATAGACGTCTTGATGAACCACCGCGAGTTGCAGATGGAATCGAACAAGGTAAGCGCCTCCTGCATACGGTTGACCGTCTCGTCCTCGAACAGAAGCTGGTCGTACTCGGAAATAGCGACGAGGAACAGAATTGTCGTGACGTTCTCGAAGCAGTGAATCCACTTCTTCCGCTCCGAACGCTGGCCACCGACGTCGAACATGCGGTAAGTGAGGTCGCCGATAATAAAGGTCGTCTCGGTGATACCGGTCGTCTTGACACGCGACCGCAGGACGTCCTGGTCGTCGGGCATGTAGTCGGGCGCAGCAATGCGAGCAATGTTGTCGAAGTAGCTTTTATTTGTCAGTTTGTAAAGTTGAGACAAAAGGTGGAAGGCGGGCAGACACTCACTATCTAGCCGAATCGTTGAGCTGGTACTCGCGCGAGCGTTTGAAACACTCCTGCACACCGCGGTCCTTCCACAGAGCCTCAATGGCATTGCCAACCTCAGGCGGCAGGACCTCGCCCTCGATCTGGGCGGGTTGCATGAAGATGGTCTGGACGTGGTACTCCATGCGCTGGTCCTCCAGCGGGAGCTCCAGAGACTCCATGGCCTCGAGGATGACGCGCATGGACTGGACGGTGTTGCTGTAGATGATCTCCTTGAACGACTCACGCTCGTCGCGTGAGTAGCCGCCCTCGTGGATCAGCTTCATCTGCTTCAGAATGGTCGACTTTCCGGATTCACCAGCACCTGGATTCTTTTGTCAGAACACGTTCGTTTTGGTGCACCCCCGCGATCATTTCTCCCCAGAGAGACGCCGTGACATACCCAGAAGAAGCATCTTGATCTCGTTCCGCTGCTGCATCCGGTCGCGCTTGAGCTGGTTCTCAATCTCCTCGTTCCGGGCCTTGCCCTCCTTCTCCTCCACACTCATTCCGCAACCCATCTTGGTTGATTGGTGACTCGCACGGGAGCTCGAAAACGGTTTCGTAAAAAGGGTGACAAAACAATCTGGTTAACCGGCCGTTTTCTCGTCTAAGGACAGCAGTCGTGGTTCTATTGGATTGACTTATGGTTAGCATTTCGGCACAGGATGATATTTGTTTTGTTGTAGCTGTCACGCGAGTCGGGAAACAGGAAAGGTTGAAAAGTGGTGGCGATTTTGGGCGCGTGTCGTGCTAGAGAGCATTGGCGGGACAAAGACGACAATAGTAGGTCGACAATAGACGACGGCGCCAGTAGACCGGCATCGTAAATTGGTATGCTTCAAATGAGAGAAGCTCAATCCGGAGAGTGTAGAAAGGGATGAAATGAACAGGCCTCAGGCGTGACACTTTATTGTCGGAATCGGTATTTGATGATCGCGTCGAGAGCGTCGGGCCAGATCGAGAGGCGACAAAAGGACAAACCACACAAAAGAAGAGCAAACATCAAAGCGATAACTTACCCGTCGAATCGCCGTGTATTGGGGATATTGTCCAGCAAAAGAAAACCTCACGGCGAAGAGAAGCTCGACGGTAGCGAAAGGCGTCGTTGCAAAGAAGAAAAAAGCGGTCGAGGTGTCGCGATGTTGAAAAGGGTCGAAATCGGCGAGATCAGGAAAAAGGGGGGAGGAAAAAGGACAGGAGCAAAATCCGAGTGGGCGAGGAAAGTACCACCCCAAAGTAAGCTAAGGAAATAAAATAAGGGAATGGGTCCGACAGGAGAGAGCAGCGAGGAGAGGAGAGAGACGAAATGCGACTAGTGACGAAAAGAGGTTGGGGGGAACGAGCGCTGGAAGGGTAAGTGCTGGGGTTGCAATCGTGGTGAGATGGAAAGAGCAGAGGAGGGAAAAAATGGAGGGCGACGGAAGGAAAGAGGAGACAGGGCCAGAGGGGCGAGGAGGAGATTATTGACTGGTGGCGGGAAAGATGGGCGACAGGGAAGCTGACGATGGATGGGTACCTGTATCGACAATTGCAGCAGCCCCAGACAGCTGGGCAGGTGCGACCGGCAGGAAAGCAGTAAATGGGCAATCACAAAAATGGGTATCGAGATGGGGAAGGAACGGGGTGGCCAGCGGGCTTGCCGGTAAAAAGCAAAAAAGGGGGGAGCCACCCTACGACTTACAGATAAATTCGGACTGCTTCAGGGGAAAGG